>NW_006921881.1:895198-971794 GCF_000298275.1 Orycteropus afer afer
AGGAGTGGCTGGTGGGTTTGAACCGCCAGCCTTCTGGTTAGCAGTCAAGTGCCTTAGGCACTACGCTACCAGAGCTCCTGCCTGGTTAGTGCCTAGGGATCATTTATTTACTGGGTCCAGTGACTTCAATGCCCTGAGCTCCCTTCCTTCCCTCCACTGCCATCTTCCACCTACCCTTCCTACATGACCAGGGCCACCTGCTGTATTCCCTGGCTCCTCTTTTATCCTTGTCCTCTGCCTCCCGCTTCCTCCCAGCTCTCAGGAACCCCCTGTTCCTGCTCTCCAGTTCAGAGCCCCAGCATGCAGAGGGAGCTTGGTGGTCTGCCTGCTACCATTTCTGTCACCTTCCATGTATGCATTCTCTTTTCCAGTTCCAGACACGAAACCTTCTCCCCGCTTGGGGGAGCTGGCAGTGGTGGACGTGAGCCCTGACTCTTTGGGCCTCTCATGGACAGTCCCAGAGGGCAAGTTCGACTCTTTCGTGGTCCAGTACAAGGACAAGGATGGGCAGCTCCAGGTGGTGCCTGTGGCTGCAGACCAGCACAAGGTCACCGTCCCCGGCCTGGAGCCCAACAAGAAATACAAGTTCCAGCTCTATGGACTGGTGGGCCGGAAGCGGATGGGGCCTGTCTCTGCAGAAGGCATGACCGGTGAGCACTGCACTGCCTCCCACCTTTTCCAAGCCCATCTCAGCCCAACCCCCCCAGAGCTGCCTCATGTCCTTCCCATAAAATCCATTCTCCTGTGTTCAGCCTTGGCTTAAAAGTCATACCAACAAAAAAACGAATACTTAATTAAGGCCCTATTGTGTGCCATGAGTCCCTGTGTGGTGCAAATGATTAAGCGCTTGGCTGCTAACCAAAAGGTTGACGGTTTGAATCCACCCATAGGCACCTTGAAAGAAAGCCTTGGCAATCTGCTTCTAAAAGGTCATAGTCATTGAAAACCCAGGAAGCATGGTTCTGCACATGCACATGGGGTCTCAGTGAGTCGGAATCGACTTGATGGCAGCAAGTTTGGTTTTTATTATTTTTTTGATTACTGTGTGCCAGGCAGCATTCTGAGCATTTTATACGCATCATCTCCTGTGTTTGCTAACTGCCGACATAATAGAAAGAACACGGGCTGTGGTGCCAAGCAGACCTGTGTTCAACTTGCAATTCCAACCCTTGCCAGCTGTGTGTGCCAGCTGTGTGGCCATAGACAGGCCACTTTATTCCCCTGCGCTTCGGTTTCCTCACCTGCATAATAATTATGAGTAATACCAATTGGCGCTCAGTAAAGGCTCACATCCTCCTCCTACCCGCCCAACTCTGAGGCAAGAGGTGGAAAATACAGGAGGACTTGGCTGCAAAAAGACTGGAAAAATCCCGTGTCATTGTGCCCTGACTCAGCACCCCCCCCCCCCCCCCGAGGAGGGGTGGGGTAGGTCACTGACCCTTACCCCACTCCCAGGACCATGAGTCACTCTGGCCAGACAAGGTTGGGGCAGGTGGCCAGTTGGGGCCCCAGGGCCCTCAGATGCCATAATTCTTCTCCCCAAGCCCTCATTATGGGGGCCCTATGTCAGTCAACACCACCCCCACCCAGGCAAGTCTCTTCCTGTCTCTTCCCTGCGCCACCTGGCTTCCCCCGACTGTAGTGTTCATGCAGGGCTGGGAAGTGGATGGAAAGGGAGGTCATGGCCCTGGGGTGATGGGAGCTCAGGAGCTTTGTTGGTTGCCTCACTGTTTGGGGGCGTCTCCATGACAACCCAGATCCTCTGGGAGTCTTTCTCAGCTCTGGCCGTGTCCTGGTCAGAGTGCTGGGGGTCAGAGCAACCCAAGGCCCTGAGAACGAGGCGCTGCTCAGCCTCCCCAGCCCCTCCTCCTCATGTGGTGATGTTTCATGTATGTGCTGCAACCTTAATCAAAGTAGGGAAGGAGCTAGGGGAGAAGAAGACACTGGTCAACCTCGGCCCCATAGGGCAGGACAAGAGCAGACTTGTCTCTCTCCTCAGGTAGATTTCCCTGAGGCCACACTTCAGGGACCCCTCCCCAGACCCTCATGCTCCCAGAAGTTGCCAGGGCCAAGGTGACTAAGTCTTTGCCCCCCACCCCTTCCCACAGCTTCCCTGAAGGAGGAGCAGCCCCTACCCCGCCTCGGGGAGCTCACAGTGACTGATGAGACCCCAGGTTCCCTGCGCCTCTCATGGACAGTGGCCCAGGGCCCCTTCGACTCCTTCGTGGTCCAGTACAGGGACACAAATGGGCAGCCCCAGACAGTGCCCGTGGCTGGAGACCAGCGTGAGGTCACCATACAAGGCCTGGAGCCAAGCAGGAAATACAAGTTCTTGCTCTATGGGCTCCTCGGACGGAAGCGCCTGGGCCCCGCCTCTGCCCTGGGGGTGACAGGTGAGTGGGTGGCTGTCCCTCTTGGACTTGACAAAATCTTGGCCTGGCAGCCTTGGATACATAGGCTGGCCTCAGGGGGTTTCCTTGTGCCTTTGGGCTGAAGAGGAAGAGATGGGCAGAGTGGGCAGGTAGGGAAGAGGGGTTCCTGCCTGGGCCGGAAGAGGACTTTCGGTGGTGTCAGTACTGACTCCCTTCCAGAGGCTAGTCAACTGCAGGAGCCAGGACAGGACAGGTGGGAAGGAAAGGCCCCAGCAGTGGTTCCTGGGCCTGCTCTCTGCCCCACTGCTGCCAGCTGCTCCCGTTACTCTGTCGGGGCAGCTGATACCTGCCAGCAGAGTGGCTTTGCCCAGAGAGGGGCAAGTTCCTCTCCCATGGATAAGTCCAGAGCATTTTCTGCAATGGAAATTTACTGAGACACAGACACAAAGAAACCCCATTGCCATGGTGTCAGTGACCCTATAGGACAGAAGGAGAGGATGACGGGAACCTATAGATGTGGCTGCACTGAGAGCAGGTTTTCCTGCTGGGCCACTTGGGCCTGACCTGGCTGCACGATTTGGTCAGTGGACTCCCCAGCCAGCCCCCCACCCTTTCACTGTCAGCTGTTCTAGAATGCAGCTGCACATGGCCTGAGCTCAGGGAGGGCCAAACTGCTCTTGGCTTGGGTGATGACCATGGGCTTCCCAGGTGGGGATGCAGCTTGTGCAAGTATCCAGAGGTGGGTCTGCTAGAACATTGGGGTGCATAAGCATACAGCAAGTGGCTGATTCAGACACACTAGAGGAACCCTGTTGTTGTTGTTGTTGTTGTTGTTGTTGTTATTTGCCGTCGAGTCGGCCCTGACTCATAACGACCCCTCCCTGGGTTTCCGAGGCAGTATCACTATGGAAGTAGATTGCCCAACCTTCCTTCCGAGGAGTGGCTGGTGGGTTTGAACCACCAGCCTTCTAGTTAGCAGTCAAGTGCCTTAGGCACTACGCTACCAGAGGAGTAATGGGCCACCACAGCCTCCTGAGGAGGTGGGCCATAGCACTGGGGCCCAGAGAAGGCCTAGGGGTGGCAGGTATCAATGACAAAGCAGGAATCAGGGGAGTTCAAGAGAAAGAAGGTACTGGAAGAGCCTTGGTCGCTCCCTTCTCTCCATTTGGCTGCCATGGCCTGGATTTGTAAAGACCCACCTCAGCTTTGGGCCAGCCCTGGAGTCACGCCTTTGGGGGACGAGATGGAGGGGGAGGCCCCCATGGTGCGCCGCTCAGCTGTTCCTCTGGACTTCTCTCATTCAGCCCCAGAAGAGGACACATCAGCCCCCTTGCTTCCTGTCACAGAGGGCCCCGAACCCCCTGAACAGCCCCGCCTGGGGACACTGGCAGTGACCGACGTGACCCCAGACTCCCTGCACCTCTCATGGACAGTGGCCCAGGGCCCCTTTGACTCCTTTGTGGTCCAGTATCAGGACGCAGATGGGCAGCCCCAGGCTTTGCTCGTGAGCAACAACCAGCACAAGGTCCTGGTCTCGGGCCTGGAGCCCAGCACCTCCTACACGTTCTTCCTCTACGGCCTCCGTGAGGGGACACGCCTGGGGCCCGTCTTGGTTGAAGGCACCACAGGTATCTCCAGGCGAGGGCCAGCTGCTTCGCCTCACCCACCTCTACTCTGGGCTTGGGAGGGTGGAGGGGGGTCCAGAAGTGGTGATTCCAGGGAAGGAGCAAGAGCATGAGGAAGGCGCCATGGAGGGAGGAAGGTGTGGACTGTCTGAGCAGCTCTTGGCACTACACTAATCTGTTGCCGCTATGGCCGTTTCCTGTGGGTGCAAGCCCCTCCTTAGCTCATTTTGCAGATGAGGAAGTAGAGGCCAGGATGAGGTGGTGGAAGGCACCTGCCCAGGTAAGCGAGCCAGCGTGCTTCTGTCCCCAAACCCTTCTCTCCCACCCTTGTAGGGGAAGCTCCTGCTGGTCAGAGCCCAGGGGAGCCAGGGCCCCGCCTGTCCCAGCTATCCGTGACTGACGTGACCACCAGTTCCCTGCGGCTCAACTGGGAGGCCCCACCTGAGGCCTTCGACTCCTTCCTGCTCCGCTTTGGGATCCCATCACCCAGCACTCTGGAACCACACCCACGTCCCCTGCTGCAGCGGGAGCTAACGGTGCAGGGGGCCCAGCGCTCAGCCATACTCCGGGACCTGCAGCCCGGGACCCTGTACAGCCTCACACTGTATGGGCTGCGTGGACCCCACAAGGCTGACAGCATCCAGGGCACTGCCCGCACCCTCAACCCAGGCAAGGCCCCATGCCAGGCACACACACTGGGCCCAAAGTGGCGTCTCTTTATACTCCATATGCTGGGACCTGGAGTCCCCTGGTTGATACGAACAGTTAAGCACTTGACTACTAGCCAAAGGGTTGGCAGTTGGCACCCAACCACCTGGAACGCAGGCCTGGCGATCTGCTTCCAAAAGATGACAACCTTGAAAACCCTGTGGAGCAGTTCTACTCTGCACACACGGGGTCGCCACGTGTCAGAATTGCCTTGATGGCAAGTAACAACATGGGAGGGTCTAGAGGAAAAGGGTGGTGGTGGGTACATCCAGGGAGAGAAGGGAGGAGTCCTTGGCCCCCCTGCCCCGTACCCTCACCATCATTCCTTGGGTCCCCCACCAGTTCTGGAGAGCCCCCGTGACCTCCAATTCAGTGACATCGGGGAGACCTCAGCCAAGGTCAGCTGGATCCCCCCACTGTCCAGGGTGGACAGCTTCAAAGTCTCCTACCAGCTGGCAGATGGAGGTGAACCCCTTTTGCCCATGTCCTCCTTTGCTTTCATTTCTCCTGCCCCTGTGCCTACTTCCCGGCTCCCCTTGAGTTCCTTGGGCAGCCTCTCAGCCCACAACATATTTTCAGGGGAGCCACAGAGCGTGAAGGTGGATGGCCGGTCCCAGACCCAGAAACTCCAGGGGCTGATCCCGGGTGCCCGCTACGAGGTGACTGTGGTTTCCGTCCGAGGCTTTGAGGAGAGCGAGCCTCTCACAGGTTTCCTCACCACAGGTGAGAGGGACAGGGACATGGACGGGGAGATAGGGGGGCGAGACAATGAGGACCTTCGTAGGAGTTGAGAGTGAATGGGGGTGGGGAAGAGAGCCATTGGAGGCTCCAGCAGAGTTTAGGACAGAGGCTGGGGGAGCAGCAGGGGACAGCTCTGACCCCCTCCCTTTCTTCCAGTTCCTGATGGCCCCACCCAGCTTCGTGCACTGAATTTGACTGAGGGATCTGCCCTGCTGCACTGGAAGCCCCCCCAGAAGCCAGTGGACAAATACAATGTCCGGGTCACAGCTCCAGGGGGTGAGTGGGGACTGAGGCCTCTGGAGGGGCTGATCCAGGGTAGCGTAGGCTGGACTTGGCAGGGCCTGGAGGGCAGCAGGTGATGCCTTCCCCCTCTCAGCCCCGTCCCTACAGGGCTCTGCCCCAGGCAGCTCCGAGGACTACCCCCTACAAGACCTTGTGCTTCATACCAACTACACGGCCACCGTGCGCGGCCTTCGGGGCCCCAATTTCACTTCCCCGGCCAGCATCACCTTCACCACAGGTACAGCCTCTGGGATGTTGGAGACAGGAGAAAGGGGTGTGGGAGCCAAGATGGGCCTCATTCCCCATCTTCTTACCCCATCTTCCCCTCCTAGGGCTGGAGCCCCCCCAGGACTTGGAAGCCAAGAAGGTGACCCCCCGCACAGCCATGCTTACTTGGACCGAACCCCAGGTCCCACCCACAGGCTACCTACTCAGTTTTGACACCCCTGGTGGACAGACCCAGGTGATGCACCCCTGTCCCACTCGCCTCCCTCGGCTTTGTCCAGAAGGTGCTGCCTCTGCTTCTCTGGGTGGGGTCTCTCCTCCCCTGACTTGCCCTTGTCTGTTCCACAGGAAATACTACTCTCTGGCGGCATCACCTCTCACCAGCTCCGTGGCCTCTTTCCCTCCACCCTGTATAGTGCCCGGCTCCGGGCTGTGTGGGACCAGAGCTTCTCACCACCTGTGTCCACCACCTTCACCACCGGTACTGGGTGCTGGGGACTGAGGTGGGGCTAGGGGCCAGCAGGGGTGGAGGGCTTGAAAAGAAGACTGGCCCATCTCTCTCCTTCTCCAGGTGGGCTGAAGATCCCCTTCCCCCGGGACTGTGGGGAGGAGATGAAGAACGGGGTCAGCACCTCGAGGACCACCACCATCTTCCTCAATGGCAACCGCGAGCGGCCCCTGGATGTGTTTTGTGACATGCAGACCGATGGAGGCGGCTGGCTGGTGGGTGGTAGTGGGAAGTCTGGGAGTCTGCACAGGGCAAGAGCTGTTGCCCCAGGAGTCAGGGGCTGATGGTGCCCCCACCTGCCTCCCAGGTTTTCCAGCGCCGCATGGATGGAAAAACAGACTTCTGGAGGGACTGGGAGGACTATGCTCACGGCTTTGGGAACATCTCTGGGGAGTTCTGGCTGGGTCAGTGCCTCATAGGGACTGGGGGACCAGGGAGAGAGTGGGGATCCCATAGACACCCAGACCCTGATGAGGGCTTGCTCCCCTCCACCCTCAGGCAACGAGGCCTTGCACAGCCTGACCCAAGCTGGCGACTACTCCATGCGGGTGGATCTGCGGGCTGGGGACGAGGCCGTGTTTGCCCAGTACGACTCTTTCCAAGTAGACTCTGCTGCTGACTACTACCGCCTCCACCTGGAGGGCTACCATGGCACTGCAGGTGAGGGGCGGCCGTGGGATGGGGTGGCAACTAGGGGCAGGCTCCACAGGGAAGGCCCTCACTGCTGCTTCCCATTCCCCCCCCAGGGGACTCCATGAGCTACCACAGTGGCAGCGTCTTTTCTGCCCGTGACCGAGACCCCAACAACTTGCTTATCTCCTGTGCCGTCTCCTATCGTGGGGCCTGGTGGTACAAGAACTGCCACTATGCCAACCTCAATGGGCTCTATGGGAGCACAGTGGACCACCAGGTGAGACCCCAGGGAGGCAGCGCGAGCTGGGGTGGTTGGGGCTCAGCCTGGCTGGGTTTGAACCCAGCAGTATGACGGATTCCCTGAGTTACTGAGCTGTTGGGTGTCTCAGGGCCTTCATCTGTGTGGACTTCACGAGTCATTGTAAGATGATTTATTGGCTGTTGGCTGCCAAGGGCCAGTCCTTTGCAGTGGAGGATGATGAGGGAAGCAGAGGTGAGAAGACTGATTACTGATTAATTGGGACATTTGGCTTTGACTCTCTCCTAACCCTTCTCAGGGTGTGAGCTGGTACCACTGGAAGGGCTTCGACTTCTCGGTGCCCTTCACGGAAATGAAGCTGAGACCAAGAAGCTACTGGCCCCCGGCCCGAGGCTGAGCCGCTGCCCACCTCTCTCGGCCCCAGCACGACTGCCGAGCACTGAGGGGTCGCACCGAGAGAAGAGCCAGGGGCCGCCTTCACTATCCAGCCACCGGAGGACGCCTTCTCCGCCCGCGATCTCACAGCACTATGTTTACAGGGGGGAGGGGAGGGGTTTATATGGGAGCAATAAAGAGAGAAACTGAGGCGCGCGGCTGGCAGTCATTGGCTCTCTCCCAGTCTCGGGGCACCCGCGTGCCGGGGCTGCAGCAGTACTTGGAAAGGCGGCACCTGGAGAGAGGTGCCGCAGTGGGGCTTGGGCTGCAGCGAGGGCAGGGCGCCTGCAGGCGGCAGCAGCGTGAAGGCTCGGAGCAGCTGCGTCAGCACCAGGAAGACTTCGAGGCGAGCCAGCGGTTCGCCCAAGCATACGCGCGCGCCGCAACCGAAGGTCAGCGCGCTGGGCTGCGCGCCTGGCTGCAGGAATCGCTCTGCGGGCAGGCGAGCGACAGAGGGATCAGGGCCACCCAGACCCACTTCTGCCAGCGCAGCTGTCCCGGCCCGCCACCGCCACCTACCGGGCCAGAACTCGTGCGGCCGTTCCCAGAGCGTCTCGTCGAGGTTGGCGCCTAGGAGGTTGGGGATGACGATCATGCCCTCGGGGATGTCATAGCCCAGGATGCTGTGCGCAGGATGGAGTTAGAGGCCGGCCAGGACCCCGCTTGGGTCTTCCCCACAGAACCTTACCCTTCGGAAACTACCTGCTGGGCCGTGTGGTACGGTGGGGCAAGGCCAGGGGCACAGAGGACCGCAGGCGCAGCACCTCCGCGATGGTGGCGTTCAGCAAGGGCAGCCGCGCGCGATCCTTGTACTGGACCCGGGAATCCGAGGCACTGGGGCCCAGCTCTCTATCCAGTTCCTCCTGCAGTCGCTTCTGAATCTGGAAAGTGGCACAAGCCTGGCACCTGGTGTTCCAACACTGCCCCCTTCCCTGTGGGCCTGCCAGGCTCCTAGCCACGCCCCAGCACTCGTAGCAGTTCCCACGTGGGGAGAAGGCACCCCTTCTGGATTAACACAGCTAAAGGGGGCACACCGCTCTGAGCAGAGCGAGCTGGGTCCTTGCCCTCCCTGGCCAGGCTGCCAGGACTGTTTGTTCCTGCCCCGGTGGCACACCTCAGGGTGGTGAAGCAAGAACGCCACTGCCCAGGAGAGAGTGGTCGCTGTGGTCTCCGTGCCACCGATGAACAGGTCCACCATAGCCATGTGCACGTGCCCTTCAAGGAGCTGCCCCCCGGGGCCCTCTTCCACGTTCTGTTTCCTCATCCCTTGCAGCATGTAGTGTGTCATGTCCCTGCACTGGTCGGTCATCAGGCTCTCCTGGGAAAAGGAGGGGAAGTGGGCCTGAGTGCCAGCCTGATGTGGGAGGGGCTGAAGGTAGCAGCAAGTCCAGGACTGGGGGGATTCCAGAGAACCTGCCTAGCCCTGGGCAGGGGCACCTCTGCTGAGGGCCTGGGGAGGAACCCACCTTGTGACGCCTCAGCTGCTCCTTCACTATCTGGTCCCTCCTCTCAACAGCTCGCTTGAGCCTCCACAGACTTGGGTTGGGGAAGAACTAGGGCAGGAGGCAAAAGTGTGTAGCTGTTGGGAAGGAAGCCTCCTCCCTCATGCCACCCATCATCCCCATGCCAAGATCTGGGGTGTCTGGGCTCTGCCTCCTCACCCTGAGAAAGGGAACAATGTCCAAAATTTGAATGGACCAGTGTTCCCAGGTGCTTAACAAGTTCTGGATGCAGTCATGAAAGCTGTGCACCAGAGAGTCCTCCTGCCAGAAAAAGAGGGAGCCCTCTCCATTCAGGCCCAGAAAAGGGCGAGGGATGGGCTAGAGGTATCTGAGGGCAACAGAGCCTGGACCTTGTCTCCAAAGGTGAGGTAGCAGATGATGGTGCAGGTGAGCAAGGAGAATTCCTTATGGATTTCCACGGGGTTGCCAGCCTGGGCTCTCATGCGCTGTGGAGAAAGAATATGAGCTAAGTAGGCCAGGGGGCTGTTGGGAGAGGTGAGGCTGACCTGGGGTGGCTGCAGGAGGCCAGATTCACCTCACAGAACTCCTGAGTCTGTTCCTGCACGAGGGACTCCATGGAGCTTCGGATGCCCAGCAGCAGGGCTGAGCGGGTAAGCTTCTTGTGGGCCTTCCAGAGTGGGGAGTAGTCCCCTACTGCCAGGTCCTGGTCATCCAGAGACACTAGCTTGTCTACAGGTGAGGGGAGAGAGGGCAGGTACTGAATGAGGAGGCCAGAGGCCTGGTGCCCCCCTCTGGGCCTCACACTCCAGCTCTGTGCTTCCTCCAGCCCCATCTCTTCCATCAAGAAATGCCCCTGCCTCTTACAGGATGGTGTGTGGGGTCTGCCGGCAAAGTCCACCCACTTCTTGATCATGGCCTCCTCAATAGTACTCTTGGAGTTCAGCACCACCACCTCTGAGAAAGAGCCAGAGCCGAGTGTCAACAGGGAGAGGACCCTGTAGCCCCACTCCCGTGGAAGGATGAAGGCACTCACCTTGTAGTCCTAGGCGGAGCCGGTATACAGGCCCAAGTTTCTGAGTCAGACCAAGCAAGTAGATGGGGAGATTGGGCTGTAGCAGGTGCAGGAAGCCTGGGACAAGAGGCGGGAGGTGGAGGGACCTGAGCATCCACCGGCCCCACAGCAGGTGGGTGGCAGCCAACAGGGGCAGGAGCAGCAGCAGCCCAAGAAGCAGCATGTCGGGAGACCTCCGCAAAGGCCCTGGTGAGGCCACCTACAGCTCTTGAGCCCCTGCCACCCAACTTGCTCCTTGAAGTATTTGGGGACCTCTTTGAGCCCTTTCTTCAAGCCCTTTCTCACCGTACTGCCCACAGAGTGACGCATTACTGAAATGACATTAATTCCTCTCGGCCTTGGAGAGTCCCATTTCAAAGACCTCACCATCCATCAGAAGAAAGGAAGGAAAAGTTAACCCTGACCTTGCTCCTATAGTAGGAATCTGCTTTCTGGCTCCACATCAACCACACAGGCCAATGTGTCCACCCTCAGCCTAGGCCTTCTCCCCCAGTCACCCTGCCTTGGACCAGCTTGTGGATATGAAGTCTGTCTCATTATGCCACTTCTAATACTCCTTTCAGAATACCCTGGAGAACAAAATGAGATGAGTGATTTACATGCCCTGTTTGCCTAGGGCATCCCAGTGTATGCTTGTGGTCCAAGTATAATTATTAATAGTGCCCTCTTCATTCTCAACCATGTCTAGAAGATGAAGAATTACATGGTCCTCTATTGTAGAGCATTTACCACGTACCAGATGCTGTACTCTACCCATATTAACTCAACCCTCACATCTAGGCTGTGAAGTCAATACTATCATGAGTGGCTTGCCCACGAGCACACAGCTAGAAAGCAGCCAAGCTAGGATTCAGCCTTTGCACTCTGGCTGAAGAATCTATGCCCTTAACCATTAGGAATGCTTCTCTTTGGTTGCAAGGAAAAGGCACCAACTTGAGCTGCCTTGAGTCAAAAGCAAGAATTGTTTTATGGATATGGGATTGTCTCACAGAATCCCAGAACAAGAAAACGGGAGGAGAACTCATTGGCCTTGGAAGATCACGGATGAGGGACTGAAAAAACCATAGGGAAGAAGCAGTTTGCTTGCTCTGTCCTTTCTTTCTTCCCTTTCTGTCTCACCCTCCTTTCCCTTCCCTCTCTCTCACTCTACATTCAAGTTTCTTTTGCCCCACCCCATGCCCACCCCCAGTGCAGGACTGCCTTTAGGGTCTGCAGTCACTGGGTGCAGACCCAGCCTCAGGGAGTGTGAATTCCAGGTACCACTGAGCATGGCCATCAGTTCCAAAGTCCCCCAGAAAAAAACTCAATAACCACAGCTGGGGCCATGGGTCCACACCTTGTTCTGGGAGTTATAGCCATAGGGGTGGGGTCTCATTGGACAAGTGACTATCAGGGGCCACTTTGTGGGTGAGGAGGCAGTTGAGGGGCTTATGCCAAATAAGGGTGGCAGGTCTTAATGAATTGTGGAGGTTTGGAGGCGACTTGATGTCCAGGCCTCAAGTGATAGCCTGTTTGTACCATCCCCAACTCCCTATCCCTGGCTCCGTAGACCAACCCAGCTGAGCAGTAGACTTGTGTCCAGGGCTGGGAGGCCCTCCTCCCCTTGGAGCTATACCCAGAGCACAGGCAGTGCTCCCGGAAAGCCGATCAAGATCTGGGCTGTGCAGCCTGCTAGCTTGACTGGTTAACTGCTGGGGGCCCTCAGGAAGAGGCTGAAGCTCAGCCTGGGTCCAGGTCTGGGAATGGGAGGGAGAAAAGATGGCTGGGATTTCTGGGGTTGGGCAGTGACACCTGCTTCCTTCCTCATAATTGACTTCTTACATCCAGGCCATGTCTTGCCACAATGACAGTCAAATCCCTGGCTCTGGTAAACGTTCCCACCACCTTCGTGGTGACTGGCTTTGGGGAGGGAGATGTGATAGGCAACCACTGGACCATGTAAGCAATAGCCCCCGGAAATCTCTGAAACACTGGGGAACTCTGTAACACAGAACTTCACAGAACAGGAGAGGCTCAGCTGGAAAGCTGGAGTACTTGTGGAGGCATCCCTTTATGATTGGACTCCATTTACCTCACCAGCCCCATCTCTTCCACCCCAACTCCAAATCCAAACTCTAGACATGAATTACATGCAGCTACCCAAATGCGCTCTGTGCTGGTCCTGGCCTCTGACCTTTGTCACTTTTCCTTCTCCTGGCTTACGTCTTCTACCTCCACTCTTTGCTTGACTCCTTCTCAGCCTTCAGAACTCAATTTAGATGTCACTTCCTCCAGGAAACCTTCTCTCCCTTCTTCTGACAACTGCCTTAGATGCCCCTACTCTATACCTTATAGGTCATGGGTCTCTCCTTCAGCACACCTTGTACAGAGGATGGGGACTTCCCAACCACTTGTCTGTCTCCCCAAAGGCACAGTGAGTTCATACTTGCATCCCTGGGGTGGAATGGGATGGAGCAAGAGTTCCAGAAATTTCTGTTGAATGACTGAATGGCAGATTGCTTAACTATCTCAGTTTTCATCAAAGCTGACCTCACATCAATTCCTTTAGGCAGATTTCTGCGTCACTCCTGAACATCTCAGTGGTGCTACCAAATGGAGGGGAGACCCCAATTGAAGAGTAGTTGCCTCAGAGTATTGACAAACTCACCAAGGTCAGTCTCTTAGCTGGTTTAAAGTCAGTAACAGGAAATGAAGACCTCATCAGATCTGAGGATTGCATAACTCTGGGGAAATTACCTAATGCTGCTGATAACAGGATCAAGTTTCAACAGATTTTCAAATATCAGGACTTGACGAAATGCAACAGACCCAGAACTGCTAACTCCGTGAGGAGAGAGAAGTATGTATGACTGGACAGCAGCTCCTATGGCCAAAGAGCTAAGATGTCAGCTGCCCATGAGCCCAGCCTGAGGTGGTGACATGGGCAGTGGTGGGCCCTGGAGGCACAGCTGAGGGATGGACTCTGGGGCCTCAGGGTGTAGGTTGTGGGTTACAATTCTGCTCAGGAAGCCCCATAATGGCCTAGGCTCCCTAATGAGCCATCTGTGAGGTTTCCAGGAGAGGTGGACACCCCAGGAATCACCAGGCCCTGAGAGTCCAAGATGATGCAAACTGTGACCTCTACCCCCTAGAACTTGGAAAGGGCAGTGGGAACACTCTTCTCTGTCCTAGAGACACACGTTGACACTTTGCTGCCAAAGGCCTTTATTATGCCCCTGGTCCTGTACTGGGGCTGCGTTCAGGGGAAGCAGCAGCCCCTCCAGGCTTCCCCTGCCTCTGCACAGGCTGCTTCTGGGGAGGTGGGAAGCCACCTCACACTTGGCAACCCTGCGTGCCATACTCCTGAAGGAACTCATTGAGCTGGGCACAGGCTGCCCGCTGGCGGGTGCTCCGGCATAGGCGCTCCGAGGGCATCTCTTCAATCCAGCTATTTGAGTCCAGCAGGTACTGGGGGCTGCAGGGCAAAGGGGGTGGTCTGCAGGGGTCGGGAGGATGGGCAGATGGGGAGGAGAGCATGGAGCACCGAGTTTCTGAGGGGGCAGGGCCTAGGTGCCAGGAACCTGCTCCCTAAGGAAGGTCACAGGACATGAGGAAAGCAAGAGATTGAGGGACCCAAGGTACTCACTCTCCTTTGGTATCATAGGTGACCCCATCCAGACCCATGATCAAATATTCTTTCCCAGGCTCTAAGTGAAGGCGGCAAGAGTCTCGAACCAGGAAGTTTCGGGTCTGACCAGCAGTGGCCTTGGTGTCCTTGGCTGAGGAGATGACGTGCACAAGAGATGTTAGAGGGGAAGAGAAGGTCTGACTGAACCCTCACCACTTACCCACCAGAGAGATATAATGTTCTCCTGGTTGTGGCCAAGTCCTGAGTTCTGAGAGGCAAAGGAATTTGAGCTCAGACTCATCTGACTCTTCACTATCCAGGGGGCCAGACTCTCTAGAGAGCTGTGAAGTTGGGGCCAAAACCCACATCTCAGTTCCCCCTCCAGCCCCAGCTCCACCCGCCTGGCCCATGATGTCCTTCATACTAAAGTGCAAGACTTGGACGATCTTGGTCTCAAAGAGGCGGAAAGCAGCTCTGCTGTCTTCTCGGAGAACCTTCACCTGAAAGCCTAGGAGGAGTTAGAAAGGAGGGAAGGTTAAGGCCCTGGAGGTTGAAGGGGTTGGAAGCTGGGGACAGAGCAAAGAGGCTGCGTGTGAGCCTATGAGGGGAACAGGTATAATTGGTAGGACCAAAGAGCTGATCCCTGAGGGCAGGCCAGGCCAGGTCCAGGCAGGTAGACTGACCATACTCCACCCGGGGGTAGTAGCAGGCAAACTTCATTCTGTAACCATCCTCATTCTGCAGCTGCCCCCGCTCCAGGGCGCGGTGCTGGCGAGGGCATTTGCCTGAAATCAGGGCCCCAGATGAAACATCAGTAGGCCCCAACCACCCTGTGTCCCTGCTGCCGCCCCCAGGCCCCGAGGCTCACCCTCTGCACACTGGCAGACATCTCCAGAGCACAATTTGGACAGAAGTTTGCTCTTACTTGGTGCGCCATAAAACACAGAACATTTGTACTCTGGAGAAAAGCGGAGAGGGGGGTTAGGACACAGTGCCCAGCCCCTGTGCCTCCCTGTCACCAGTCCCATAGAGGCCTAGGACTCCCCTGCCTCCTTCACTGCCCAGGTTCCTGGTGGCTCACATGGTAGTGCTGCTCCAAACCACCCTCGATGCTGGGTGTTGTGCTGCCCCACCTCCTGGGTGCCCCAGTGCTCACCAGGGTTGTAGTAGTCATACAGGGATGCACTGGCTGGCTGCACCAGTCCCACGGCCACCTCCTGCACGGCTCCAAAGCCCACACACTCCTTCGAGGTGGGGACCTGGCCAGTATGGGGGAGAGGGGTCAGGACGCACTCTCTGAGCCTGGTAGGCCACTGGCCACATTTTCTTGACTTGTTCCTATTGGACTTATCTCCAGGGTCCTTCACAGTCTGTTGCCATCCTGCCACTAGAACTCTAAGATCTGCTTCCAAGATCTGTGATGACTTCATGTCCAGTTGGTGGCCTTCTCCCAGTCTTCAGTGTGCCCTGACCCAGGGCAGAGTTGTGATCATGGATGCTTTCTCCATGAAATTTGACCTTCTCTTAGCTTCTAGGCCATCCTTGGTTCTGACCTAATCGTTTCTTACATTCCCTTCTTCCCTACCAGAGGCATGGTGCCCACCTCAGCTCTTCTCTTCCTCTGCTCTTCCCTGTGAAGAGCTCGACCACTCCCTGGCTGTTCCCAAACCTTTCCAGGCTGATGAGTCCCAAACTGAACTTCCAGCTTTATGATATCATTAGGATTTGGGCAGGACCAATAAATTCATTAAATCTACTCTTCCTTCCCCCCAAACCTGCTCACCTTGCTGACGGCCTTGTCTTGTCACTGATACTTTGAGATGGCTGGGGCCTCCCCTATCTGCTGTGACCTAACACCAGATGATTCCACTCTGCCTATTCTCCTGGACCCTCTCCACACATCCACACAGGTCCTGTCTCACCCCAGGGAAGCCGTATCATCAACCTCCTACCCAGAAATCTTCCTGGCTCCAAATTTTTCTACTATGTTCATCCCAGATTCCTCAGCCAGGCTTCTTGGGCTAATGGGGCCAGTCCCTCCTGCCTACACTGGGTAGGAGTCTTCCCTGGCCTACAAACACCTGGGTAATGTTTTCAGCACACCTTTCTCACATGTTCTTCAACAGGTAAATGTTCACATTAATTTTCAAGGGCCATTGAAGGGTTGTAGTTCTTTGTTTGAGCCAAGTAAGGCAACGAAAAGGCAAAAACAACTGTCATCTATGACCACCATCACTTCATAAAAGAAAATATATTTTAATGTCAAAGCCACAAGACAACAAAGAACTGCTATCCTTTTTAAGTCTTTGGTTCTATTTGATGTACATGTATTACTTAAGAATAAAAACTAATTTTGAAGAAAAATATTTAAAAAATTACAAAATAAATTACAACAGTCATTAAAATAACCAAACAAACTGTTGTTGTTGTTTGCCATCGAGTCAGCTCCGACTCATAGCGACCCCTCCTTGGGTTTCTGAGGCAGTATCACTACGGAAGTAGGAATGCCCAACCTTCCTTCCGAGGAGTGGCTGGTGGGTTTGAACTGCCAGACTTCTGGTTAGCAGTCAAGTGCCTTAGCCACTATGCTACCAAACAAACTAGGAAGGCCATAATCTCAGCAAAAAAACAAAACCAAGCCAAACCCATTGCCATGGAGTCGATTCTGACAAGGTGCTCTTGGCTGTAAACTATGGAATCAGATCTCTAGGCCTTTCTTCTGTGGAGGCACTAGGTGGTTTCAAACCACCAACCTTGAGGTTTGTAATCCAGAGCAAACCCATTTGCCCCAAGGGACCTCTAAAGTGGAATAAAATCAGCCTTGTGAAGACTCACTCTAAAGCCCTGACTTTTCCTTCCCTGCTGAACTGGCATTGGATTCCAGCCTGTGTCAGGGACTCCGCCTGCCTCCGGCAAGGTCTGTGTCCGCCTGCTGTCTGGCTCTTGCTGTCCACTGTTGTCTGGTTGCTTACATCACAAGCCCTCAAGAGCACTGGCTGCTGTTGCATTGTGGTAAACTGTGGTCAATGTCATGAGACAAAGTGTATATGAACTGCTGTATGGAAAGTGAATTTGCTCTGTAAACCTTCACCCCAATCACAATTAAAAAAAAAAAAAAAAAAGCACTGGCTGACAACACCTCAGTTTCCCAAGAAACCATACAACATCTCTTCAGTAAATGTAGGCCCTTGCTTCCCTCGTGTCACCTCTCCCTACTCACCGAGTCAAAGTAGAGCAGGACGTGGGGTCCCTCAGTCTCAAAGTGACTCACATAACGGTCAGAGAGGGAGGTCAGCTGTGGGGAGGGGAAGACAGTGATAGAGAGGTGTACCTAGAAAGGCACAGCCTCTACGGGTGCTATGGGGATAAGGCAGGGCTGCTGAGGGCAGGGAGTCCCACTGGGCAGCTGACCGACCTTCTCCAGGTCAGCCCGTAGGGCGTGGAAGCCACTCAGGAGGGAGATGTCTGCAATGGCCATGCCAAAGAGCCCCAACTTGCCATTCCGCCTGCAGAGAGATGTGTCCATGCGCTACCTGCTGCAGGGGCCCTGAACACCCGAGCCTGCCTGGTGCTGCCTTCCTTCACCCAGCCCAGAAGCCACCCCCGCACACCCGTGCAGCTGGCACTCACCAGATGCACACAGTGTACTGCACTCGGGACTCCTGCTCCTCCACCACCTTGGGGGCCTCCCTCCGGCGGCGATTCCTCCGTCCCTCAAACAGCTGCAGGGGCGTCACAGGCCGGGAGTGGGCATCTGGGTCATCCCCAGCTGGAAGCTCATCATCTCCGTAGTCCTCATAGTCCTCATTGGCTTCCACTACTCGGGAATGGCATGGTCAGGAGGGCTTGGTCCCTGGCACCTGCCCCCTAGAGGCCCCAAGACATCCTAACCCCAACACTCACTTGTGTACTCAACGTAGCCCATGACCGTCACTTCAATATGAAGATCCTGGCAGGTCGTGTTCTTCATGTCCAGGACGTTGTACATACGAAGGATCTGGATCAGCAAGGGGGCAGGGAGAAGACACAGGACATCTGGGGCCACAGACCTCTCTCTGAGCCACAGCTAAGGGCATCTGTCTGGGCTGAGATTTGAGGCCTCCAGTCCCTCTTAGCCTCTTCACTGAACAGTCTAAATGAATAGGCACCAAATCCAGCACTGGCATTGGGTAAGACAGAAGGGCAGAGAGATGAAAAGCCACAGCGTGCCCAGAGGAGGCTTGCAGGGTAAGGATGATCTCATCCCAAGGGGTGAGAACCAGTGGAATGGTGTCCAAGACAGGTTCCGTGCAGATGAGTGGGTCTTGCTGGCTGAGAGGCAGACAGGGGTCTAATCACGTGAGCCTCAGGAGAGGTTTGACTTGGCCCCAAGGCAAATCTGACTTGTGTTTTCAGATCAGTCTCACTATGGTGAGAACATGGATCATAATAGGTGAGACTAGAAGCAGGGAGAAGATACAGGACTGCCTTAGCAGAGTCTAGGACACAGTGACAGGGCTGTGGGCAGGAAGGGAGCAGCGGAAGAGGGACTGGGACAATAAGGAGGGGCTTAGAAGAGGGAGGCTTCCACAGGGGTGGCTGGGTACCTGGTGGAAAGGGCTCCCATCAGCCAGAATAGGGGACACAGGAGGAAGAAGGCACTGTGTCTGAGGTGCTGTGGTACATACGGGGCCTATGGCTCTGGGAGGGGCCTACGCTGAGGGTCTGGGTACGAGAACCATCAGCACTGGGGGGTAATGAACATGACACCTGTCCAGAGATGGTCAAGAACAGAATGAAGAGGGAAATGCCCAGGATGGAAGCATGGACAACATGGACCCTGGTGTCTTCCTCCTTCCCTACCACTGAGCTCTGGACACAGTTCTTCCTCAAGACCCTGTCTCAGCCTGCCCTCCCCTGCCCACCCTCTCCTTTCTGGGGCACAGATGCCCACTGCTATGCTCTCACCTTCAGGGTTCCTTTGCTGTTTCCTTCCACCTTTACATTAATCTTGCTGCCCAAGGAAAACTTTCAGGAATAGAAAAGGGAAAGAGATGTTAGAGGGCCCAGAGAAACCTGCTCGTTGCTCCAACTTATCTCCTCCCTAAACTACACCCTTTCCTCTCCCCACGTCGTATTTCACTTGGTTTACACCTCCAGGTGCATGATCTCATCTCAGCCTCTTAAAACTCTGCTGGGTAGACCCTGAAGACCTTGTTTTGCAGCTGAAAAAAATAAAGCTCAGGGGTGAGTCACACGACAGGCAAGGATCTCAGGAAAAAGGGGGCCGTGGGGAGTCTGCAGGGTGGCAGAGCAGGGATGGCTTCTGGTGGGCCACCACGGACCCAGCTGTGGTGGCAATTCAAGAAAGGGAGTGGGTCACCTGCAGCTCCTCCTCCAGGCCCTGGATTTGGTGACTGTTCAGATGGAACGCATGGATCTTGAAACCACTGCGGCCAGTGGAGCTCAGAGTCACGTTGAGCACATTCTCCTCGGTGGTGTGGGAGACAATCCAGTATTCAGACAGGGCTTCCAGGGCGATGACCGTGTCCTGAGGTCAAGGTAGGGGAGGGTCAAGACTTAGTGCTCAGTTTCAGGACTAACCCCCGCAAGCCACTGGGGCAGCCCCTACCTGGGTGCTGCGGAATCCCCCCTGGAAGCTGCCCTGGTGGGTGAGCCAGGCTGCAGCCTGGTTGGCCATCTCGGCCCTTCCTTCCCAAAGCAGCAGGTGCAGCAGGCCGTAGGCTGTGGTTTCAATCCACAGGGCCGGGGCCTGGGGCATGGGGTCTGATGGGCTGCGAGGAGCCGGGGTGGGTGACACGACGTTGTTTGGAGACCCAGCAAGTGTGCCCCAATACAGGTTATCTGCAGTGAACGGAAACACAGGCAGATGGAGGGGAAGTCACAGGGCACCCTTGTCACCCACAGGTTCTCTTGGTTTTACCCCAATCATCCTTGCCCATGTTTTGAATTCCTTTTCAGACTCTTCATTCCACCTCTCCTTTTGGGGACATCCAAGGGTCCCAATGTCCCCCAAGCCCCAGGCTCACTGCCAGGACCTCTTGGTGCTCACCACCAATCTCCTGGGCCATGGCCATGAGATTGTTGTGGGCCACAACCTTCAGGTCTTTGGGGGCCCCAGACAGCGTCAGGGCATAGGCTGTGATGGCGGCTGCATGGACCCCTAGGAGCCCGGAACTTGCTTGCCTCCCCAAGAATGAGTTTGCATTTGAAATGGAATTTACCTAGAAGAAGAAAGGGAGGAAGGAGGCCTGGGGGCTGGACACCTGCGTTCCTGAGGAAAAAGGGTGTGGAGAAGGACTGGGGAGCAGTGAGGGGGCGGGCATTGGTGTCCTTACCACTGTTTGTTTCAATGCCTCAGCACTGTTGTCCTGGAAGTTGGTCAGCCCGTGGTGAAGGGCAATGACCACGAAGGCTGTGAGTGCCACGGTCTCATCTTCCCCCACCAAGCCCCCCTAAAGGAAGGAAGAAAGATGTCAGTGGGGGAGGGCCAAGAATGTGCCCCATGAGAGCATCTCAGCCCTGCCTTCCCACCACGCACCTGCATGCCCCTGTGAATCACAGGACAGGAGTCTCGGAAGGAACCGTCAGCCTGCTGCTGGGACAGCAGCCACCTGGCCGTCTCTTGCAGCTTGTCAGGTGAGCCGCCCACCTGCTCCTGGGCCAAACTCAGTACCTTCAACACAAAGGCTGTGAGCCTATGGGGGAGGGATGGTGATGACAGGAACTGGTCTCTGGAGGGGGCATGTCCCTGCTCCCCCAGGCACTTAGTTGTTCTCTCATCCCATTGGACCTGGCTCCGCTACTACCAGATCTCTAAACCACTCTTCCAGCCTCACCAGGTGCTGCTGTCCCTGTGTAACCAAGCCCCGTAGGAACCATCTGATTTCCGGAACTGCTGGATCCGCATGTAGCCTGGAGAGGAGAGGCAACTGCTGAGGTGAACCCACTGTCCTGTGATCTGGACCCGAGAATGTGCTCCCCATTCCTACCAGGTGGCCCCTTCTTCCCTTCTCCAGCCTCCCGGGCCTCCTGTCTTCCATCAGTTGCCCCCTACCCCCAACTCCTGCTTGCCCCCCACTCAGAACCTTTCTGGATCAGATCCACGGCACGGTCCTTCGTCTCGGGGGGCAGCATGCTCCACTGCTCTGTCTTATCCAGGTAGCGGGAAGCAGCCAGTGTGGGAGCCAAGAGGGTCATGGTTTGCTCCCCACAGCCCTGTGGCAGCCTCAGTAGGGAGGTCAGGCCTCCTGGGGACAAGGCCCCCCCAGAGCCCAAAGTGTCCAATGGATCTGAGGCTAGAAGGAGAAGAAGGTGAGGATCAGACAGTAGTAGGACTGGGGACGCAAGGCCCGAGGGCTGTGGGAACAAACAGAGGTTCCACAGGTTTCGCGTGAATCTGAGGGTAGCCCTGGGAAAGGATTGGAGGACACTCCTACCTGTGACTCTGACAAAGCTGCTGAAATCTCCTTCAGGGATAACATTGGGATCAGAGTTGCCAGGAATTTCCAAGGTGCGGGCTCGGTGGTCTGGGGAGATGGGGGAGTTGGCAGTCAGCCATGCTGTGTATATCCTCAGCCACCCCAACCCTTTTAGGAAACTGCTAGTGGTTAGGGGACTTGGGGGTAAGGGTCACTCACCCAGGGGGTTGAGTTCATAGACAATCTCCTCCCTGAAGATGGCCCCTTCCTTCTGTCTCAGGAGAAATACAGCCATGAGACACAGGACTCAGAGCCTACCCCCTACAAATGGGACTCCCTAAGACTTTAAGTTTGAACTTCAGGTACAGAGCTGGATCAAACATTGGGTTTGGGTGTTGGGCCCTTGGTCTGGTCAGCATTCAGGGTACTACTGGGTAAATCTTGGAGCTTGGGGATCTGTAGTCACGGGTACTCTATTTACCTCAATTTGTAGAATCTTAGACACTGCGTCCCCCACAGGGAAATCAAGGGTCCCTCGAGCTACCACCTTCAAGGACACAGCGGCAGCCGCTGTGGGCACCATGGAGAAGGCCACAGGCCGGGCAGAGCTGGCAGGCACCAGCACCTGCTGAGCTAGCCCTCCACCGCCAGCCAGACACAGCCCTTCCACTGGGGCCACATGGACACTCACCTGGGGACAGGAAGAATCAGGGAGAATGGCCAGAGCCCCAGCAAGGGTAGGCTGCCCACCCCTCACCTGCCCCCAGGCTCCCATCCCACCAGCCCTCTGTGCTCAGGTGCCCATAGACCCTCACTGTCAGGTTTCTATCCAGGTAGTTGTAGAGCACAGGTCGCAGCTCAAGCTGCTCAAAACGGCGGACGGAGGTAGGTAGGCGGACATGCACGTGGAAGTCACGGAACACTTGCACTTGGACCGGTGTAGCCACACACAGGCCTGTCGGGAGGACATGTGGGAGCTCAGAGGTTGAGGGGCATCACAGTCACAGGGTCCCAAGAGGGAGGGGCAGGGAGTAGCCCAGAACTCTGTACTCAGCTGGCAGCTAGCTGGCTGCTGATCTTTAGCTTCTCAGCCCAGGTGGATGCTGGATAGAGACTTCCCACCTCTCTGGACGCCCCTCCCTAACTAAGAGCAAAGGGCTAAGCAAGGAGCCTGAGTCGAAGGGATGTGGGTTAGGGGGCGAAATCACCTTTGCTCTGGGACAGGCTCACGCCATGGATCTCCCAAGTGGTCAGTGAATCAGGGAGAAATTGTGTGAATCTGATGAGAAAGAGAGAAGCCCATCACACCCAGGGCTGGTTCCACACATGGCCAAGAGGTAACACCAGGTTCCCCATGCCCTCACGTCTTGGAGCGGTCTACTTTTTCCACTCTCCAGAGCCAATTCTCAGGGAAGAAGCTGCGCACAAGGATGTCATCCTCCTCCATCAGTTCCTCCTCCTGCAGCATCTGCATGGCTAGGGCACCAGGGGAAGGGAGTGAGGACAGAACCATCCACCCTCCCAGGCACCCCAGCTGTCCCCAGCTTGCCCAGCCCCTCACCTCGGGCAAGGCCCACCTGGCCCCTGGCCCGGGCCTTCTTGCGTAGGTTCTCAGCAAACTGGCAGCAAGACAGGAAGGGCTCCTGGCAGGCTGGGTCCAGCACGCGGGCCGCCCGCTGCTCACAGGAGCGCACCATGGGCAGCCGGGTCAGCCCATCACGGCAGCAGTGCTTGGCTGTTGTTGAAGTATACTGGCCCACTGCAGGGCCGGGCTGAGGGTCAGCATGGGGGGCAAGAAGGAGACACACCTCATGCCCTGCCTGACCCTGGATCCATCTGGACTGACCCCTGAGAGAGCAGGAATTCAAGAAAGGCCAGGGGACAGAGCCACCTGCTGGTCCACCCTCAACCTCAGAGTTTGGATCTCTGGCCCCAATTACAACCCTGGCTACAAGTGAAAAGCTTAAGTTGCCTCTTAGGCACCCACAACTCACACTTTTCAACAAAGGCCTTTTGGAAGTTCATGTTTCTCTTTTTCCGGGTTTTTTCCTTGGGGCAGCTCAGACCTGGCAGAGAGCAAGACTGCAGCCAAGCCATAGGGTATATGGCCTTCCACATGCCACTCCCCTCCATGCATTCCTGCCCTGCCCACCCGTTCTCACTTCTGCCCCTCCTGTATTAACCCCTCAGGCCCAACCTCCTTTCTTATCCTTCACCCACACCACTTTCTCTGCTTCTCACTCTTTCTGGCTGAGGTCAAGTACTCTCCATCAGAAAAGGCCAGGCCCGCTGCCTCAAAAACCTGAAGGGCAGTGTTCCCCCCGCCAGGGCCACAGCCAAGGTCATAGCTGCTCATAACTTCAAAGACCTAGCAAGAAAAGAGACAGAAGTGACCAAGGGGCAGGACTGGGCAGTAGGTGAGAGGGTGGTGGGATATGAACAAACATGAAAGGGGTACAGAGAGTGGGCCAAGAGGCTGAGGGGTCAATGGAAGCTGTAGAGGAGGCCCGGGGTTTGCGGGATGACTGGGAGGAAACTGTGGGGAGCTGGAGAGATCTGGAGAGTTGGCTCAGACTCAGAGCACAGGGCAGTGTGGGAAATGAAGTACCCAGGGGAGAGAACTGGGGAGAGTTTAGACACACCTTGCCCATGTTGAGAGGTTTGTGGGAACTGCTGCTCACAGCGTATAGAGCTGTGTCCACAGCTCCCAGCGCCACCAGGGCCGGGGAATCTGTTTGCAGGTGGAACTTGACAGACTCCCCAGGATGATACTCCTTGGCACCGTCCACATTCAGCTCCAGCTGGTGAGGTGAAGTGGGGTGGGGTAGTCAGAGTAGAGAGAGCTGCTTTCCATCCCTTGCATCCTCAGTGTACCCCAAACGAAACCCATGCCCTGTAATTACCTGTCCCCTTTCTCTTATAGCACCATTAGGGGTTAAATTGTGCCCCCCTCAAAATATGTGTTGGAATCCTAACCCCTCTACCTTTGGATGTATCCCAGTTGGGAATAGGGTTTTCTTTGCACATTAATGAGGTAATATCAGTGTAGGGTGATATCTCCCTGAGTTATAAGAAGCAGCACAGAGAGACAGACAAGCCCAAACCGCGGAAAGAGAGACGCCATGTGGAGATTGCCGAGGAACCGAGGCATGCCGAGGCCAGAGTAGCTGTAACAAGGTTTTTTCTCCCAGAGTGGACAGAGAGAGCTGACACCCTTAGAAAATTAATTTCTGTTCTTTAAAGGCATGATTTGTGGTATATCTGTTACGGAAGTACTAGGAAACATGGAACAAAACTCAAAAACACAAAAATGACCAGAATTACTGGTTAAACAGAGACTGGTGGAATGCCTGGACTATGGCCTTGGGTTACCCTTTGGGCCCAGAAATGGACTCACTTCCATGGACTGGTTCTCAGGCCAACAGTAGAAAGACCTACATGTAGAACACCTACCCCAGGGCTATGCACCTTCCTACTCTAGGAAGATGCTCCCCTTAGATCAATCAGCCATGAGAAACCAGAGGGGCAGCATTCATATAGAGGAAAAGCTGGACAGATAGGACTGCATAGATAAGAAGGGTGGGGTGGGGATGGGGAGAGTCACGGGGAGGAGAGTTTTTTATGGTTGGGGATGGTTATGGGGCTATGAAATCAACAGTTCATGAACCATTGAATGTAATACAAATCCACTTTGTAAATTTGCACCCAAAGCAAAAAAATTAAAAAGTAGCAGGAAACTGAGACACTTTCTTGACACACATACCCCAACTCTCCCATTACCTTGCCCTCACAGGCCCCAGACTGGACATCCACTCGCAGGGAGTTGGCAATGAGGACACCCTTGTGGTAGTAGAAGGCCACAAAGTGGAAGAAGGGTGCCAGGCGATGGTCCACAAACACGGAGACTGAGGTCAAGGTCATCCTGGGCTCTCGGTTCAGGGACACAATCTCACCCCGGGACAGGATCTGAGCCAAGAATGGTCTTCTCTCCATTGCAGTCCCCATCCCTGTAACCTCCCCACCAGGGCTCTTTCCTGCCAGAGACCCTCCCTGCAGCCCAGCCTTCCTCCCTCCCCTCTTGTGCACACCATGTAGTAGTAATGAGAGAAGGTAGCCCCACTGATGCCCACGGCTCTCAGGTTTAGGTTGAAAGTGTCCCCAACTTGAGGGGGCTGCAGCTTCAGGCGCTCAATAGACAGAAACCCGGAGCCATGTGAGGGTGGGGCTGTCACAGTAAGCCTGGCCGTATCTGGATAGGGGGAGCCTGCAGATACCTGGAAAAAGGTGGCAGACAGGTGCAGGGTTAGTGACAAGGACCCAGTGCCCAGCTCTCTCCTCTCTGTGACATGGATCCCCAGGTACCCAGATCCCCCTCCTTCCCTGCCCCATCCTCTTCCATGGGGAAGAAGAGCTGGGTGGGGAAATCTCACTGAGATCTGCAGTTCTTGGGTGGTCTGAGGAATATTGATGTGAATACTGGCTTGGCCACTTCCATCTGTGTTCTGCTGAAAGTCCTGGATATTAGCAGCAGACCCAGGAGAAGACAACTTGGCAGAAACTTTGACAGGAATGTCAGCAGCTGGGGAGCCCAACATGTCACGGACCTGAGCCTACATGGGTGGGGAGAGGAAGTCAAAAAGAGGTCATTGACAGGCTGAACTATTAGGTATGTCTATGAAGCAGGGAGTATACCCAAGACCATGTACAGAGTTGACAGACAACGGCCATATAAGTGTATTTGTATCATCTGAATTCCCAGGTGTATAGTAGAGCTGACAAGAGGCAAGGTTGTAGCCACTTCTTGGTCACAGCCAGCTACCCAGAGGGACTGAGTAGTTGAACCTGTGGGCTTGGGACCACAGTCACAGGGGACATCAAGCTCAACTGGCATAACATACTACACAAAACATTGTTCCACCTCCTACTTTGGTGAGTAGCAACTGGGATCTTAAAAGCTTGCAAGCAGCCATCTAGATGTAACGATGGGTCTCTCCTCGTCCAGAGCGAAGAAGAATGAAGAAAACCAAAGATTCATGGAAACAATTAGTCCTAGTGACTGGTATACCATGTGATCCACAGCCTATACAACTATGAGACCAGAAGGACTAGATGGTGCCTGGCTACCACTGTCAACCACTCAAAGGTGGATCTATGTAGGAGATCCTGGATAGAGAGGGAGAACAATGTGGAACAAAACTCAAAATCATTTGAAAAAAAAAAAGGTGGGGGGGGGGCCAGGTTTGCTGGTCTGATAGAGCCTGGGGGAACCACTGAGATTATGGTCCCTAGCTGCCCTTCAGGTCTGGAATTGAACCCACACCTGTGGCTTCCAGCCAAACAAAAGACAGGCAAATGAGTTGAACATTTACCTGAGGTAGATACACTCCTTGGAGAGAACAATCATGGGAGAAAGAAGGGATGTTTATGCACAGGGAGACAGCTCGGGGGCAGGAGTGCATGGAGGTAACTATAGGGAGGAAGTGGGAGGGGAGCTGTTGCATTGTGGTGAATTGTGGTCAATGTCATGAGACAATGTGTACGTAAACTGCTGCATGGAAAGTGAATTTGTTCTGTAAATTTTCACCCAAATCACAAGGAAAAAAAAAAAAAAAAAGAGGTCATTGAGAAGGGAGGCAACAGAGAGCAAGGGGACCTCATTCTGTCTTCCCAACATTCTGCCCTCTAATAATCCCTTGCCCCCCACCACACACACACTCTCATCCTTCCCCTCCAGGAAAAACCTGCAGCAAAAAGGGGGCCCCCGGCACAAGATGGCGCTTGGTATTGCTGAGATCCAAAATGAAGGGAGATGACACAAAACGCCAGGATGTGAGCTCTGCCTCCTCCAGCTCCCCGCCTGCAAGACATGGGGACAGAAAGGTAGAGGACAGTGTGATGGTTAAATTTGTATGTCAGCTTGGCTGTGCCTGGTTGAGTGGCTGGGCAGCTGGTGGCAGTTATTCCCCATGATGAGACTGGCAATCGATTCCATTGTGAGATCTACCACAAGCAGCTGAGTAGCTGTCTTTGGGATGTGGTCTACTTCCTGTACATAAGGAGAAGTCTTGGGGACAGTCTCTAACCTATGACTCATGTGGACCCTGCGTGTAGCTGTGTCATTGTTCAGCAGCCTGCCATGCTCTGCCAAACTGGGGACTAACAATGGACTTGAATTAATGGCCTGCCGTGTGGTTTGGTAACACTAGGACTGTGCCTTTTCCCTTGTCAACCTTGGGTTTGTCAGTCTCAGCAGCCAGCAGCTGTCTTGAGTGAAGAAAAGCCTCTAGCTTCAGTGGGCTGGGAGCTGGAGGCAGAGCTGAAGCCCAAGGCTGAGGAGCTTTCACCTAGCCCCTAGAGCCTGGTGCTTTGAACTTGGACTTAAAGCCTCCAAACTGTAAGAGAATAAACTCCTGTGTGTTAAAGCCATCCCATTTGTGGTATATTCTTGTCAGAGTGGCACTAGGTAACCAGAACAGACAGAGTCCCGGGAAAAGGACAGGATCATGAGGGGTGGAGACGGTGAACCCCTCAGGAGCATGGGCAGTTGTATTCATCTTCATGTTTTTCAAGGTCCAATACAGGCTCTTAGGTGGTGCAACGGTTAAGTGTTTGGCAGCTAACCCAAAGGTCAGTGGTTCGAACCCATACAGCTGCTCTGTGGGAGAAAGACCTGGTAATCTGCTTCTGTAAAGATTACAGCCTAGGAGTCTATGGGGTGACTCTACTTTTGTCACATGGGGTTGCTATGAGTCAAAATCAACTTGATAACACACAACAACAGGCCCTAGCATTCAGATGGTGTCTATCATATATCTGTTAAATTAATGAATTTAAAAATGAATGAATGAATGAGCGAAAAAAGTAATAAACACTGAGACGAGAAGGGACAGGATTACCCACAGACAGAGCTGGAAGGAGACAAAGCTTCCTGAGTCTTTCCTGGTTTGGGTCCAAGAAGGTCAAACAATGTAGGCTCAGCTCAGAGTTCAGAGGCTTGGACTAGGGCTAAGACAGGGGGAAGCCACTCACCTGGAGATTCAATGATGGCTGCTGCAACATAGAGACGCAGCCCCAGAAGGTCAGTGACTTTGACATTAAGCTTTGCCAGGGCTTCCTGGACCGCAGCCTCTGAGAGGGAAATGTGAGTTTGGCCATCTACCAGCTAAGGCAGAGAGGAAACAGGACATAGGGTAAGACTTGCATCTCTGACCTCACTCCCTTTCCCTCCCTCACACCCCCACTTTTCCACAAGCCCCATTCCCACCTTGGTCTGATTCTCCAGCCCCTTAAGGAACTTCTTCTCACCACCTTCACCCAGGAGCCCAAAGCGCACATAAGCCACCCCCTGCACTGGCTTCCCGTAGATGTACCTGTGGCCATGGAGAGAACACGTAGAGGGTGGGCTGAGGGCTAGAGACCATAAATGAAATGGACTAGGAGGGAGGGAGAGGCAGGCCAAAGGGAAGGCAGGGCTCCCCAGCATGTTCACCCTGAATGGGGACCTTGGGCAGGGCATGCATGGGGTAGAGGGCAGTTACCTGGCCTGGATGTCTAACTGGATTTCAGCGAGAAAGCCAGGCACTGTCAGGATGTAAGGCTTTCCAGGGATGATCTTCACCTCAAAGTTGGGAAGAACTGACCCAGGGTGAAGGGAGAAGTCAGACTCTTGTCAAAGAACCCTTCAAAGACTCCCCTTCCCTTTCAGGATGAAGCACCATGTCTCCCTGGCTCTACCTGGCTCCCAAGCCCTCTCCTCCCACCTCGTACGTCCTTCAGAAAAGAAGTTGCCTGACCCTTGTGCCTCCAGCTCTCACCATATTTCTTCACCTCAAACTGGGTGCTGCTGTTGGATTGTGGGGCATTTGAGAATCGGGCTGAGATCTTCCAAGTCCCTGGCCTGAGGACAAACACAGAGGGGACTCAACCTACCTGGGCCAAGGGGCCAAGGAGAGCCAGTGGCCAGGCCACCTAGGAAGAGGATTGCGGGGCACACCAGAGGCTCAGGATTGTGCTCTTTGTATGTCGGAGGAAACAGAAGGAGGAAGCAGGAACTGGGTGGTGTAGCTGGGGGTAGTCTCAGGAGGGGGAGCACTCACTCTGAGATGTCTGGGATCAAAAAATCACCCTGGAAGATGGACAATGGAGAGAACACCTCCTTCTTCCACACACGGAGGCCCTGAGAATTCTGCAGAGGGAGGAAAAATGGTCACGGAAGGGTAGAGGGGTGGGGGTCAGATCAATGACCGGGATCAGGAGGTCAGTGGTTGGAGACTCACCTCCACAGTGACCGTGAGGGTGTCAGTGGATGGGCGCATCTTTTGATCCAGTGCAAAGACCCGGTACCGGACTGGGAAGTGGGGGAGGTGAGAGGTGAGGAGGAGCCCAGGTGCAAAGGGAGGGTAGGCCCTGATTCTCCCCTTCCAGGAGTGAGAGTGAAGGGGCCATATATTTACTTAAAGTACCCTCCCGCATGGCAGGCCCTTTCTTTGGGGTTGTCTCACTTAGGGGGTACCACATGTGTCTTGAGCAGGCTGGGAGGGAGTTAAATATGAGCTCACAACTCACCCCGCTGTCCAGGGTTATAAATGGGCTGGTCAGTCTGCAGAAAGAGGTGCCCCCGGCGAGAGGAGAAGAGCAGGTTGACGCCCTGAATGTCTATATCTTTGGATAGATAGGTCTTCAGCCATGGTGAACTGGCTACAAGCTGTACCTCAGGGCCTCTGAGGAGGCGACCGAGGCCACAGCTTTCGGCATCTTCCAGGCGGATCTGTCAGGACAGCGAGAGGACAGAGATACTGAGACAGAGAGAAACCTGGAAGACCAGTTGGGGTGGGAGGACAGGAGGGGAGGGAGGCAGTGAGGAAAGACAAAGACTTTTTTTAAGAAGACACAGGGGAACAGGGTGGGAAATCCCAGGAAGCAGCAAAGGGAAACATGGGACCCAGTTACCTGGAGGCTGAGGAGTGTGAAGTCTTTTTCTGAGTTGAGGGTGAAGTCCACCTTTGGGGAGCAGGGGACATTAATGTTTTTTGGGTTTCTCAGGTACACTGAGCCTCTCACTTCCTGGCCTCGGGGGACATCCTGGAGCTTCAGCCCCACCGACAGGGGGACCCCCAGGTGAACCACAGAAGGAGAAAACAGGAGCAACCTGGGGAGAACACAGGAGGGTTAGCAGCTGGACTTTATGCTCAGCCTCCAGCCTGTGCTCCCAGCTCCTGAGTCCCGAACCTCAGCCCATTGCCAGCCCTGTCCCCACGCAAGGGCCCAACATTTTGCCTCTGAGACCTAGGCTTCTGCAGAGACAAGGTGAAGAAGCTGAAGATCCAGATCAGCCCCCAGAGGAACCTCATGGCTGGAGGATCCACGAGGGGTCAGATCTGGCTGTCCGTCTGCTCCCTTCTGGTCAATCTAGGGCTTGGGGACTAGATTGAGTCAACTCTGGACCTTGCTCCTCCCCCGGCCCAACTGAGCTGGGAAACCACGTGATAGCCAAGAAATGCAATTGGCCTCAAGCCCAGTGTTAGGGAGGCAGCTCGAACGCCTGGGTCTCTAAGGAAATTTTGGCCCAGAGGTAGACCCTGTCTTTCCCCATTAACCCCTCTCATTCCATTTCCTGGGCACTTCCCCACATTGAGTATATCTGTGTGCATGTGTGTGTATGTGTGTAACTCAGATGTGCAGGAGATGGAAGGTCTAATGAAACAATGGGCATATAAGACACTTGTCTCTTGGCTTCACCCCTACAGAAGCTGAACTACACTAGGCTTTTGCTTGCTGTAGGTCCTAACTGGGGAGTTCTGGTAGCGTAGTGCCTAAGACACTTGACTGCTAACCAGAAAGGTGGTTCAAATCCACCAGCCACTCCTTGGAAGTAAGATGGGGCAATCTACTTCCGTAGTGATACTGCCTCGGAAATCCAAGGAGGGGTCGCTATGAGTCGGGTCCAACTCGATGGCACATAACAACAACAACAGGTCCTAACAGAAATTCCATGGTTTTGACTGGGCACACCCTCACTGCACACCAGGGAGAACCAACCTGAATGTCAAAGTTAACCCTTCTCTCTCAACAATGAGGCTAAGCTCAAGCCTAAACTTGGCTTTACCTCTACCAGCAAATGAGATCCCAAACACACATATTACATTAAACAAAGGACAACCAGAAAACCTCACAGGCAGAATACTTTATTTGGCAGTTTCAGCACCAGTGTGAGGGAGAGAATCCTGCCGTCCTTCACCAGCCTCCCCAGAAATCCCACCTTCCTTTCTCAAGAAAAAGTTAACATCAGCACTTTCTTATATGAAAGACAGCAGCCACAGCCTTGGCACAGTTTCTGGCTCTTCTTCCATGGAAGGGCAGAGAAGTGTTATCTAAACCCCACCCACTGGGTCAGAGCCCAAGTAAACAACAGCAGTCACATCTGACCCTTTGCACAAACATGGGCCTAACACTCAATCCAGCTCCCGAGCCTTCCCAAGGTGACCCTGTCTTAGCCACCACGGGCTGCATTCCTGGGCCCCTCTTGTGCACTCTGAGGAGGTGTGGAATGATGAGCAGAATCCTCAAGTCTCTGGCAGGCGGAGGAGGGTTCCAGAAGTGGTGGAGATACTGTGCAGGAGAAAGACAAGGCTGGAGTCAGATATCTAGGCTTAAGCTTAGGGGAGAATTCAGAACCTGGCAGGGAACATTCCTGGGCTTCAGAAGAAGAATGAGAGAGGAGCTGGGCTTGTTTAGTGGCTTAAGCATGAGTAGTGAGGAAATCCAACTTTGGGTCATTGCTCTTTGTCTTCAGGCCAGGGGTTGGGGGGCAAGACTCACCAGTCCACCAGCTGGGACCCAATGAGGTCGTGCACATGGTAGGAGAGGCCGAGCCGCACTGCAGCAGGTGCCCGCCGGCCTAGGAGCTCTGACAGAAGTAGCTCCCGGTACTTGGCCTTCCGGACCATGCCAAGGACAGCCTGGCGTCCTGGAGGAGAGGTGGCATAGAAGACAGCAAAGGTGAATAGAGCCTGGAGGCTTGAGGAGCCACCAAAAATGTGTTCTTGAGGGGTTGAGGGCTTGAACTGCAATCTAGGGCTACCTTTAACAAAATACTTGATGAACTTCCCAGCTCCAGGCACTGCTAGCCACCAGCTCCCAGCATCACGAACAGTGAGGACTCCAGCATTCATCAGCTGCCTAAGGGGAGTGAGAAGCCACGAGAGATAAGGCCTTGGCTTTGAGAACCATCTTTCCTTCCTACTCATTAATACTGAAAACTAAGGTTGCGTAGTGCCTAAGGCACTTGACTGCTAACCAGAAGGCTGGCAGTTCAAACCCACCAGCCACTCCTCAGAAGGAAGGTTGGGTAATCTACTTCTGTAGTGATACTGCCTCAGCAACCCAAGGAGGGGTTGCTATGAGTTGGGGCCGACTCGACGGCACATAACAACAACATGTTCCAGAAACAAGGACAATCAAGCAAAAGGGCATGGATAACAAAACCCTCATTTGAGGCAGCTCTCCCCTCACACCATGCTGTTCACTGCCTCTGTGCCTTTGCTTGTTCCACTCCCGCTGCCTGGACTGCTCTCCCTCCACCCTTTCTTTTCCTTTTTCCTGTCACTATTACTTGTTCATTAAATAGTTTCTCCTCCTGGAAGCCCACCCTGATGACTACTCTAACACACACTCACTCCCACTCCCAGGGGAGGCCTTCTTTGTCAGGGTCTTTCTTCTGTGCTCTGCCATGTTGCAGTGTAGTAAATTACTTAGTGTGGCTTTTCTACCCATGAGTCTTTGTAAATTCCAAGGTGGGATTTTCTATGAGCAACTGAGGAGCTCCTGATTGCTGAAGCTATCCACCTGGGTTATTTCTGTTGGGCGTGGCACAAAACAATGTTCTGGGAGGTGCCCACTCTCTCTCACGTGCTTAGAGTTCTGATGCTGTGATTGGCTAGTTTGACCACCCTTCCGGGCTCAAAAGGAGGCCTCCTGGAGGCAGAACGTTCTCTGACTGCTGGTTGAGGAAGACGTGCTGCCGAAAGAGACACGCGCCCCTGAAAGAGACACGTACTGCTGGGAAAGAGATGCAAGAGACACACATTGCTGAGTGAGACACCAAGGGACCAGCACTGCTGGGAAAGACACTGTGAGAGACTGTTGGCTGAGGGACGGTGGGCTGGGAGAGAGACTGAGCGTTCTGCCTGAACTTGAGTTGTAACCTGGTGCTTCCCTAATAAACCCTGTAATCTGTGAGTTCTGTGTGGCCACTGCAGCGAATTATCGAACCCAGGAGAGAGGTGGTGGGTGCTTTGGGAGGAATGGTTGGAGAAAGGGCTGGAGGGAGGCAACATGTCTGGCCTGGCAGTAATAGGCCTGGGGTTACTGCTGGTAACCCTGTCTTCCCCTTGTGAGATTAGAGGAGGTCAGAGCATGTGGCCTCCTTGCCGTTTTTGCATATGTACACCTCACCGTGGCTCCTACTACATCTCACTTAAAGTATCCAATTGCAGATCTGTTTCCCCACGTGAAATCAGTACTTTACAATTTATAAAATGTTTTCATATACGCCAGTGGTTACAAAATAGGAAGCATAAGCCAGATACAGCCTCCCAAAATTGTATTTCTATTTATCCTTCTTCTGGTTTCCATCATCTATCCTCAGTCCCAGGCATTTATGGCTCCTGCCAGGCCCCTGTATGCACCGGATTAGACATCCAGATCTCTTGAATTCTAGTTCAGGGCTTTTTCCAAGGCCCCAGGTAAGAGAGGCCTCCTCTCTCGGTTAGAAGAGTACAAACCTAGGTCACTTCACTAAAAAGAAGCATCAGGATTTTTGGCAGCTTCATTAGAAGGAAGAAGATAAGGCTGGATGGGATCAAGAGGCAGGGTCAGATGCCTGAGTCTGTTTTTCCCCCCAAGTCTCACGTGATCTCTGGGTCCCTAAAGCCAAAGGTCTGTATCATCTGGTCCTGCTGGAAGCTAAGGTCTCCACAGGCTGGAAGCACCGAAGCAAGAAACTTCTGCACGGCTCCAGCATATGGTCGGCCATCACAGGCCTTGAGGACCTGGAACCAGAGACAAGAGACATGGCCTGGTTCCATCTCAGTCTTGACCAACCTCCACCCCCAGGACAACATTGTTCTTCCTACCTTTTCCCCTATTGCTCATGTCCTTCCATCTCTCACATCTTCCTCCCCCTCCTCCTCTCTCCCCCTTCCCATACCATTACTTACCAAAGCCCTGTACCCCCTCCTAATTTCCTTGTCCCCCTGCCCCTAGACATGCACACACAGTCACACGCACTTTGGTCCTGTAGTCCTCAGTGAAGATAATCCCATGGGCATCCAAGTCAAAGCCCAGCTGGATGACTCTGATCTCCCCTTGCTCCTGAAGCTCCTTCTATATCCAGAGAAAAGGGGGGGAAAAGAAGGGTGTCAGAGTAAGATGCTTTGCTATATTTCTGGGCACTTTTGGGCATGGAGATTCTGTTTGCCTATATCTGGGAGTTTTTCTCTTAACAAAGGAAAAACTGTATGGGGAAGATAACTAGTAACTTCTAAGGGAACTTTTCTAACTAGTTACCCACCTTCTCATCCACCCTCCTCATCAGTTGCCTATAAATAATCAGTATACATTTTCTAAGACCAACCATATGCCAGGCACTAACATAAAAAAGTGATTAAGACATAAGTCCTGTATTCAAGAGACTAACAGACTACCCATGTTGGGTAGGGGAAGATGGGGAGTAGTATGGAATAAAATGTTTAAAACATTGCACGTGGCCACTTAAGATACAGATATTAATCTGTATTCATCTAGAGTAAAAGAGAAAGAAGAAAACTAAAACTTCAAACAACAACAACAAAAAAAAACAACTAGTGTATAAGACTAATAGCCTACACAAACCACAGACTCATCTATCCTGAGACCAGAACTACATGGTACTTGGCTACCATTACCAATCATTCTGACCAGGAACACACTAGGTGGTCCTAGATAGAGTGGGAGAAATAAATAGAAAATCAAAATTTTTAAGGGGGACCAGGTTTGCTGGTCTGATAGAGCCTGATGGAACCACTGAGAGTATGGCCCCTAGCTGCTCCTCAGGTCTGGAATTGAACCCATACTTGTGGCTTCCAGCCAAACAAAAGACAGGCATATGAGTTGAACATTTACTTGAGGTGAATACACTCCTTGGAGAGAACAATCAAGGGAGAAAGAAGGGCTGTTTATACACTGGGAGATAGCTCAGGAGGCAGGAGGGCATGGAGGGATGGACACAGGGAAAAGGTAACTATTGGGAGGAAGTGGGAGGGGAGTTGTTGCATTGGGGTAAATTGTAGTCAATGTTATGAGACAAAGTGTATGTGAATGGCTGTATAGAAAGTGAATTTGCTCTGTAAACTTTCACCCAAATCATAATTTAAAAAAAAGTCAAATTTTTTAAAAAAGGCCTGGCTTACTGGACCAGTAGAAACTAAAGGAACCTCCAAGACTATCACCTTGCAATACCTTTTAAACTTTATACTGAAGCCACAGTCAGAGTTCACCTTTCAGCTAAATAACAGACTGGCTCATAAAAAACAATATTACCCATGAATACTGTGCTTTTTTGAAAAATCATCTACATGAGACCAGATGGTCAACATTTACCCTAAAGCAGAGATGAGACGTTTGAGAGGGGACAGGGAAGCCAAATTAATGAAAATGGAACAACCAGAATGAAAATAATGAGAGTGTTGACACATTGTGAAAAAAGTAACCAATGTCACTTGAACAATATTGCAGTGCAGTGAATTGCTTAATGTGGCCCTTCTAGCCATACAAACTCACTGCCATCGAGTCGATTCTGACTCTTAGTGACTCCCAATGAGTTTCTGAGGCAGTAAATCTTTATGGTAGATTGGCCCATCTTTCTTCCATGAAGCAACTGGTTGGTTTGAACCACCAACCTTCTGGTTAGCAGTCAAATGCCTTAGGCAGTGCACCACCAGAGCTCCATTTTGTGATGTATTGTAAATCCTAGTTTCTATGCCTATGGTTATGGTCCCATTTTGGGGTGAGCTATCTGTTGTGTTGATGAGGCAGGATTAGGGTGGAATGTATCTTGAGTCCCCCCTTGCTGGAGAATGTGACTTAAGTCACCACCCTTAGTTTCCTTGAGGGTATATATGTGAATGTTATGGCAAAGTTCACTCTGTTGCTCTGGATCCTGGATCTGGTTTAACAACATCTCACCCCTGGTTCTTGGGACGTGATATAGCAGCTAGTTGTCTGACCTGCCAAGTTGGGTTTATCAGCACCTGCGACCATTAGTAAGGAGAATTCTCCAGACCAATGCCTGACCCACAGATTTGAGCCTTGCCAGCCTCCGCCACTGTGTGAGCCATTTCCTTGGAAGTTTGTGAGTTTTGAGACGTTACAGCAAAATATGGAACCCTAAGAAGGAGCTCTGATGGTACAGTGGTTAAGGTATTCAGCTACTAACCAAAAGATTGGTGGTTCAAACCCACCAGTCACTCCACAAGAGAAAGATGAGGCAGTCTGCTTCCACAAAGATTCACACCCTTGGAAACCCTATGGAGGTTGCTATGAGTTGGAATCGACTTGATGGCAATGGGTTAGAATACTGAGGGGAGGGAGAGTACTGAGAAGAGGAAGAGAAGGTGATGTTAGAGATGATGAAGTGGTACAGGAGTTTGGAAAAACTGGACATTTGAGACATCTTTAACCTCTACTTCATAGGGACCAGCCTTGTGGTGATCCTTCTAAAAGAAATTATTCAACTGGAACTATATCCACAAATATAGATAGGTTTGACAGAAGCTATCTCTACCTATATATTTATGTCCACTGCAAATATACCCATGAATGTAGTACAGCATACAGGAGACAAAGTTATGAAAACATCTTAGTCATAACCAGACACCTTGAGGGAATGAGTCTCTGGGTATGGAAGCTCAGGACCATAGTCTTGGGGGACACTAAGGTCAATTGGCATAACATAGTCTACAAAAGCAATGTTCTACATCCTACTTTGGTAAGTAGTAGTTGGGGTCTTAGAAGTTTGTGAGCAGCCATCTAAGGTGCAACTATTGGTCTCTCCCACCCAGAGCAAAGAAGAGTGAAGAAAATCAAAGACACAGGAAACAATTAGTCCAAAGAACTAATGAAGCATGTGAACCCCAGCATCCATGACCTTGAGACCAGAAGAACTAACTAGATGGTACCCAGCTGACTGCTCTGAAAGAGATCACAATAAGAGTGATCTTATTTTACCCCCACCCCCCATAGAGTGGGAGAAAATGTAGAAAACACAAATCATAAAAAAGACCAGGCTTACTGGTCTGATGAAGACTGGTGGAACCCTTGAGACTATGGCCCTTAGACACCCTTCAAGCTAGGAACTGAACTTAACCCTATGGTGTAGTAAATTACACAGTGTGGCTTTTCTAGCCATAAGTCTTTGTAAACTCCATGGTGGAATTTGCTGTGAGCAACTGAGCAGCTCCTGATTGTTAGTTATCCAGCTGGGGTATTTCTGTTGGGAGCAGCACAAAGTAATTTTCTGGGAAGTTTGCTCTCTCTCAGGTGTGTAGAACTCTGATGGTGGGATTGGTTGGTTTGGGCCACTCTCCAGGCTCAAAAGGAGCCCTCCTAGAGGCAGAAGGGGTCTCTCTGACTGCTGGCTGGGAAAGACGTGCTGCTGAGAGAAACATGCTCCTGAGAGATGTGAGAGACACACATTATTGAAAGAGCGATATGCTACTGAGACTTCTGGCTGCTGAGTGAGACAGCTGGCTGCGAGAGACTGAGTGCATTTTTGAACTTGAACTGTTGTCTGTGCTTCCCCAATGAACCCCATAATCTGTGAGTTCTGTGTGGCCACTGCAGTGAATTATCAAACCCAGCAAAGAGGTAATGGGTGCTGCAGGAGGAACAGTTGGTGAAAGGGCCAGAGGGAGGCAGTATATCTGGCCTCGAAGGAATAGGCCTTGGGCTACTGATAGTAATTCTGTCTTCCTCTTGTGGGGTTAGAGGAGGTCAGAAGATGTGGTCTCCTTACCCCTTTGGCAACCCTCATGATTCAAGCAGCAGCCAAATGATAGAAGACTTATAAGGTAAACAGTAATATTAGGAGGGTTTATACTCATTATAGCAATCAAGCACATGAGATCAAGAGGACAGCATTTGCCCAATGGTAGAGCTAGGAAGGTGGGAGGGGATGGGAAGGAAGAACACAGAGGAGTGGGCATAGGGAGGAAGTGGGAAGAATGTTATTACAGTGTGGGGACTGTAGTTAATGTCACAAAGAGAACATGTACGGACTGTTGAATGGAAAACCAGTTTGCTCTTAAACTTTCACCCAAATCTCTCACACACACACACACACAAATTACTTGAAAATTTGACACGAACATAAAAAAAAAAAAGTTATCAGAGCAGTTGGTGTCAGAATGGTGAGGTTTGCTGCAACTGCCCAAATTCACTGGGATATATGGTTTTGGAAAAGGGATAAACAAGAGAATGAGAAACCTTCTAGATGGGATTTAAAAAAAACATGGATTGAAGCAGCTGTTATGCTATGATCAGTTGTTGTTGTTGCCATCGAGTTGGCTCTGACTCATAGCAACCCTATGTACAATAGAATGAAACACTGCCTGGTCCTGCACCATCCTCACAATTCTTGCTATGCTTGATCCAATTGTTTTATCCACTGTATCAATCCATCTTATTAGGGGTACTCCCCTTTTTCACTGACCCTCTACTATACCAAACATGATATCCTTCTCCAGGGACTGGTCCCTTCTCACAACATGACCAAAGTAGATAAAATTTGGCCATTCTAACTTCCAAGGAACATTCAGGCTGCACTTCTTCCAGGACAGATTTGTTCATTCCTCTGGCAGTCCATGGTATTTCCAGTGTTCTTCACCAACAGTTACCAAAGGCAAAAGCTATTCATGAGATTTAGGACTGATGGATCTAGCTCCTAAGGAATTGGCTAACCGGGTCCATATGAAATACAGAGAATTAAGGAAAGGGCAAGACTTACAATCCTTTGGTTGCTGTTATCAGTAATCGTTGAAATGGCAGGGAAAAAGAATGTAGGGGTGAATTAGCACTGAACCAAGGCCAGATGGCTTCTAGTCTGAGGACCCACCCAGAAAGGAATATCATATTGAAACAACAGGAAGTACTCCTACAACTGCTAGTCACCAAGAAGGCAGCCTGGAAGGGGAATAGGCAAAACCAGGAAACTATTGAAACAAAGAGTATAGTGTAAAAGAGTTGCTTTCATTTGTAGATTAGTATCATCAGCTTCCTAAGGAACCTTTACTAAAATGGATTGTGAGAGTGCTAATTTAGGGGCAGTGTCTTTAGTTCTGAATGCTACAGAAAGAACACGTTGGGTTGATGTAAGACCCACAACTCACTATGGAACAGTCACAAATGATGATATAAGATCCATTCACACAGCAGGGTAACCCACAGGGGACAGCCAGCCTGGTGGACTGGACAAAATTTGCAGTGAGGTTTGTTTACCCGGAGAAGGGAAACTGCCCCTCTCCCCTTCTAAATACCCCATGGAACACTCCAGAGGAAGCAGCTAATGTGATGGTTATACAAGCGATGTTGGAATGGCTTTTTGGTGATCAGGATACCCAATGAGTATGCCCCTTACACAGGTCATGGAAGACAGGTAATCAAGGCAGCCCCTTCTATATGGGCACTCCATGTAACTTTGCTACTGTGAAACACAGCAAAAGTCCGAGAAGCTGTGTCAGGTCTGTTTGGTACAGCTTCCCTGCATGGGGCTTACAGGTCCAAGAAACTTAACAGTGATTCACTGTTGTTGTTGTTATGTGCCGTCGAGTCAGACCTGACTCACAGAAGATTGGAAAGTGGCAATGGGGAAAGAACTGACCTCAGCAGGTTGGTGATTTTTAGGAATGGCATGAATACAGCAGACAATGATGGCATTGAGACAAAAATGCAGCATTACAGGAAGTTGAGTAAACCAAGAGAAACTACTGTTGGTCCCCCAACGTTAAAGAGGCCTAAACAGACTCATTCTATTCACTCTAATTGGGGGGAATTTAATGATAGGAAGCTCTACCTGGGGCCAGGTGAAGCAGAAGCTCAGCTAGTTGATGAAGATAAGGACTGACAAGGGGGCCAGGGTCCTCAAGTCCAGCCTCCAGCAGGGGACCCAAGGCCATATGCATATGTGTGGATGAAAGGCCTGGGGATGGAGGAGAGACCTCCCTGGGGCTCCAGTAGCCCAACATACCGTCATCCCAAAACCTGTCAATGAAATCTTTAAGGGGCCTAAGGTTGGGGGTATTGGGGAGATATGAGAATGCAATACTTGACGGGACTAAGGCAAAAGTTTGGATGACAACTGGAAGATTTAAATAGATGTTGTATGAAGTAGTTGTATCTCTCTCACTGGAATGTATTATTCATATGAATAGTATATCTAAATTGAGAATACTCCCTCTTTCTGATATTGTAAAACTGAAGGTGTGTAAATCTGCCCTTAGGCCAGTATTGATTGGACATGTTAAATGGCAACCATTAGAATTGCCTAACCCACTCAGGTTGCTACTTTGAAACAGTATAGGTAGACAAAAGGCAATTTCTGCTTTGATTAAAGACATACTAAAGGTTGGAATATTGGTGCCCCAAAATTCACATCCATGTATGGCTTGTGAAAAAGGCAGATGGCTCATGGAGACTGATAGTAAACTATCGAGGCCTAAATAAAATAATGCCACCAGTGGCTTCAGCTGTTCCAGACATGGTATTGACAGTACAGAAAATACAGCAGACTGTATAGGAAAGAAGGACACAGGGAAAAGGTAACCACAGGGAGGAAGTGATAAGAGAGCTGTGACATAATGGGGATTGCTATCAATGTCAGGAAACAAAATGTGTATGAGCTATTGAATGGAAAAAGAATTTGCTCTGTAAATTTTCATCTAAATTACAACAATAATAATAATAATAAAGACAACAGGCTAAAGGAGCTCTGGTGGTGCTGTGGTTAAATTATCCAGCTGCTAACCAAGAGGTTAGTGATTTAAACCCACCAGCCACTCCATGGGAGAAAGATGAGGTAGTCTGCTGGAAAATCTCCTCTTGGCTCTGGAAGCCATAGTCGGTGGAAATTGCATATCTAAACTGCTTACGTGGTGGTAGAGGCTGTCAAGCCTGAAATCCATGTATCAGACATTGGTCTGGAGGATTCTCCTCACTCATGTGGTTGCAGGGGCTGATGAACCCAAATTGGTAGGTCAGATGTCTGGCTGCTGTGTCAAGTCCCAAGAACCAGGAATGAAATGTTGACAAACCAGATGCAGGATCTAATGGCTGCAGGGGATATCAAGCTTAATTGGCATAACATACAATACAGAAACATTGTTCTACATATCCTACTTTGGTGAGTAGCGACTGGGGTCTTAAAAGCTTGCAAGTGGTCATCTAGATGTAACAATGGGTCTCTCCTTGTCCAGAGCAAAGAAGAACGAAGAAAACCAAAGATACATCAAAAGAATTAGTTCAAGAGACAAGCAGACCACGTGAATCTCAGCCTACATAACTGTGAGACCTGAAGAACTAGATGGTGCCTGGCTACCACTGTCAACCACTCAGAAAGGGATCAGTGCAGGAGATCCTAGATAAAATGGGAGAACAATGTGGAACAAAACTCAAAAGCATAAAAGAGACCAGATTTACTGGTCTGATAGAGCCTAATGAGACCCCCAAGACTATGGCCCCCAGTTACCCTTCAGGTCTGAACTCACTCCTGTGGCTTCCAGCCAAACAACAGACAGGCATATAGGGTGAACATTTACAAGAGGTAGATACACTCCTTAGATCAATCAATCATGGAAGGAAAGAAGGGCAGTATTTGCACAGGGAGACAGCTCAGGTGGCAGGAATGCATAGGAAAGGACACAGGGAAGAGGTAACTACAGGAAAGAAGTAGGAAGAAAGCTGCTACATTTCAGGGATTACAGTCAATGTCAAGAAACAAAATGTGTATGAACTGCTGTACAGAAAATGAATTTGTTCTGTAAACTTTCACCCAAATCACAATAAAAATTTTACCAAATCACAATAAAAATTTTAAAATACAAAAAACACCAGATGCAGGATCCAGAGCAAGAGAGTAAATTTTGCAAGAACATTCACATATATACCATTAAGAAAACTAAGGGTGGTGATTCGAGTCACACCCTCCAGCAACGGTAGACTCAAGATACATCCCACCCTAATACTGCCTCATCAATGCAACAGACAACTCACTCCAAAATGGGACCATAACCATGGGCACAGAAAAAAACCCACTGCCATTGAATCGGATCCGACTCATAACCACCTCTCCTTGGGTTCCAAGGCAGTATTACTACGGAAGTAGATTGCCCAACCTTCCTTCTGAGGAATGGCTGGTGGGTTTGAACTACCAGCCTTCTGGTTTGCAGTTAAATGCCTTATGTACGATGCCACCAGCGCTCCCAAACATAGGCCTACAGGCTATAATTTACAATATATCACAAAATGGAGGACTATGGGAGCTTTGGTAGCATAGTGGCTAAGGCACTTGACTGCTAACCAGGAGGCTGGCAGTTCAAACCCACCAGCCATTCTTCGGAAGGAAGATGGGGCAATCTACTTCCGTAGTGATACTGCCTCGGAAACTCAAGGAGGGGTCGCTATGAGTCTGGTCCGACTCGACAGCACATAACAACAATAACATGCTTATTATTATTATTATTATTAATATGCTAGAAGGGCATATTAAGCAATTCACTGCACTGTAGATATGTATAGCAATTGTTAAATGGGAACTTAATTTGCTCTGTAAACTTCTACCAAAAATAATATTATAATTAAAAATGTTTAAAATAAGTAAAAGTAAACCAGGATCTCTGTTTCCAGGAATAAAGCCAGAACCAACCTACTTGCTGAAAACTAATGAAAATGCCAGATAAAACATTATTTTAACTGCACACGTATAAACTGCTGAATTGAAGTATGTTCTGCTCTGGGTATTCTCAACAACAAAATAAATACAATTTAAAGAAAATTTTTAAATTTTTTAAAAATTGTTTAAGCATTAAAGAGCTCACACACACAAATTCCACTTCCATCAAGCTGATCCTGACTCATAACAACCCTAAAGGACATAGCAGAACTGTCCCATAGGGTTTCCAAGGCTGTAAACTTTTACATTAACAACCTGCATTATGCTGATGACACAACTTTGCTTGCTGAAAGTGAGGATGACTTGAAGCACTTACTGATGAAGACTGAAGTCTATAGTCTGCAGTATGGATTACACCTCAATATAAAGAAAACAAAAAATCCTCACAACTGAACCAATAAGCAGCATCACGATAAATGAAGAAAAGTTGTTAAAGACTTCATATTACTTGGTTCTACAATCATCACCAATGGAAGCAGCAGTCAAGACATCAGATGATGTACTACATTAGGCAAATCTGCTGCAAAAGACTTCTTTCAAGTGCTGAAGACCAAAGATGTCTCCTTGAAGACTATGTGTACCTAACCCAAGCCATGATATTTCCAACTGCCTCATATGCATGTGAGAGCTGGGATAATGAATAAGGAAGACCAAAGAAGGGTTGATGTTTTTGAGTTGTGGGTTGGTGAAGAATACTGAAAGTACCATGGACGGCTAAAAGAACTAACAAATCTGTCCTGGAAGAAGTGCACCCAGAATGCTCCTTGGAAGTGAGAACGGCCAGACTTCATCTCACCCACTTTAGTCATATTGTCAGAAGGGACCATTCCCTGGAGAAGGACATCATGCTTGCTAAAAGTAGAAGGTCAATGAAAAAGGGGAAGGTCCTCAACGAGATGGATTGACACAGTGGCTGCAATGATGGTATAGCAAGCATCATGAGGCTGGCACAGGACTGGGCAGTATTTTGTTCTGTTGTAAATAGGGTCGCTATGAGTCAGAGAGGAGTCAATGGCACCTAACAACAACAACCTTTATGGAAGCAGACTGCTTCATCTTTCTCCCACAGAGTGGCTGGTGGGTTCGAACCGCCAACCTATTGGTCAGTAGCTGTATGCTTTAATGACCGTGTCACCAGAACTCCTAAAAAGCTTACAAGATAGTAAGAAATTATCAGACATACACACACACACATATGAAAATAATAACTCATAGGGGTACCCATAGCACAGAGAGCATTTGTTGATCTTTCTAGACCAATGCCGACTCCACGACAATGGGTTTGGTGTAGGTTTGGTCTAATGTTCTCTATCAGCTCATCGCCTTCAATGAAACAACACTGAAGTACAAGAACCGGCAAGATCTGATGCTGCCTACAATCCCAACGTTGAATGCTTGAACTGTGCCCAATAACTCAGTTTGCCCCAAAGCCTCGGTTTTCCATCTCCAACACATGTCATGCTCTCTACTGCCTGTGGGCCTTTTAACAGGTTTTGTCGCATTCTCAGTGACACAGCTGTGCCAAATGGCTGGCAAACCAACTGACTGTCTGAGTAACGAGGAACCTCCCAAGTGCCCTACGTCGCCCGCTCTGACGCCCCTCACCAGCTGCCTGTCGGCCACCGTGCGGTCGGCCACGAGGCTGTACACCTGGCTCCTCAGCGCAATGGGCGGGAGTGCATCTTCGAACAAGCCTCGCGGGAACAGCCGCACCAGCTCCGCGACGGCCGCGCGTACGGACCCTGGGTGGAGAGACCAGTCACAGAGGCAACCACTAGGTCAAGCAGGAGGCTACACAACGGGGGCGCTGTGTCCTCCGGTATCCATGGTTACCGGAGACGAGGCTCCACCCATTTGGGGTCTTTAGCCCCGCTCTGAGTTGCCATGATCACCTGATTCGCCCCTCAGAGGACCCGCTTCTCCATCCCCTCGCTCCCGGCGTCTTTTCAGCCCAAAAGTCTCCGAGACCAGGCGATGCCTCTTCCGGCTCATTATCTTGGGACTTCTGGTTTTACGGTGCTGGGGAGGAAGCAAGGATTGAGGGAGAAAAGCGTTCAAATAGGATCTTCCGGCGCAGAGAGGTGACATAGAGCTTGCTGGGCGGCCATTCTTGTGAGAGCGGGCGGTCCAGTGTAAGTACGACTACGTGATGACGAAAAGGCGTCCCCCTGTCATCTCTCCGGCCCTTGCTGGCAGAGGCAGTACCAGTGTGTATACGATAGCCCCACGCCTGCCGCTGATTGGTCCTGTCTAAGAACATTCACGTCCAAAGACGCACAGACGGGGCATAGAGGGCGCAGGCAGTCTAAAGTGGGATCGGCCTCCTAGTGTAAAGTCTGAGGCTGAGGGATTTGCTCGCCACCGTCGCTGAATGATTGCGTCATCGAAAGCAGGAAGACTACCTTTGCAACCCATTCGATTTCTTAAGTGGTTGCCATGACGTCATTGCTCAGTGGACGTGGAAGTAGAGGTTGGGAGTTTTGAGGTAATCAGATCCTGGATATGAGCCCTAACTTCCGAACATCATTCCGTTTGGAGGCGAGTGTACGGGGAGTGGGAGTAGAGGCTACGGGGAGAGACAGGGTGTGTGCCTCGGAGCGGTTCTATTTGAGATGCTGGGACCTGGATGTTTCAAGACCAGAGCTTGGCAACACGGAGGCCCACCTAGTACTGACCTGGGCTCTCCCTTTTCAGTAGCCTATTCTGTAAAATGAAAATTGTTTTCCCCTCCCAGACCTGCATGGAGCCTAGGGGGACCAAGAGAGGAGCTGAGAAGCTAGAAGTAGATGAGCCGCGGAACAAACTCCCACACCCAGCACCGTCATTGCCCACAGACCCTGCCCTCTATTCTGGGCCCTTTCCTTTCTACCGGCGACCTTCTGAAATTGGCTGCTTTTCCCTGGATGCACAACGCCAGTACCATGGAGATGGACGAGCCCTTCGCTACTACAGCCCACCCCCTATCAATGGTCCGGGTCCCAACTTTGACCTCAGAGATGGGTACCCTGATCGATACCAGCCCCGGGATGAGGAGATTCGCGAGGGGCTGGACCACCTGCTGCGCTGGCTTCTGGATCACCAAGGCCAGCTGGAAGGGTGAGCAAAACTTATTACACAGGGATATCCAGAGTCCTGCAGCTCCCCTTTGTTAAGTGCTTCAAGTCGACTTTGACCCATGTGACAAAGTAGAACATTTTCTAGGTTGTAATAGTTACAGAAGCAGATCACCAGGTCTTTCTCCCAGGGAGCAGCTCCATGGGTTCAAACTGCCAATCTTCCTGTTAGCAGCCAAGCACTTAATGGTTGCACCACCAGGGCTGCTTCTTAAAATTAAGAGACCCAAACCTGGAGTGAAAATCAGACTTCAGAAGAACACAGGCTATTCTTTGGGAAGCGATCCCAAGTTAATACTTGTGTCAGTCTTCCAACTTCTAACTCCTCCCTCTCAGGGGTCCAGGCTGGCTGGCAGGAGCTATAGTAACTTGGCGGGGACACCTGACAAAACTGCTGACGACACCATATGAACGGCAGGAGGGCTGGCAGCTTGCGGCCTCTCGGTTCCAAGGGACGCTGTACCTGAGTGAGGTGGAGACGCCTGCTGCTCGGGCTCAGAGGCTTGCTCGGCCACCTGTCCTCCGGGAGCTTATGTACATGGGGTACAAGTTTGAGCAGTACATGTGTGCAGGTGAGAGTTGCTCCTGTCTGTAGCCCTGCCACCTTCCCCAGAGACTGAGAGTCCCATTCCCTCCCCTGCTTCTCTCTTGCATAGACAAGCCCGGAGGCTCCCCAGATCCCTCTGGGGAGGTCAACACCAATGTGGCCTTCTGCTCTGTACTACGCAGCCGCCTGGGGAACCACCCTCTGCTCTTCTCTGGGGAAGTAGACTGCACAGACCCCCAAGCCCCATCCACACAGCCCCCCGCCTGCTATGTGGAGCTCAAGACCTCAAAAGAGATGCACAGCCATGGCCAGTGGAGGAGCTTCTACAGGTTCAGGGTGGGGGTAGCCAGGGCAAGAACCTAGAATTGCTGCTGGGAAAGGGACTTGGGATGGAGAAGGAAGCTTCAGGGTGAGGGCAGAATGGAGGGAGGAGGTTCCCAGTGACCCTTTGCCTTTACTTACAGACATAAGCTCCTGAAATGGTGGGCTCAGTCATTCCTGCCTGGGGTCCCAAATGTAGTTGCCGGCTTCCGTAACCCAGAGGGTTTCATCTGTTCCCTCAAGACCTTTCCCACCATGGAGATGTTTGAAAATGTCCGGGTAAGGCAGTGGTGTTGCAGCACCCAACTGTATCCCCCAACTCCAAGGCCAAGGGTCCCATGTCCAGGGCTGACTTTCCTTTCCCCCATTCCCACCCTCACTGCCAGTCTTCTGCTTCCTCCTCCACCCTCTCCAGAATGACCGTGATGGCTGGAACCCCTCCGTGTGTATGAACTTCTGTGCTGCCTTTCTTAGCTTTGTGCAGAACACGGTTGTCGAGGATGATCCCAGGTGAGGTGCTGAGCTCGACCTCTTCCCTCTTGGGCCTAGCAGCTGGGCCCCCAGCCCTCACCCCTGCCTCTGTCTCCCCCCAGGCTCATCCACCTCTTCTCCTGGGAGCCCCGCAGTCCAGTCACCGTGTCTGTACATCAAGATGCACCCTATGCCTTCCTGCCCTCGTGGTATGTGGAAGCCATGAGCCAGGACCTCCCATCACCCCCTAAGATTCCCACTCCCTGAGACTGATGCTTCAGAGGGGCTGGTCCCATATCTGTGTACAGATAATAAAGACATATTTGTAGTGGTTCTCCCTGCTGTATCGTCCAAGCTGAGCCATGCCTGCCCAGCATCTCAAGCACACATGGGTGGTCTGCTATTTTATTACATATTTATGCAGGGGTCATTCCTCGGGCGGCTCACTGGGTATAGAGGCTAGCTGCAAACACAATGTCCCGCCGTAGCAATGTAGCCGCTGTCTCCATCTTGGCACCTAACACAGGCTCACCAACCAGGCGGGCTGCTCCCCGTAGTGAGCGACACATCTCAGCCAGGCGCTGGATGCAGCGGACCACCAGGCCCTCAGGAGTCCCCGAGAGCCCTGCCAACTCAGAGAACGGCTGTGGGGAGAGCAGAGTGAAGATGAATGTGGGAGGCCTGGTTAGCGTTCCCCAACCAGCCATCTGCAAAACTCCCAAGTCCAGTCACTTACCATGCCCCGGGCCCACTCATACACAACCTCGACCAGGCCAAAGTTCAGCTCCCCTACAAATTCCTCCACTGTCTGGTTCAGGCCACAGGCCACCTGGACCTCACCAATCCGCTTGGCCACAGCCTGGACCCGTTCCACTCCCTACAAATGGGGAAGGAAGAGTTAAGGCCTGCTTTTTTGCCCCAGGATAAGGAGGCACAGAGCAAGAAAGAAGCCTTTGCTTTTTTCTTGGTTAAGTAGGTTAAGTAGCAGGGCTGGAAGGGTCACTAGAGGTTATTTGGGGTGCTGGATGTGAAAGCTACAGCCTAGGAAGAGAGGCAGGAAGATGTGGGTATCCCTACCTGCTTGAGGGTATTTGGGAGCTGATCCGCAGGGTCCCCAGAGCTCTGGCAGACCAGGCCAGAGAGCAGGGCCGCGATCTCCTCCGGCCGCAGGGCGCTCAGTGCGTTGTCAAACATGAGCTCAGTAAGGAGCAGCTCATGGCTGCTCATAGCACAAGCCACCCGCCCTGCGAGCTTCACAGTTCCTGCCTCGTCCACGTAGCCAAGGGTTCGGAGCACCTGGAAGAAAGGGGGTAGGTTATGGGGAGCCTGTGTCTTTTCTCACAGTAGCCTCCCAGCCTCTTCCCTCTGCCCCTCCCACCTCTACTCGCTGGTGGTACTCTGGGAGCAGAAGCAGTGACTGGTCTGACAACAGGAAGCGCAGTCGTTCCATCTCCTCCTGTATTTGCACTCGCTCTCGTAGCTTCAGGTACTGCAGAGGGCCCCAGGCAGGAGCCCATTAGCCTTCCCCTCACCCCTCAACAGGGGTGCACCAAGGACAAGGGCTGGGATGAGGCAAGGAGTACAGGGGGCCAGAGAGGAAAAGCATCCATCTCCTGGGTTGGGAGCTGGCATCTGGGGCCCTACCTGAGCAGGGAAACGGGGGCTGTGCACACACTGAGCCCCCCGGATCAGCTCTTCTAGCTTGCGGGCCCGGAGACCACCCTCCACCACTGACACATCCTTGAGCTGCAAGTCGTTGACAGGGTCAAGGGTAGGGGGTCCTGCTGGGTGGGCCTGAGCTAAGCGTAGCAGTTCTTGGACAGCAGTGGTTATGGCTGCAAGAGGAGGATCCTTCCTGAGGAGAAAACACCTCTTGAGACCTGGGACAAGAGCCTTCTCTCCCACTGAGGTCCCCTCAGGTGGGGCAAGCCCCCATCACCATATACACCCTGTCCCCACCTCAAGGCCCCCTCTGGCTAGGGGAGGCCCCTCACCACATCCACACCCAGCTGCTACCACACAGCCCCTCCCCTGACAAAGGGCCTCCCCAGCATCTCTGACTTGAATTTTGGTTGCTGCCTCTTGGCGAAGTCCTCCAAGATCTTCTCCCCATTCACCCGGAGCACCTTAGTAGTGATGGCAGCCACGTCTCCTGGCTGGAGCTTGGCCACGACATAGTCACAGGGGCCTGTGGAAGCAAAGAGCAAGGTAATGCTCACTATGAACCCAGGTATCCCACCTGCATTGCTGTCAGAACTAGGCACCTGCCTCACTCTTACCTTCAGGCAAGAAAAGCTTAAATCCCATGAGGTCATCTGGAAAAGGCACATCTGGGGTTGCTGGCCCCCTGTCCTGTGGGTCCTCAGACATTGGCTTATCACACAAGACCAGGGTTGTGAACATTCTGCTGGTGGAGTTCGAAGAGACCTGAGGGATGGGAAGGCCAGGACAGGGTAAAAAGAGTGGAGACCAAATCCCCACTTTCAGGTAGGGACTTTGGAAGCAGCTGTGTAGACCCCACCAGTATAAAGGGGCAACCAACTCAAACAATCAGAGCTGACTCTTGGGGAGAGGTGGGAAGAAAAGGAGGGGAGAGGGAAAACTGAGAGCACTGTGGTGACTGCAACCTTCTCTAGCCCAAATGGGAAGATGGATACAGAGCTTACTCCTATAGTCCAAGTCCCCATTCCCCTCACCTGCAGGATCACCCCCAAGGCATTGTGATGCTCTTGATTCTTCACAACCACCACCCTTCCTGCTGATAGAGATTTCAGCCCATTCACAGACTCCATGATGCACCGCTGAAAAGCAAAGATATGCACAGAGGATAAGGGAGGAGGTGTCACAAGGGACAGCGGGAACGAGGTTCAGGGCCCCTTTTATAACGTAACACCTCATACACACTCACCTGGATCAGGTTCCGGGTCTCTGTGAGTTCTTCCCCCCAGCTGTAATACTCAGGCAGGTCAACCAGTTGGCCAGACACATCCGGCTCCTCTAAGGCCTCTAGCTTCTTGGTCAGCTCAGCCAGAGACTGTTCATGGGCCTGGAGGTGGGGAGGGCATACAGAGCTGTCAAACTGAAGTCTCAGATCCAGTCTGGCACCCCTCCAACCTCCACCTGGCCTAGATGGCCACCTCTTCCCAGCCTAGCTTCCCTTATCCAGCCTCCTGCCCAGAATAGGTCACTTGACTTCCCCACCTTGCTGTCCTTGTGGGATGGAAACTCTGAAAAGCTCCTCTTCATCATGTCCTCCACCCTGAGGGCATCCACACGCAGCAGGTTGAGGATCATGGTGTATGTGAGGCGGAATTGGGACTGTAGCTGGGATGGCTTCCCCTGGGGCCGGGTCAGAGAAGTCAGAGAGATGAGGGTAGGACCTGCTATTCTCCAACCACAACTCAGTCCTCTGGAAACTACATCTAGACCTAGCAGACCTAGTCCCAGCTCTGTGACCTTGGGGCCCTGGGAAAACTGCTTGACCTCCTTCTCTGTAAAGTAAAAGGTGAACTATATCATAGACACTTGAAGGACCCACCAAGCTCCATGTTCACAGCAGGGAAAAACTATAGGAAACTTGCATCGCTTAGCTCCAGGCTCATCTTTGGATTTGCTCACTAATAGCTTGGCTTCAAAGAGCTCTGGTGGCACAAGGGTTAAGTGCTTGGCTGCCAACAGAAAGGCTGGTGGTTTGAATCCATCCAGCAGCTCTGTGGGAGAAAGACCTGGCAATCGGCTTCTGTAAAGATTACAGCGTAGACCACCCTATGGGGCAGTTCTACTCTCACATGAGATCACTATGGGTTGAAATCACCTGGACAGCACCTAACAATAACAGCAACTTACCTTCTCCCAAGCCAAAAATAAAAAGATAGGAAAAGAGGAGAAAGGAAAGAAAGTTGGAAAAAAAGAACCCAGCAAGTCCCCCAGAACTGGGGCATGCCTGGTGGCCTCACATGCCCCGCTCACCATCATCATGCGGTGCAGGTCTGCCATTTCAGGCACACGGCTCTTGCAGAGCAGGATGACAGTGCCCGTGGGGTCCAGGCCCCGCCGCCCAGCCCGGCCAGCCATCTGCACATACTCCCCAGGAAGCAGGTCCCGGAAGGTGGAGCCGTCATGCTTTCGCATAGAGTCGAACACCACTGTTCGGGCCGGCATGTTCACGCCCATGGCAAAAGTTTCTGTGGCAAACAAGACCTGGGGAGAGGGGAAGACAGAGCATCAGCAAAGGGGCTATGCCCACACCCTGGCCCCGGCCAAGCCACCTTACTTTGTAGCCAAGGCTAAACAGACATTAGGCATACCAGATCATTAACTCACAGGATTTCATTTAATTCTCCAGGCAACTCTGCGGTTAAGTACTATCAACCTCATTTTCTTTATGTAGCTACCTCTTTCTTTCCTTTTACCCCCATGTCCCATTCCCACTCCCCGAATGACAACCATCCCAACAGGTTTACCTGTACCAGTTGCACTGAGTCGACTCCAACTTACGGCAACCCCGTGTGTGTCAAAGTAGAGCTGTGCTCCACAAAGTTTTCAATGGCTCATTTTTTAGAAGGAAATCACCAGGACTTTCTCACAAGGTGCCTTTGGGTGGACCTGAACCTCCAGCCTTTCAGTTAGCAGTCAAGTGCCTTTTCTGTTTGCACCACCCAGGGACTCCTTCAATGTGTTTTTGTGTGAATATATTCTTGCAGAATATGTGTTGTTTTGTAACTTATAACTTACAAAATAAAACACATCGTTGTATATCTCACCTTGCTTAACTTCATTTTCTTGACAGAGTGTTTTCAACATCCATCTATGTTCCTGTGGTTCTATCTAATCCATGGCTTCGAAATGCAGCAGAACAACTTGTGTCCTGTGTGCATTCCCCACCTTTCACCTACCTGTTTTCCCAATGAAGGACTCCCTGTACGACCAGTGCCCCACCACCACAAACAGGATTATATAGCAAACAAACCAAGAACAGGTGTGTTCTCTCACAGACTAGGTTACGAGTTTTTTTGCAGTATCTATCCAGGGATGGAATCTTAGGGACAAAGAATATGCTACGCTTATCTTACCTAAATAGTGCCAGAGTGCACTCCTAACTAGTTACGCTTACCCACGGTATACAAGGAATCCTATAATCCTGTGTTTCTTTCAACACTTGAAAGTCGTATCTGTGGGTATTTCAATTTGCATTTCTCTGATTACTAATGATTTTCGTATCCTTGTCACCTTTTTCGCTTTCACTTCTGAAAACTGTCTATTCCTCTCCTATGTGTCCCCATTTTAAGATGAGAAACCTAAGGCTCAGAGAGATTAAATCATCTGCTCATGGTCATACTGCTAGTAAGTGGTAGATCTGGGTTCAAACCCAGGCAGTAAGACCACACACAAAGCTCTTAACCACTGCACTGTCCTGTCTCCAAATCTACCCCTCTGCCCTCTGAACAGCCTCTAAAGGGGCAATGAGTCCCCCTCTCGCCACCCTGTGTACCTTGACCAGACCGCGGCTGAAGAGCATCTCCACGATCTCCTTGAGAATGGGCAGGATGCCACTGTGGTGCACACCCAGGCCACGGTGCAGGAGCTCTGACATGTGCAGGACCTGCAGGAGGCCGAGGCCCACGGTCAGGGATGGGGTCACACAGAGTACCTACTCCTTCACTCTTCTAGGCCAGCCCTCCATACCTGGGGCAACTGGCGGTCAGAGCCACGGAGGCGAGCAAGGCAGCGCTGCAGAAAGAGGTGAATCTCACTCTTCTCTGAACTTGTGGTGAGGTCAAGGGAGGTGAGTCCCGAGGCCTGCTCATCACAGCGGCCCCGGGAAAAGGTGAACACCACTACAGGCAGCTGGGCACGAGCACGGAGGGAGGCCAGGAGGGACAGGTACACGCCACGGTCCTGGAGAAGAAGGGGCAAGGGGTAGACGCTGAGTCACTGAACCAGTGGAGCTGAAGTTGGGGGATGCAAAGCTGTGTCAAGACAGGGAAGGTGCAAAGCTCAAGCTGAGACCCCTAGGGAAAGAAGGAAGAAAGGCACAAGTACTAACCCTCCCACTCTCACCTGGGCAGGTCCCCCCTGGTGTGTGGGCTGCTTGGCCCCAAAGGTCTGGGCATGCTTGCTCATCCTCTCCTTCTTGGCCTCCACTGCTGCATAGTACCTGGGACACAGGGAGGAATGGTGGTCACACCCAGCCGGGGCCCCAGCCTTTACCTTCCTCAATCTCTGGGCTTACCCCTTTGTGTGGAAGGCTCCTCGGGAGTCCAGCAGCAGGAAGAGCTCCCCCTGGGTCTTGGGGCTGTTCCCTGTGAAGAGGTAATGCTCCAGGGGGACAGGTCGGGCAACCGTGCTGATCACGTAGATCTGGCGACGCTTCAGTCGCCTGGGCAGGGGAGTGGAGGCAGGGAGAGAACAGGTCAGGGGTAGGAGGGTAGGATGGAAGCTACATCCCCACACTCTGCCCTGTCCCCTCCGACTTCACCTAATCTCTCTTGGGAGCCAGACTTGAGGGCTTCCCCCTGCCATGCCATCTCTCAAAAGAGAAAGTGATCTGGGCCTAAATGGGATCTCCCACTAGCCATGTCAGACAGGTTCCCCTGCTGCTATCTTCCCACCCTGAAACTTAACCACTCTCTTGGCTGTGGTCGTCTTAATGCCCCGATGCAAGAAATAATGCATCCCCCCCACCCCCACCACCCACCAAAGAACCCTAGGATACAAAGTTTACCCAATCCAATCAGCAAATTCCAGGGCATTGGGGACAGTGGCACTCAGCAGGATGATGGAGACATGGTCAGGAAGCATGATAAGCACCTCCTCCCACACGACCCCACGCTGGGCACAGAGAAGGAAGATGGGTCACTGGCACTCAAAGAGGGCTGCCCTTCTTCCCCTATCTGCACAGGTTCCACATGCAGGGAAAGAAGGCAATAAGGTCCACAGGTGTGTGGAACAGAGGAGTCACTGAACCATTCCCACAGGAGAGGGCTGCCAGGGTCTAGGGCTACCATTCCCCTTACCTCAGCGTCATTGATGTAATGAACCTCATCAAAGATGACCCACTCCAGGTCCCGGATGACATCTGAGCCACTGTACAGCATGGAGCTGGGGAGAAGCAGCCAAGGCTGACTCCCCAGTGGCTCTTCTCCTCAGCCAACATACTCTCCAGAGCAGCCTTGTCTTCCTAGGACCCCACCCAACCCAAAGTCCACCCTTGCTGAATGCCATCTCACCGAAGGATCTCTGTTGTCATGATGAGACAGGATGCCTCTGGGTGCAGCTGTACATCCCCAGTGAGCAGCCCCACATCCCCAAATGTGTTCCGGAAGTCTCGGAACTTCTGGTTGCTCAGGGCCTTGATGGGCGAAGTGTAGATGGTGCTGGGAAGAGGCATAGAGTTAGCCAGTCCCTCCACACAGAGCCTCCTCACCTACCTGAGCCTGCCTGGAACCATGCCCCAGAGCTCAGGTGCCCCCTACTTCACCCCAAATGCCCTTATGTTCTCCTTCACAATACGGTCCCAGAGTCATCTTGCCCTCCAACCTCTTACTAAATGAACATAAGTCATTCTTCCAATCTCTCTCCCCACCCATACTTTCTTTGTTTCTCTCCATGCCCCTGTCTATGTCACCCCCATCCCCATCCCACCCCCAATCTCTTATTTAAAACACAAGCTAGAAAGATGAAGAAAAAAAACGATACTTAGAAAGGACACAAGAGAAAACAGGACTAGGAGGTACATGGGAACTGGGAGAGCCTGTACCGTGTCATGTGTTTCTGGGCCAGGGCAATGGCATATTCAGCCACAACTGTCTTCCCTGCAGATGTGTGAGCCGCAACAAAAACAGAGTTGTGCTGTTCCAAGTGCAGGATGGCCTGTTTCTGAAACACATCTGGCTCGAATGCCCACTGTGAGAGAGAGAGAGAGAGAAATGGGGGCTGAAGAAGGGAAAGGGAACTTCCTGCCAGCCGCTCATGGGTGTGTAGAGTGGGGCAAAGAGGCCAGAGAGAGCCTGGGCCTGAAGTCCAAGCCTGGCCTGTAAGGTGGAGGCAGGAAACAAGGCGTGGGGCTAGAGGCAGGACCAGCATCTGATCTACCACACGGTGGAAGAGCAAATGAGACCAGGGGCCACACTACCTGGAAAGCTGGTTGGGGGATGAGGCGATAGAAATCTCCAACAGGGGAAGTTACATCCACAGGAATGGCCCACTGCTCCTGAGGTGGGGGCTTGGGAGCCTCTGGGGAAGATACAGCTGTGGATGCTTCCTGGAAAAGCCGTGGGTGAGCATAATAAAGATGCAAGCAGAGCGCTCTCCATTCCCACTCCTCCCCAAAGATGTTCTGTCGGCCCCTGTGATTAACCCAAGCCAGCTCACCCTCCCGATGGCAAAATCCTTCCTTTCCCTCCTCCACTGTCCAGAACCACCAACCTTTAACACCAAGTCCTCTAGGCTGCTTGCTCGAACTAGGGAAGCACTACAGGGAGACACTGAAACAGTGTCCCCCTTGGTACCTCCTGGCTGTCCTACTGCCTCACTCTCATCCTCATCGCCCCCACCCAAATCTAGGGGCTCCAACAGACGGCTGAGGCTGAGCAACCCAGGAGCTGGAGTTGAGTGATCTGAGGACCAAAGAGAAAGGGAGACTGTCATGTCTATCTCCATTCCATGGCAGAAAGGCACCACTTCTTCTATGCCCCCATCTCAAAACTAAAACTCACTCTTCGGTGCAAAGTCTATGCCTTTCTTGAAGCCAGGTGGAACAGTAAGCAGATCTGGAGGACAGGCAGAGAAGAACAGAATCAGGGCCAGCGTACACTGTTATACAAGTTGCATACTGCACAAACCTAAGGGATCCACTCACAGCACAGATGTCACTGACAGGGATGGTTTTCCAACAGATAATGGTGAAGACTGTAGTAGTAGAGGGACCATTTCCTAATTTGCTCAAAGGCACAAAAAGGCCACCAGCAATTCAGTGATAGGCCTGGACCCCTCCTCCTCAGAGCAGATACTTGAGGCCCTATTTCCCAAGGATTGATTCTGGCACCACCTCACCTTTCTCAAAGTCTATCTCCTCCTCAGCCTCCTCCCGAGTGCTCATATCTGTTATAGTGGGCTCATCCATTCCACCTGGGGAAGAGGGTAAACAGGGATTCATGGAGTGGAGATGATTGGGGATGGGTGGGAAAACCTTCCCAGGAGAATAAGGACCCTTCTCCTACTGTCCTGTTCCCACATGAGTCACCTGGCCAGAAAGGGTACTGGGTTGGATTTCCCCATAGGGCCTGTGAGATGGGTGCTGGGGGACGGCGAAGGGACAAGGAGGTTGTGGCCGATAGGTTTGTGTTCTCCAGCAGTACCTGAGGCAAGAGATCAAAGCCCTAGTGAGGCTGAGTTTATTTAGACTCCCCTTTCCCCCAATTCTGCTTCTCGTGGCCCCCAGCCTCTTACCTCTTTATAACCCAGTATCTGGCCTGTGGTTGGGTGTCTTTGGGCTTGCAGGTCAGAAGGGACTGGGGCCCCAGGGGTGGCCAGGAGAGACCAGGGATCTGTCTTCCTCTGCCATTTGCTGGAGAGAATGAAAGTAATTTTCAGGTATTCTTTCTTTCAGGGAACCATCTCCCTGGTCCTGGCCCCTCTGGACTCCTCACCGGGCTGAGTGCTCCAGACCATGCAGAGGTAGCCAGGCTGGGGATGACAGAAACAACTGCTCTGCTTCTTGCTGCAGATCTGGGGCACAGGGAGGGAGCCCATGGGGAAGCTGGAACAAGAGTGCAACAAGAGGTGTTAGGTAAGAAAGGGGTAAGAAAGTGGAGACCGAAAAAAAAAAAAAAAAGACGGCAAGATTCTTGTTTAGATCAGCAGTAATGGAAGATGTCCCAGAAAACTGAGATAATGAGATTGAAGACACATTTTCCAAAAGTTGTCCAAAAAATACTTGTTACTGAATTACCTGGGGTGCTGGCTAATAATGCAGATTTTGGATTTCAGAATCTCTAGGGAGGACCTGGGAATTAGCATTTTTAAAAGCTTCTCCAGAGAAACTAGGACGAGAGCTGTTACGTTGTGGGGAATTGCAGTCAATGTCACGAAACAAAATGTGTATGAACTGCTGTATGGAAAATGAATTTGCTTTATAAACTCTGACCCAAATCACAATATAAATTTAAAAAACAAAAAGTTTCCCTAGTAGTCAAGAGACACACTGAAATCTCAGCGTCATTAGTTTTAAACAAAAGAGTCCTAGACCTAAAGAGGAAAAACCAAGGACCAAACACTAGCATGTCAGCCATTAACTGCCCTGGTACTTGCGAATGAAAAAGGAGACTCCACAAAGAAAAGATACATTGGAAAGAACAGTTCTTAGACTTAAGATTTCTGTTATGCTCTCTGCTCTGTCCTCACATGAGCTCTGACCCACTACAGGTCAACCCAGTCTATACAGCACCACATGGGGCCTGGGTGACAGGTGTCTAGGGACAGAAGGACAATGTCAGGTTAGATCCTACTGTGAGAAGGTGATAGTGGTTTTCTTCATTCAGGGTCAAAGATTAGAGTCTAAAGTCACTCACGGTGCTCTCTGGAGCCCCCGGCACGTTCACTAGCTCCCAGCGCCCGGTGCATCCCAGCTCCACGGCCCGAAGGGGCAGGTCAAGAGGACCTGGGGGAGGTAACACTAAAGAAAAAAAGGGGCAGAGGTCAGAGGTCAAGGGTCATTCCTTCTCTACTATTCTGTCCCACGTCCTCCTCCTCACCAAGTCTCTCGGTCTCTAACATCTTGGCACCACCACAGCTGCACCGCAAACCAAAAGCGCAGCGAGAAGCTGTGAAGTAAGTCCCGCCCCCGAATGGGCGGAAGTGGAGGCAACTTCCGGCACAACCACCGCCAGGGACGTGAAAGAACGCTACGCAGAGGCCTACCTGGAACGGTGGAAGGCCGGGCGGAAGTGTCTGAGCTTTCGGCCGCCTTGGTTACCGCGTTCTCCGCCCCTTTCTACGTCATCGCTCTGAGCCCGCTATCCGCGGCCCGCGCGGGCGCCGCTCGAGATTAAGGGCCCCCGGGTTGCCGCCCCCTCAGGTAAGGCCTGTTCTTCCTTACCCTTCGCCCCATTTTTCCAGGTCCCTTCTCTCTTTGTCCCTTTTTCGTTGCTCTGAGAGCGTCTTGCGGGTTCCACCTTCTCCTCTGCCGTTCGCACCCCACTGCTGCCATACTAACCCCAGCGGGGTTGGGGGGGGTTCGAGTGCCATCGTCATGGCGACGGAGGGGGTGTATCTATCTCCCGGGGCCACGTGGTGCCCCAAAGCTCAAGTGTCTGTAATCCTTGAAGAAAGGAGAGAATGCCGGTCTATGGGGGGGGGGAGGGGAGGAGTTGGACCGCAACCTGGTTTAAGCAAGAGTTAGAGAGAGGCCGAAGGCAGGAATGGGGAGGTCCAGAGGGGTAGGGTTGGGTGCACTGTGGACGGCGTGTGAACCTGTGTAGTGACATTGAGCCCTGTCCCTGAACCAGGAGCCACCATGTTGGTGATACCCACTGGACTGAGCGAGGAGGAGGAGGCTCTGCAGAAGAAATTCAACAAACTGAAGAAAAAGGTGAGAAAGTGTGTGTGGCATGGCGCATCTTTTGGACTGCAGTCTGAGGAACACCTAGTGTGAGGAGGTGATAGCTTCTCTGGGTCAGACCTGGAGACTTAACACCTCTTAGTATAGCTCCAAGAAGAGGGCATTCCCAGATACATCTTTTCTCTTCTCTACTATCTACCATGGAGTCATCTTTTCTGTTGATTTTTAGCACTGCCTAAGAGCTGGTGATCCCTAAGCTTGGTTTTTCTGGTTTCATTTAGTGCTTTACTAATAACTTCTAGTTTCCCAGAGTTGAAGCTATCATCTTTCTGTCTATCTTATATTTCCTTTTCTTGACCTTCTAAATAGAACTCACTACAGTCAATTCTTCTGTGTGTTTGAACTCAAAATCCTATCTCTGACTTCTCCTGTATTTGCACAGCCAACCATTTGCCAAGTTGTGATTCTTCCTTTAAAGTAATTCCTGCCACTTAACTCTTTCTTGTGTATTCTCTATATTTAGTCTTTGGCAACACTCATCTAGATTGTTGTAGTGTTCTCAACAAGTTTTTTTAGTGTTTTCTGCAGAGGGAAAAGAAGCAAATTTCTTTACTCATATTGACGCATTGAAAATACAAAATCTATCCTTTTCTCCTCTTCAAAATCCATAGTGGCTTCATGTTTGTAAAACATAGCCCCAAAGCCTTAGCTTGACATCTGTTTCTAGGCAAACAGAATAATTCACCAGTCCCAAAACATGCATCCTCAAAGCCTTGTGGTACATCTTTGCTACTCTGTTTTTTTAATCTAAAATTCTCTCCTCTTTACCTGTGTTGTGTTGGTTCTGCTTAGAGCCTAGTTTAGTAGCCATTGAGCATCAGAAAACTTTACTTGCTCTAAGCTGCAAATGATAGGCACTTCTTATGGACAATCCTGGCAATTCAGTCTAGTTCTTGTATTTCTCAGACTATAAGTTTCTTGAGGGAAGAGATCACATATTGTACATTTATATAGCCTTGTTACAGTATCACAGTGGATCCTCATTAAATCTTTGGGGTATGAAGGGACAAACCTTCTAAGAAGGACACATAGGCTAATACTTGCAGCTTATGTCCTGGGTCTCTAATCAATGAATGAGCTCTTTGTCTTCAACTTCAGAACTGAGATTTGGGGAAGCCTCTGGATGTCATAGTTTGGATAGATGAGGTACTACTGGCATTGTAGATGATCTGGCAAACCAGAGGCAGGGCTGCCTCTGTGGACTACTCCAGGGGATACCATTTGCATTATTTCCTCGAGAAGGATTTCCCCAGGAACTATGTGCCCAGGGACTTCAGGAGAGTACTTGGCCAGAGACTGGCCCTCACCAACTCCTCTCTTACCCTTGTTCCCAGAAAAAGGCATTGTTGGCTCTGAAGAAGCAAAGTAGCAGTAGCACAGCCAGCCAAGGTGGTGTCAAACGCTGTGAGTGATGGAGAGATGGGAATGGACTGGAAGTGGGCAGTATGGAGCTAATCTCTCTCACAGTTTGGCCAACACAATGCTTCCTTCCCCCACTCCTCCAGCACTGTCTGAGCAGCCTGTAGTGGACACAGCCACAGCAACAGAGCAGGCAAAGCAGCTGGTGAAATCAGGAGCCATCAGTGCCATCAAAGCCGAGACCAAGAACTCAGGCTTCAAACGTTCTCGAACCCTAGAGGGGAAGTTAAAGGTGAGCACAAGCAGAAAGATTGTTCAGGGGACCCTTGACTTCAGAAGTTATCTAAGTTGGAATGGAGGTGGGTTTAAGGAAAAATACTGCCCATTCAATCCTGGGCAAATTATTGTGCCATTTTGAGCTTTGGGTTCCTTATTTATAAACTAAAGAAACTGGATGGCCCTCAAATTCCCCTTCATTTTACATATTCTGTGGCTTTAATCCACCATGGGTGGATGGTGACTGCTGGAATATGTTGCTCTGTAGGTTTCAGCAAGCTGAAAGTTTGTCAGGTTCAAGAAATGTTTGTTTATGTGCTAAATACTTCAGATATATAGTGGGTTGTTTAGGTAACTACCACATAATAAAAACACAGCAAAATTAAAAATTAAGAAGGAGGAAACCAAGAAGAAGGTGAAGGAGAAAAGTGGAACTACTCTGTCTCATGGCTGGGTAGTCCCCTGCTCCCACTGAGGTAGGTTTCTACCACCTTCCCAGGACCCCGAGAAGGGGCCAGTCCCCACTTTTCAGCCGTTCCAGAGGAGCATCTCTGCTGACGACGATCTGCAGGAGGTAACAGTCGCCGTTTCTTTGTCCCTGGGAGCTAGGGATTGAGGAAGATGAGAGACCCATGTCAGCAACTAGGAATCATCCTAACTCTTCTTGGTCTCTTTTTCAGTCATCCAGACGTCCCCAGAGGAAATCTCTGTATGAGAGGTTAGAGAATACAGTCCCATTTGGCAAGGGGTAGAGAAGACGGGAATTGCTTGGGTCCTTGGGAGGTATGAGGCTGGAATGGGGAAGCCTCTGGATGTCGTAGTTTGGATAGATGAGGATAGATGGAATGAAGAGAGCCAGGGCCAAGTCTCCAGAGGGTTTGGAAGGAGATAAAGGTGCCCTTTGATCCTCACTGTCCACCTCGCCCCAGCTTTGTGTCTTCCAGTGACCGGCTTCGGGAACTGGGGCCAGAGGGGGAAGAGTCCGAGGCTCCAGGGGCTGGTGATGGCCCCCCTCGGAGCTTTGACTGGGGCTATGAAGAACGTGGTAGTGTCCGCTCCTCTGCTTCCCCTCCCCGGAGTCGCAGCCGGGATCGCAGTCATGAGCGGAACCGGGACAGAGACAGAGAGCGGGAGCGGGATCGAGACAGAGAGCGAGATCGAGACCGAGATCGGGATCGAGACAGAGAGCGGGACAGGGATCGAGATCGAGAGCGGGACCGGGATCGGGATCGAGACAGAGATCGGGATCGAGACCGTGAGGGTCCTTTCCGCAGTGAGTGATCTTGACTGGTGGGGAAGGGACCTCACCTAAAATTAGGTGGGTCCTGCTGAAGTGGACTTTTGAAGTAGAGGGTAGGATGGGTTATGTCTTCTGACTAATTGCTGATCCCGTAGGGTCAGACTCATTCCCTGAACGCCGGGCCCCTCGGAAAGGGAATACTCTGTATGTGTATGGAGAAGACATGACACCCACCCTCCTCCGTGGGGCCTTCTCTCCTTTTGGAAACATTATTGACCTCTCCATGGACCCACCCAGAAAGTAAGGATGGTATCGGGGAAGATGTTGAGTTCTGAGGGAAGAAGCCAGCCTCTCTTCAGTGGCCTGTGAGCACTGAGTTTGGTTGGGTCAGAAGAAGTCATAGCTCCTCTGCTGATCCTGTTATCTCTCATCCCAGCTGTGCCTTCGTCACCTATGAAAAGATGGAGTCGGCAGATCAAGCCGTTGCTGAGGTTGGAACTTTGTAGATCTGTTCTTTCAACCCTCCTGCCATCTTTGTGTTTCCTCCTTAAAATACTGGGAGCCAGGAGGAAATTGGTTTCTCCTGACAGAGAAAGCCCCTTCCTATTCACGCAGTAAACGTCCAATAACATCTCAGATTCCCTACTCAGTCTACTTCTTGGATAGCAACCCCTGGAAGCCCTCCTTTGGTTTGTAATACTTCCTCTATCCCGTTTTCTTTTTTGCCCCAGCTTAATGGGACCCAGGTGGAGTCCGTACAGCTCAAAGTCAACATTGCCCGTAAACAGCCCATGCTGGATGCCGCCACTGGCAAGTCTGTCTGGGGTTCCCTTGGTAAGAATGGGATTCTTCCTTTCTCATCCTTTCTCTTCCCTACAACTCACCCCTTTTTGTTGCCCGTGTGTGTCGGGGTTCCCTGGAAGTGATTGAGGTCTGGATTTGTGTGGAGGTAGCAGGAAGGAGAGTTGTCAGGCTCTCCATCAGAGGTGGAGAAGGAGAGCAAAGGATTCCAGGTGACTCCTAAGGAGACGACTGGAACAGGGAAGAAAGTGGGAGCCAGGGTGAGGTCCGTAAGGAAGATGAATCTCTCACATGACCTTGTTCACTTTGAGATAGAGTACAGTGATACTGTAAGCGTTTAAGACTGGGAATCAGAAACATAGTTTTGAGATGAGAAATGAAAACATACGTAAGGGTTATCTATATCAAAGGGTAGCCACAAATTGATCATGTCAGTGGGAGGCTGGTTTTAGAGGGGGAGAAAAAGACTTTGAACTGGGCTTGGGGAATAATATATTAGGGGTTGTCTTCCTCATACCACACATGCCCGCAGCCTAGCTGACATGGTGGAGGACATAGCAAAGGAAACAAAGTGAAGGGTCAGAGGACTAGGCAGGGAGCAGTATGAGTGGGGCCTGGGCCACTGAAGCTGACGGACACAGCTTTGAGAAGGAGGGAATGGTCAGCAGTGCTAAGGTACAAAGTTCAAAGAACAGACACTACGCCAGGGGAGGAAGGGGGCAGGCAGTGGTATTCACTCTAGCTCTAGAGTGGTGGGGATGGAATCCTTAGAGATAGGGTGAAAAGGGGGACATACGAGGTACAGGAGGAAAGGGGAAGAAACAGCTAGAGACTCAAGAGAGAATGCTTAGAGCCAAAGCTGCACCCTAAATGAGTTCCTTGATGGGGCTGGGGACATTTTTCTGTGTGAAATAACCTAACAGGATCTCTTTGACTGAATATGGATTTCTCCTAAAAGGGTAGATGGAAGCAGGGTTCAGGGTAAGAGTGGCTCGCCAGATGAAAGAAACCAGAATTGAGCCAAACATTTGACAAAGGGCTACCAAGGTTTTCTGATTTTTAATTTTTCATATACTAAAAATAGTGAATTCATATCATTCACATGTCTCAACAGTTATAACATTTTGGGTTTTTCAAAGCACAAAGCATTCATCATACTATTCACTGTCCCGCAATAACATCTTAAAACTCCTTGTTGAGCGATGAGTTGGCCGCCACTGGCCCCAGAGGGCTCCAGGGAGACAGGGCAGTTCTGGCCACCAGAGGGCAGCATAAAAACTGGGCTTCTAAGGGTCAGCAGCAGAGGGTGAGGTAGTCGGGTTCTAGGCCTCAGGTGTGGCAGATGATCTCCTTCAGACTTTAATTGTGCTCTCCTCTCTCCCTAGCTGTCCAGAACAGCCCTAAGGGTTGCCACCGGGACAAGAGGACCCAGATTGTCTACAGTGAGGACATCTACAAGGAGAACCTTGTGGATGGTTTCTAGGGAGCAGAGCTGGATTCCTTGTGCCTCATATGCCCCTAATGCCGGTCTCAGTAAAACACTGAGGTGGAAGCTCCCTCAGGCTCTGATTTTTCAGCATTTGGGATGGGGGATAAGCCTTTAAAAACGGCTGTCAGGTTTCATTTCAATTGTAACAACACAGTTAGTGCACATTCCCCACTCTTGCCCCAAAAGGATGTGGAACACAGATATTGTCATAGCTATTTTAATTGTATCCATTACCCCTTTCCAGCAGGAAACCCCTTATAGAAAATCCAGGCCCTCATCTTTCAGTTTCTCCTTGAGCCAGGGCAGCACTTGGAAGAGGTTGATGTGAAAGTCACGGGCGTAGGCAGGTATCTGCTGTTGCTGAGCTCGTCTGTGCCCTTGTGGCTGATCTATGCAGACATCCACTACACCCCAGCTAATCACACCAACCTGGAGAGGGGAATAGGGTACCATGGGTCATGTGGTAGCATTCCTTCCTAACCTCAGGAAGCATGGCTACTCCCAGGTGCATCTGAGCTGACCTGAAAGAATTAGACTAGGTAAACAGCTTAGTCTTGTCCTTCCTTACTGGGCCTTCCTCTTAAGAGCAGGATTTTTCCTTCCTCATTCTCTTCCTTACAACTCGCCCTTTTTTGTACCCATGCATGTCCCTGGGTTCCCTGACACAGGCCAGACACATGGTACTGAAGCAGCTAGTCCAAGGACTGGTCCTAAGGTGCAGGCACTGTGCTCCTACCCCAAGCCTCATGCATTGAACTTCCCTGATTTGGGGGCCCGTGATGACCACTTGGCTTCTCACAAATAGGGGAAACTCACTTGAATGAAGCGACTCTTCTTGTGAATAATCAGGGGGCCACCGGAATCACCTATAAGAAAGATGCTGTAGGGAGAAGGACTCGGCCTCAGGAACTTGGAGCACAACTAAAGGGCCTTCTCTCACCTTTGCAAGTGTTGGGGTCAGCATAGGGATCCACCCCTCCAGTGCAAAGGAACCTGGGGGTGACCACCTCAGAGATGTCTTTTACTTTGCTGTAACCTTTAGCCTTTTGAGCATCTCTCTCACAGCTGGCTTTCTATAGGTGAGGGGGAAAAGAGGGAGAAGGGAAGTGATAAGCAGAGCTGGGCTTAGGAAGTTCTGAAGCCTAGAGGACCTCCTTAGGATCCCACACTTCTCACCTTATCACCATTCTTGATGTAGACCTCCTTCCGAGCCAGCATCTTCTTCTCCTTCTGAAGCACCTCAGACACAAACAAAGCTTTGACGTTCTTCGCAGGGAGCAGCTCTTCCTCTGGACAAGTGAACACTGTGGGTCACCTCAAGCCCCCACCCCTACCATTTCCACATTGCTTTTATCACTCGGCAATATCCCTAAAGAAGTCCCCCCAGGGACAGTGTGGGCACCATCTGCTACTGTAGCTTCTGCATGCCCCATCCCAGAAACATCCTCGATCCCCTCTCCCTGAACACGTCTTACTGTGTTGCTGGCAAGTGGCTGACTGAGGGAGCCTCAGAGCACGAGTTGTTGCCTCAGTGCAGGGCAGACAGATGGGCCTGTTGAGGAGAGATGGAGAACTAAGGCTGCTGGCCCCAGAATCGTAGTCCCACTTTTCCAAGCCTTTTCTCTTTAGGAATCCAGATGTTCTCACCTGAGAGTCTGGCTATACGTTAGCTTCTTGTTGAGCTTGATCAGGGCTACATCATAGTCATAAAATTCAGGAATTCCTTTGGCTTTTTTTCCATTGATGTTGTAGTTGGGATGAACTAGGACTTCTGATGCCCCCAACTCCTCCTTCTTCCCTGCTGAGGTAGGAGAAGAGTGGGGACCCCTGAATTACCCACTTCTCTAGGAAACCTGCCTCTGGCCCCATCTCACCCTGACTTCAAGGCTTCCCCATCCCTTGCTGATATGGGTACAAGGGAGGGAAATACATTAAGTGTGGGCTCTTGAGGACACAGCTTGAACTCGGGCTCCATTTATTACATCCTTACTTTCGTCCTTAGCCACGCTGACCTTGATGGAGTGTAACTCGTCCTCCACAGTGAAGCAGTGTGCTGCCGTCAGCACATAGTACTCAGACACCACAGCTCCCATACAGGTCTCTAGTCCCTTCCCAGGACGCTGGGAACAACAATGGAGGGAAAAGCTCAGCTTGCACAAACATCGCACTCTAGGATGAACGTTGTGCCCTGTGCCTTTCCCTACCATACCCCCATTTCATCCTGACCTCACCTCCCGCAAGTCCCCACGCTAGAATGCTATGCTTACTGTGACTGAGATCTTGACCTGCCACGGTTGCCTGTGGAAGTCCGTAGCTTTCCTGTGCTCCCAGACCATGCCACACAGACCCAGAGACTTGCTTTCATCTGGCAGAAGGAGAACATGCTGATAATAGGGACACTTCATTCACAAATGGCAGCAGCCTTTTGGGAAGGAATACATATCTATGGGGAGAAAACCTAGGAACATTTTTTATTCATGTTAGGAGGCAAGGAACCATTGTGGTATGAAAAGAAACTAAGATCAGAGACCTGGCTGTTACCAGGCCCAACTCTGTCAGTGCTTGGTGACCCTTGACCTCAGCCTAGATTTCCATACCTGTTAAATGAGGTACTTGAGAAATCTCTGAAGTTGCCCAGAGCTCTGTGATTCTTAGATGGGGAGATGGGAAAGTGCCAGGAAAGAATAGTGACTCAGAGGAAGGGAAGGAAGGCTTTCCAGAGGTCCCCAGGGAGAGGAGGAATGAGTGGCCTCAGGACCTGGGGAGAGCTGAGTTTCCTGACAGTCTTATGCCTTTCTGGTAACTTCCTACCAATCATTTGGTAGAAAACATCCTCCAGGTGGTCCATGTCCTTGACTTTGAACACATGTTGCTCTTTATCCTTCTTGGAAGCCAAAGCATTGATGTTTGCTTGGTCCACCAAGGGGCCAATCCCAAATACGTAGATGTCTGAGGGAGCAAGAGGAGGGTGAGAGAGAATATATGAAGGGGGGTTGGGGGAGGGCAAGACCCTGGAAGGCACGAGCTGAGTAAACAAGGTGCTGGATTCTGGGCAGGTCTCTCACCCAGATAATCCTCCCTTGGGTTTTTGCGGTCCCTGCCAATGTCCAGCAAGTCCCGGATCTCATCAATGACAGTGACTGGGTTCCCGCCCATATTGTGCAAACCTGAAGAAAAGAAATGGGGACCATAAGGGTGGGAGGTGAAGAAAGATGGTCAAGGGAAACTAGTTTGCTATAGGCAGTGACATGTGCATGGCTGGGTTGGGCAGACGGAGGCAACAGAGGGCTGTGGGGAAAAGGGACCCTTGCTATAAAAGGTCACAGGAGAGCTCAACAACCAGATAAAAGTAACATTCAGGGCCACATCCATGATTCTGGTGTAGAAACATGAACATGGACTTAAGGGGCACATGCTGGAGTGATAAAATGGGGAGTCTAGGGCAGGAAAGAGATCCCATCTAACCATCCGTCATGAGAATGATGACATGGCGGGTACGGTTCCAGCCTTCAGGAGGGGAAACCCCTGGCCAACTCATCATGCTGTACACTGTCTGGAGGGCCCTCTTGGTGTTGGTCCCTGTCTTCAACTTGTGGTCTGTGGAAAGAGAAAAGGTCATCACCTTACTTGGTCTTCCAAGCCATCCTTGAGTCACAGAGGCCTAGGAACCTCTGGGATCCCACATCTTTCAACTTTTTTAGTTTGTAGTCACCCCATTGATTTCCCTTTGACACAAAGTGGTCCTCTCAGCCCCTAACAGATTCCCACTAGCTCCCATTCCCCCACTGACCCTGCTGTTCTCCCTTTGATGATAGAATGGTCCTCCCTGGCCCCACATGGGCATGCTACCCATCCTCACCACATTCCTGAGAGCTCTGACTTCTGACCCCAAAGTGAACCTCCCATCATTCTTCCCTAATATCTGACCTTCATAGCTGATTTGATTGAGCTTCTCGAGGACATAGTCCGCATCACTGCTGTGTTGATCACCCACTCTGACCACAACACTGGGCTCTGTGGCATATGTCACTATAGCATATTTTGGCTTCACCCCATAACTTGCCACCTGTGGGTGAGATTAGCAAGGGGTCATGGGCAATGAAATGAGAATACTATGATTAGGATAAATCAGCAGCTTTTGCTGCCACAAGAATTGTCATAGCAAGAGGCTCAAGGGCTGGCTAGTCACCGTGAGGTTCACAGAGGAGTTTGTGTTAAAGGTCATAAAACCATTTCAAGTAAAAGGAAAGGAGGACCTGGGAATTTTCTGTAGTTCAGAGAGCCTGGGACACCAGGGAACTATCTCTGAAAGGATAGTGAGGCTCTTTCAAGGTCACACTTTGGAAGGAATACTTGATAATCTACTGAAAAGTCAGTCATGAGTCAGTCAACTTGGTGGCAAATGGTTCTTGACTACATGGGGAAGAGAAAGTCCCACCTTCTCGATGAGGCTACTGAGACATCTCTTGGCTCCTGTGAAGTTTCTGGTTCCAATGCTGTCTGATCCATCCAGCACCAAGTAGATGTTCATGGAGCCCGAGGAATCCAGGACAATCTTCCGCTTCTGTTGTTCTCCTAGGTGTGCCCAGAAAGGGTCAGCTTCAGCATGCCCAGTTCTGCCCCTTCACCATCCTCCTCCAGTTCCCACCCCTGCCTCCCCTCTCTGCCTTCAAACCTGGGCTGTGCCCATCCTCTGCATCAGCTCCTTCTATGGTCTCTGTGAGGGAAGACAGGAAGGCCTCAGCTACTTCTTCAGGAGTGTCATACATGAAGGAGTCTGAGGAGAGGTCAGAAATCAAATCAAATACCTGGGAGGGTCAGAGACACAGAAACTAGAGAGGGGATAGTGAGTTTCAAGGGTGGGAAATGTTAAAAAGTGAGAAAAGCTCTATGGAGACTTTGGGAAGAGGGGAGAAAGTAGCTGATTCGAGGTAAGAGGAGAAGACAGTGCCTTAGCATGGGGACATTAGGACAGGAGAACAGAATCTGATCTGGGGACATGGGTCAAGAGTAACCTTGGCAAGAAGGCTCAGTTCCACTCCAAAAGCCACCTTCCAGGCATGTTCGCTGCTCTGAGCCACGCAGAGTGAGACCCCGGTTGCATTGGTAGGTGATACTATCTCCCAGGCGATACTGGGTGCCTACCTTCCTTGTGCCAATGGGGATGCCAGGGTTGGGGCAGTAGCCCGCTGTAGAGAAACAAGACATGGAGGTGAGAGCCAAAGCCTGAGGCCTAAAGAGCAAGTGTTTGGGTGCTAATTCCTCAGGCTGGAGAGGTATCAGAGAGAGAGAGTAATGTTGTAAAGAAAGGGGACCCTTCTCACCTCCATTGTCACAGATGGCTGTTTGCCCATCCCACCGGCCAGTCGGTTGGCAGGTGCGATTGGCAGAGCCCTGGAGAGTGTAGCCATCATAGCATTGGAAAGAGATTTCATCACTCAAATTGTAGTAGGGGGCCCGAGGCAAGAACTCCCCATTCTCAAAGTCCTGTGGTCTTGGGCAATGAATAGCTTTGGAGAGGGGGAAAGTAGAAGTCACCAATATAGAAGGGTTACCCTTTAGGGTGTCCCTCCTGGTCTCAGGGTCCCTATCACTTAGAAACTGTGCTTTCCTAATCCATCAGGAGCAGTGCCAATCCCCCTCTATCCCTCAACCCATGGAGGATCCAGCTCCTCCATCTCCACTTCTGAGTGGTCCTTTAACTCTGAGGGTTGCCTGCCACAGGATAAGTGCTTAGCAAATGTTTGCTCTTCCTCCTGCTTCCTTCCCACCTGCCCTAGAACAGCTCCTACTCCGCCTGCCTGGTCTCAACACAATTCTAATCTCATCCAGTCCCAGCTTTGGTGGCCCTTTGCCCTGTCCCTCCCTGGGCTCACCCCACCCTCACACCCTCCAACCTCTGCACTCTGCCTTCTTGACAATCTTTTTGTCTCTGGTCTGCAGGGTGCTCCAGGACCCCGAGGATTTGCAGGCCCGCGTCTGCACAGGGTATGGGTAGAAGCCAGAGGGACACAGGTACTCCAGAGCCTGGCCCTCATGGAGGAGTTGGAAGGAGCCCCCAGTGATCTCTATCCCCTCCAGGGAGCAGGGGCTTTGGGGCTGGGCCTCAGGCAACAGAGTTGAGCTCACACCTGAAGAAAAAGGAGGAATTACATCTGGCCTGGTAAGGCCAAACCAATGCTGAGGAGAGATGCTGGGGCAGCAGGAGGGGGAGTTGACCTTCACTTACCTCCAGACAAAAGGCCCAGGACCAAGGGAACCAGGCAGAGTTGGGGACTGAGATTCCACCCCATGGTGATGGAAGACAGAAGAAGGTTGGGCTGGGGCAAGGTGGCCTATCCTAGCCCAGCGTCTGCTGAGGATCTGTTTGCTCAGTGTCTAAGCTGCAACTTCAGCCCTAGGCCTGGACACTCTCCCTTCCCTGCCCCTAGCAGCTCCCAGCCTTTTATGCAACATCCCTCTGGGACCTAGAGCTTACCCCACCTGCCCCACCCACACCACTTTCCGGAATGTCCAAGCGGGAGGGCCCCTGTTAAGCTGCCAGCCAAGAAAATAGAAACTGCACAAACCCCACCCTTTGTAGCCCAAACTCCAGAGTTCACCAATCAACACCCTCCTCAGCGCCTACAAGTCTCCAATCAACCCAAACCATCCCCTTAGGGACCAGAAATAAGCCCCACCCCCCACCCCACCCCCAGCTCACTCTCCCATGGACTGTGTGGATGGGGCAGAGTCCAGAGGCTATTTGTCCTGTAGGGTCTCTGACCTGCCTTCCCAAAGTTCCTGGAATCATCGCTCCTGCCCTGTCCGTCTCCCCCTGCTCCCCACAAGCCTGCCTAGCACCAAGGCAGAGAACAGGTGGATGTGGAAATCATTGACTTTTATTAATTTCATAACTGGGAAATTCCACCATGTGAAAGTGAAAGGAGAAGCAAGCCCATTACAAAGGAAGTAGGTATTTTTACACAGGATGGAGACCCAGGGTGAAGAAGCTGGCAAGAGCCCTAGGGAATTCCCTAGCTCAACTGCTTTGTCTGCTGGAATCTTGGAGGCCAGGGTGCAGAGCTAAGTGTGAGGCTGGGTCACGGGGCCTGGGTGGATGTTCAGGGTTAAGAAATGGGAGGGCTGGCAGATTGTTGCAGGATGGACAGTGGGGTGGGTGGCCATGATTAAAGGGGCAAGAATTTCAGGACCCCCTGCAGGTGCTGCCTTAGCCATGGCTGCAGGCGGAAGAGACTGATGTGGAAGTCTCTTGGTGGTGGCACTCTACCACGGGGGGCCTTTTTGCGTGAGTTTTTGTCGGAGTTAACACAGGGATTGTAGAGACCCCAGCTCACCAGTCCCACCTGGAGGAAGGCAGAGAAGAGGGTGAACTGTAGCCCAGCCCCAGCTCCAATCTCCCTGATTCTCTCAGAGGCCTCTCCCTTCCCACCACCCAAGACCAAGGTCCTATGACCCCACCCATCCGGGCTCCTTTCTTACCTGAAAAAACCTGGATTTCTGCTCAAGGAACACTGCTCCCCCAGATTCTCCTGCCAGCAAAGAGGGAAAGGAGATAGTGTCATCTTTGGCTCTCACCCAGACCCACTGTCATAGAGACAGTGCGGTGGTATCCTGGCATGAACACTGGCCACAGGGGCACTGATGGGACACAGGCGTGGAGGGAGGGGGACTCACCCTTGCAGGGGTTGTCATCTTTCTCAGTCCCACTGCAGAGGAACTGGTCTGTCACCACCTCTCTCACATCTATCAGGTTGGGGAACATGTTGTTGTCCTGAGAGACAGCCTTGATACAGTTTGTCCACTGCAGAAGGGGTGGAGTAGGAGAGAGAGATGGCACGAACAGACCTATGGCACCTACCAGGTGAGTTAGGTCTGGGAGAAGGGTGAGCCAGGGTCAGATGGAGGTGGCGGCCAGAGCTGGAGGAGGAAGAGAGATGTCCCAGGAAATGCACGAGGGGTGGGAACAGAGATCTCAAGTGACCCCAGGGCACTCCTGACCTGAGACCCTCACCTCTGTCCCTGTCTTGAGGTTAATGTTCAGTTTATTCCCATTCAAGGCGACAAAATGCGCAGGAACACTCTGTTTGTTAAGAAGTGCTCTCTCTGAAGACAAGGAAAAGAGGATGTTGGTGCCTTTACCAGAATCTAGACTCCTTCTGGGGCATTCCAGCCCCAGCCTAGGTTATCTTCTATCCTCTGGCCCAACTCTGCACACTACTCACCATGGTCCAGGCAGGTGCTGTTTTGGGGTCTCCGCAGAGCCAGATTGGCCTCCACTGTGCAGGGAAGGCAGATGGGCCTGGGGAGAGGGGTAAAGGTCTCATAGGCCGTCCTTGGTATACCCTCCTCTCAGTATCCCCAGAGCACTCATCCCCACGGCCCTCTTCCACCCTAGACTCTTAGCACCTGGCATGAGTAGACATCTTCACTTTCTGGGCCAGCTTCAGCAGGGCAATGTCATCACCATAGAACTCCAGGATTCCCTGGTTCTTCTTGGCAAAGACATCAAATCCCTTGGAGATCACTGCCTCTTCAATACGGAAGTCTTTGCCCCACACAGAGTTGGGGTCCCCTGGGAACAACATGACAGATCAGGCTGGACCACCTCCTGAAGGGCAACTGGTGGGGAACCTCAGGCTACAGAGTCAGAGCCTTGGTGCCACTCTGCCTTACCCACAAAGACTCTCCACAGAGAGAATTCGTCAGCATTGAGGAAGCAGTGAGCAGCTGTCAGGACCCACTGGTCTGAGATGAGGGCCCCCCGGCAGGTCTCCAGGCTCTTGGGCTGCAGGGGAACAGGAGATCCTCAGAGCCTGCTATGTGCCTGGTCCATGGCCACCCTCACCTCTGGGATCCCAACTTCACCCCTTCTTCCTGGTACCTTAATGGTGACATGCCAGGGTGTCCTCTCCTGGTCTGAGGCATTGGCTGACATGTTCCCCACCCCACAGATGGTGTCTGTGAGCTGGGTAACATCTGTCAGTGTGAGGAGGAGATGGAGAAAGAAGAAGGTGAAGGGCCCTGTGGCCAGGTTCCCAACCTGCCTGCCCCCTTTCCTCCCAGAGGGCTCCTGAGAGGGTGGAGCTCACTTACCAAGCATGTGCTCAAAGACCTGGCTCAGAGCTTTCGTGTCCTGCAGAATGAAGGCATGCCGCTCCCCATCCTTCTTGGACCCCAGCTCGTTCAGTTCTTTCCAGTCCACATCCAGCTTGCCTACCCCGATGGCATAGATGTCTGATGGAGAGGTGGGAAAGCATGGAATCCTGTGACTGAGGGGCTACCTGTGACACAGGGGACTTTGGTTTGGAATCTCCTATATCCTACAAAGCTCTACATGAGCTGGACATGCCCCTGCCCTATCTGACCTCATTTCCTACCATTCTCCACCCTTCACTCTTTTCCAGCCACATAGCACCCTTCAAACTCCTTAAGTTCATATGCACACCCACAGCTCAAGCTCTTTGCACCAGCTGAGCCTATGCCTGGTTCCCCAAGACCTCCACCTGCTGTACTCTCTTACTATTTTTTTTTCTTTTCCTTTGTGTGTGTAAGATAAAATTAAAAATATACACAACAAAATATTCTTCAGTTCAACAATTTCTGTATTACTGACAATGATTCTATTCTTCAAGTTATGTAACCCTTCTCCCTATTCTTTTCCAGATCATTCTACCACCATTGACATAAACTCAATGTCCCCTAAGCAAAAACTCCCCTTTCCCCTCACTGCCCCTGATAACCACTCATGATCTTTGGTTTCTGTATGCTTGCTTATTTCATATAAGTGAGATCATACAATATTTGTCATTTTGCAACTTATTTCACTCAGCATGATGTTTTCAACGTTCAACCATGTTATAACATGCATCAGAACTTCATTTCTCCTATGGTTGCATAATAATCCATTGTATGTATATACTACATTTTGTTTATTCATTCATTGGTTGATGGACATTTTGGTTGTTTCATATTCTCTTACCTTTCTAAGTCTTAACTCAAAGTCTAAAACTACAATGTCCCAGACTTCCATCCCCCTTCTTTTTTCCACCTTAGCATGTATCACTATCTAACATGCTATAAAATTCCCTTAGGGGTCAAATGTATGACCTCCATGGAGCAGGCATTTTTATCTGTTTGGTTCACAGCTATATCCTCAGTACTTAGAATAATGTGTAGCCCAGAGGTTCTCAGTAAGCACTTTTAACGAACTGAAGGAGTAAAAAGAACTCGTGAACACAGCAAAACAAACAAACAAACAAAAAACATTGCTGTTGAGTCCATTTTGATTCCCAGTGAAACTCTAGGGCAGAATGGAACTGCCCTATATAGGCTTTCCAAGGCTATAATCTTTATAGAAGCTGACTGACACATCATTCTCTTGTGGAGCAGCTAGTGAATTTGGACATTTCAGATAGCACCTGAGTTTTCAACCACTGTGCCACTAGGGCTCCATGAACATAGCATGTTGACAAAACTTCAGGCTGGTCTTCCTGTGAAGAATGTACAGTCTGGAAGAGGAGTCTAAAGTCATCTCTTTCCATTGGAGAACCTGGACCCAGGCCACTATCCATACCTGGCCTCTGAGCATGGGTACATACTGTCAGATTGCCCTCAGGTGGCCCACAGTCCATTCTTCTCCCACCTTTCACACTCCTTGTGGCCCATTTTTGCTCCTAGAGGGCCCTGTGTAAGGAATGAGTGCTCAGATGGATGATGAGAGAAGTTTTCAGTCAGGAAGCATATCTGGTAATAGCCAGGGACAACAGCTGTTACAGCAAGAGCTAGACAGTTATCATGCCCTGGGTTTTTTGTTTTGTTTTTACCATTTCTCTTCTATTTCCCACTTATTCATGCTTGTATGTGTGTGTTTTACTTGTGGTAAATATAAATGTAACAAAATATTTGCCATTTCAACAATTTTCACATGTATAGTTCAGTGATAAATTGTTCGTCATGTTATTCAACCATTATTACCCTATGCACTTCCAAACTTTTCCATCACCCTTAATGGAAACTCAATGTCCCATAAGCATTGAGTCCTCCCTTCTCCCTTCCTCCCTCTTGCCCCTAGTAACCACTAATAAACTTTTGCCTCTATGCACTTGCCCAATCTAGATAATTAATACAAGTACAGTTATATAATATCTGTCTTTGTGACTGACTTATTACACTGTTGTTGTTGTTGTTAGGTGCTGTCAAGTTGTCTCCGACTAATAGTGACTTCATGTACAGCAGAACAAAACACTGCCCGGTCCTGTGCCAGCCTCACGATCTTTGCTATATCTGAGCAGCCACTGTGTCAATCCACCTTGTTGAAGGCCTTCCCCTTTTTTGTTGTCCCTCCACCTTCCCAAGCATGCTATCCTTCTCCAGGGAATGGTCCCTTCTCACAACATGACCAAAGTAGGTGCAACAAAGTTTGGCCATTCTCGCTTCCAAGAAGCATTTTGGCTGCACTTCTTTCAAGACAGATTTGTTCGTGCTTTTAGCAGTCCATGGTACTTTCAGCATTCTTCACCAACACCACAACTCAAAAGCATCGACTCTCCTTCAGTCTTCCTTTTTCATTGTCCAGCTCTCACATGCATATGAGGCAATTGAAAATACCATGGCTCGTGTCAAGCGCACCTTAGTCTTCAAGGAAACATCTTTGCTCTTCAACACTTATTACACTACCATGATGTTTTCAAGGTACATCTATGTTGTGGCATATATCAGGATTTAATTTCTCTTTGTGGCTGAACAATATTCTGCTGTATGTATGTATCACATTTTATTTATCCATTCAACTATTGATAGACATTTAGATTGTTTCTACCATTTGGCTATTGGGTACATTGCTGCAATAAACATTGGTGAACAAGTATCTGTTCGTGTTTCTACTTTCACTTCTTTTGGGTATATACCTAGGAGTGGAATTGCTGAATCACATGGTAACTCTGTCTTAGTCTGGAAGCTCCACTTAAAACTGTCCACCATGGTGTAAAATGGTACAACCATTGTGGAAAGCAGTATGGCGATTCCTT
>NW_006921881.1:973249-984003 GCF_000298275.1 Orycteropus afer afer
ATGGGTGACCTTATTGGCATTTCAAATACCAGTGCCATAGCTTCCAGCATCACAGCAACATGCAAGCCACCACAGTACAACAAGCTGACAGATGAGACAGACTAGGAAAAAGGACATGGCAGCCTACTTCTGAAGACACTAGCCACTGAAAACCTTATGAACAGCAGTGGAAAACTGTCTGATATAGTACTGGAAGATGAGCTCCTCAGGGTTGAAGGTGCCCAAAATACAACTGGGGAAGAGCTCTCTCCTCAAAGCAGCATTGACCTTAATGACGTAGATGGAGTAAAGCTTTCAGGACCTTCATTTGTTGATTTGGCACAACTCAAAATAAGAAGAAACAGCAGCAAACATCTGTTAATAATCAGAATTTGGAATGTACAAAGTATGACTCTAGAAAAAATGGAAGTTGTAAAAAATGAAATGGAACACATAAAGATTGATATCCTAGACATTAATAAGCTGAAATGGACTATTATTGGTCATCATGAATTGGACAATCATATAGCCTACTATGCCAGGAATAACAAATTGAAGAGAATGGCATCACATTCATCATCAAAAAGAACATTTCAAGATCTGTCCTGAAGTACAATGCTGTCAGTGATAGAATAATTTCCATATGCATTCAAGGAAAAACAATATGACTATTATTCAAATTTAGACACCAACTACTAAAATTAAAAAACTGAAGATTTTTACCAACTTGTGCAGTCTGAAATTAATTAAATATGCAACCAAGATGCAATGATAATTACTGGTGCTTGGATTAGCAGTCAGAAAATCCCTGGTGTTAGAAATGACACTGGAGATCACATGATAGAATATTGCAAGACTAATGACTTACAACACCTCTTTTCAACAACATAAATGGTGACCATACATGTGGATCTCACAGATGGAATAGAAAGGAATCAAATGGACTACATCTGTGGGAAGAGATGATGGAGAAGCTCAATGTCATCAGTCAGAACAAGGCTAGGGGCCAACTGTGGAACAGACTAACAATTGCTTATATGCAAGTTGAAGTTGAAACTGAAGAAAATTAAAACAAGTCCACAAGAGCCAAAATCTCAATTCAGAGACCACCTCAAGGACAGATTTGATGCATTGAACACCAATGACTGAAGACCAGACGAGTTGTGGGGTGACATCAAGAACATCATACATGAAGAAAGCAAAGATCATTAAAAAGGCAAGGAAGGAAGAAAAGATCAAAATGGATGTTAGGAGAGATTCTTGAATGGACAGTAGCTAAAGCAAATGAAAGAAACAATGAAGTAGAAAAGTTAAGCAGAAGATTTCAAAGGACAGTTCAAGAAGACAAAGTAAAGTATTATAGTAAAATGTGCAAAGACCTGGAGTTAGAAACCAAAAGTGAAGAACATGCTCAGTGTTTCTCAAGCTGAAAGAACTGAAGAAAAAATTCAAGGCTTGAATTGTGATCTGAAGGATTCTATGAGCAAAATATTGAGCAATGCATGAAGCAGTAAAAGAAGATGGAAGGAATACGCAGAGTCACTGTACCAAAAAGAAGTGTTCAACGTTCAACCACTTCAGGAAGTAGCATATGATCAAAAACTGATGGTGTTGAAGGAATATGTCCAAACTGCATTGAAGACATTGGCAAAAAATCAGGCTTCAGGAATTTATGGAATACCAATTGAGATGTTTCAACAAATAGTTGCAACACTGGAAGCACCCACTCATCTGGAAGACAGCTACCTCGCCAATCAACTGGAAGAGATCCATATTTGTGCCCATTCCAAAGACAAGTAATCTAATAGAATGAGGAAATTGTTGAAAATTATCATGAATATCACATACAGGCAAAATTTTGCAGAAAATAATTTTAAAATGGTTGCAGCAATACATAGACAAGGAATTGCCAAAAATTCAAGCTGGATTCAGAAGAGGACATGGAACAAGGGATATCATTGCTGATGTCAGATGGATCTTGGTTGAAAGTAGAGAATACCAAGAAGATATTTTCCTGTGTTTTATTGACTATGCAAAGGCATTCAACTGTGTGGATAATGACAAATTATGGATAATATTGTGAGGAATGGAAATTCCAGAACGCCTAATTGTGGTCATGAGGAACCTGTACATAGACCAAGAGGCAGTCATTTGAACAGAACAAGGGGATATTGCATGACTAAAAATCAGGAAATGTGCTAGTCAGGGTTATATCCTTTCAGCATGCTTAGTCAACCTGTACACTGAGGAAATAATCTGAGAAGCTGGACTATATGGAGAAGAATGCAGCATCAGAATTGGCAGAGGACCCATTAACAACCTGCGATTGAATATGGCACAACCTTGCTTGCTGAAAGCAAGAGGACTTGAAGCACTTACTAATGAAGATCAAAGGCTATACCCTTCAGTATGGATTATACCTCAACATAAAGAAAACAAAAACCCTCACAACTGGATCAATAAGCAACATCATGATAAACAGTAAAGATTGAAGCTGTCAAAGATTTCATTTTACTTGGATCCACAATCAATGCCCATAGATGCAACAATCAAGAAACCAAATGACATATTGCATTGGGGAAATCTGCTGGGAAAAAAAAAAAAAAAAGTCTTTAAAGTGTTAAAAAACAAAGATGTCACTTTAAAGTCTAATGTGCACCTGACCCAAGCCGTGGTATTTTCAATCACTTCATATGCATATGAAAGCTGGACATGAATTAGGAAGACCGCAGAAGAATTGATGGATTTGAATTATGGTGTTGGTGAAGAACATTAAATATACCATGGACTGTCAAAAGACTGAGCAAATCTGTTTTGGAAGAAGTACAGCCAGAATGTTGCTCAGAAGCTAGGATGAGAGCGACCAGTCCCTGGAGAAGAATATCATGCTTGTTAAAGTAGAGGGTCAACAAAAAAGAGGAAGACCCTCAAGGAAATGGATTGACAGTGATTGCACCAATGAGCTCAAGCATAGCAACAATTGTGGGGATGGCAGTGCTTGGTTCTGTTAACACAGGGTCGCTATGAGTCAGAGCTGATTCAGTGGCACCAACAACAACATGATAATTCGATGCTTAACTTTTTTAAGAACTGCCAAGTTATTTTCCACAGCTGCTGTACCATTTTGCATTCCCACCGACAATGGATGAAGCTTCCTATTTTTCCAAATCCTCACCAATACCTGTTGTTTTTCTTTTTTCAAAACATCATAGCCACCCTAGTGAGTGTAAAGTGATATCTCATTGTGGTTGTGATTTGTATTTCCCTAATGACTAATGATGTTGAATATCTACTGCTATAAAAGGAAATTCCAGGGACAGTCCCTACAAGGTAACCAGGCCCCTTATTCCTAGGCCATTCCGGGAACATGAGATGATGATGATGGTTGAAACCATGGGCAATTTGACTCTAGACTTCACACACTTCAATGCTACAGGTGGCTGCCTCCATAGAGATGGCACAGTTGTGGTCTCACTAGAAATAAAACTGTACCAGGGCCAAGGTACTAGAACCTCTGGCTGAGGACCTAGACCCCTTGTGAGGGAAGTACAGATGTAGGGAGAGATGGAGGCTCACCCAGGTAGTCGTTCCTCTTCTGTCTGATGTTCAGGACCTCTTTGATATTATCAATAGCTGGCTTGGGAGAGCCTCCCATGTTGGACTTTCCTAGAACAGGAAGGCAAGAAAATCATTCACCTGGGTAGATGTCAAGATTCTCCAGAGCCCTGGAAGAATGCGAAAACATCCATATTGGGGCTCTATTATGGATTGAATTATGTCTCCCAAAATCTGTGTTGTAAATCTTAATTTCTATGCCTCTGGTTATGATCCCATTTGGGAATGGGTTGTCTTTGTTATGTTAATGAGGCAGGATCAGTATAAAGTGTATGTTGAGTCAATGTCTTTTGAGATAGAAAAGAGATTTAAAAAGCCAGCAGAGTAGAGATGGGGTAAGATAGATGCCAAGACACATGGAGATCTCCAAGGAACCAGGAAACAGAAGCTAACGAGACAAAGACCTTCCTCCAGTGCTGACAGAGAGAGAAAGTCTTCTCCTAGAGCTGGCACTCTGAATTCAGACTTTTAGCCTTTTAAACTGTGAGAAAATAAATTTACGTTTGTGAAAGCCATCCACTTGTGGTATTTCTGTTATAGCAGCACTAGATAATTAAGACAGACCCTAAACACACTTCCTACGTGAGTTTTAACATATACCATTTACTGATATTTTCTATATTCCTGGCATTGGGCCAGGAACTTTATATGTTTTATCTCATTTAATTTTTATAATAAACCTAGGAAGTCTGGGTGTCCTTATTTTATAGATAAGAAAATTGGGTCTTGGAGAGTATATGATGCAGTGAATTTTTTGGTATGGATCTTCTAGCCATGGTTTTTGTGACTCCCACAAGATGACTATGATGATGTGAGGTGCTTGTGGCCCACCAAGGGGATTGGATAGTTTGCTAATCGTGTAAATAAGGTACATGCACCCTTGTGGGGATAAAAACAAAAGAACAAATCCACTGCCATAGAGCAGATTCCAACTCATAGTGACCCTCTAGGACAGAGCAGAACTGCCCCATGGGGTTTACAAGGCTGTAAATCTTTATAAAAGCAAATGTCTCATCTTTCTGTCACAGAAAGGCTGATAGGTTTGAACCGTTGACCTTCTGGTCAGCAGCCCAGTGCTTTAACCACTGCACCACCAGTGCTTCTGCAAATAAGATGTATGGAACCCTAACGTGGGGATTGGTCAGTTTTGCCATCCCACTAGGCTTAAAATGAGCCATCCCAGAGGTGGAAAGGGGGGAATCTCACTACCATCAAGAAAGAAGAGCCAGGAGTGTACACTTTGAACTTGAGATCCTTGCACTGATCCTCCTCCACCCAGGAGACAGAGAGAGCTACAACATTTTGTTGAGATGGCAAAAGACAGCAAGCAGCAGCAGCAGAGAAATGGGAGCAGTGGAGGCAGCAGAACCAAGAGACCAGCATGAGACAGAGTAGTTGGCTTTCTGGCACTGAGCAAGAAAGCTGAGTGCCTTCAGGCAGGAGCCTTGCTAGTGGAGTGGGGTGCCTCTCTGAGCACCTATAAGCAGGGCTCAGAGAGCTTTGTAACCCTTGCCTGACCAGGGCAGAAGTCAGACCGAGGGTCCAAGAACTAGAGAGAGACCAGCCTTCAGGCATGGCTGAGGGAAGGCTGTCCTCAAAGAATTGTATCCTGAGCAAGAATTGCATCCTGAGCATCCTTAATCCTGAATTGTAACCTGTTACTTTCTTAATAAACCTCATAATCATGAATGCTGTCTGTGAGTTCTGTATGGGCATTGCCACATATTATCAAACCCAGCAGAGAAGTAGAGAGTACATGGGAGGGACAGTTGGTACTAGAATTGGTAAAAAAAATTGGAGGGTGGAAACATTGGGCAATCTACTTCTGTAGTGATACCACCTCAGAAACCTGCCTCAAAAACCCAAGGAGGGGTCGCTATGAGGCGGATACAGCTCTACAGCAGTGGGTTTTGGGTTTGGTTTTCCACCTCATGGGTTGGGCTGTTGATGTTGATCTTGAGTCTCCTTCCCACCCCCAGTGAAGTCAGAGGAGGTCAGACTGCCTCCACGCTCTCCTTTCATAGCAACCCCTCCTTGAGTTTCTGAGGCAGTATCTCTATAGAAGTAGATTGCCCAGTCTTCCTTCCAAGGAGTAGCTGGTGGGTTTGAACCACCAGCCTTCTGGTTAGCAGCCAGATGCCTTAGGCACTGTGCCACCAGAACTCCTTTACAGGGATTGTTTATACAAAATCAAGAGATAAATGACAAAATAACAGAGTCCACTCACTGACCTAGACTGTTCCTCCCATTCGTGCACTTCAGACATGTCTCCTCATATGTTTGTAGGTTGTCCCCCAGATAATAGCATTAACAAATATTTACTAATCACAAAGCACCTTTACATTAAATTGTTCTTCATAAAAATAGTGCAAGGACATATAGTACTGCATTGTCAGTGAAGGCAAACATGGGTATACAGGTGGATAGGTGGGTGGACAGGCTGAACTGTTAGGTATGTCTATGCAGCGAGGAGTATACCCAAGACCATGTACAGGGTTGGCAGACAATGGTTCTACAAGTGTATTTGTATGTTCTGTAAGAATTCCCAGGTGTATAGTAGAGCTGACAAGGGACAAGTTTGTAGTCACTTCTTGGTCACAGCCAGCTACCCAGAGGGAGCAAGTAGTTGAACACGTGGGCTCAGGACCATAGTCACAGGGGACATCAAGTTCAAGTGGCATAACATACTACACACATTGTTCCACCTCCTACTTTGGTGAGTAGTGACTGGGATCTTAAAAGCTTGCAAGCTGCCATCTAGATGCAACGATGAGTCTCTCCTCATCCAGAGCAGAGAAGAATGAAGAAAACCAAAATTCATGGAAACAATTATTCCTAGCAACTGGTACACCATCCAATCTGCAGCCTATATGACTATGAGACCAGAAGAACTAGATGGTGCCTAGCTACCACTGTCATCCACTTGGAAGGGGGTCTATGTAGGAGATTCTGGATAGAAAGGGAGAACAATGTGGAACAAAACTCAAAATCATTTGGAGGGGGAAAAAAAGGCGGGGGGACCAGGTTTGCTGGTCCGATAGAACCTGGTGGAACCACTGAGACTATGGCCCCTAGCTGCCCTTCAGGTCTGGAATTGAACCCACACCTGTGGTTTCCAGCCAAACAAAAGACAGGCATATGAGTTGAACACTTACCTAAAGTAGATACACTCCTTGGAGAGAACAATCATGAGAGAAAGAAGGGCAGCTTATGCACAGGGAGACAGCTCAGGGGACAGGAGTGCATGGAGGGATGGACACTGGGATGAGGGAACTATCAGGAGGAAGTGGGAGGGGAGCTGTTGCATTGTGGTAAACTGTGGCCCATGTCATGAGACAAAGTATATGTGAACTGCTGTATGGAAAGTGAATTTGCTTTGTATATCTTCACCCAAATCAAAATAAAAATAAAATAATAAAAGCTTGCAAGCAGCCATCTAGATGCAACAATGGGTCTCTTCTCATCCAAAGCAAAGAAGAACAAAGGAAACCAAAGATTCATGGAAAGAATTAATCCTGGTGACTGGTACACCATGCGATCTTCAGCCTATATGACTGTGAGACCAGAAGAACTAGATGGTGCCCAGCTACCACTATCAATCATTTGGAGGGGGATCTATGAAGGAGATCCTGGTAGAGAGGGAGAACAATGTGGAACAAAACTCAAAATCATTTGGGGGGAAAAAGGGGGGGGGGACCAGGTTTGCTGGTCTAATAGAGCTTGGTGGAACCACTGAGGCTATGGTCCCTAGCTGCCCTTCAGGTCTGGAATTGAACCCACACCTGTGGCTTCCATCCAAAGAAAAGACAGGCATATGAGCTGAACATTTACCTGAGGTAGAAACAGCCCTTGGAGGATCAATCATGGGAGAATAGAAGGGCTGTATGTGCAGAGAGACAGCTCAGGCTGCAGGAATGCATGGAGGGAAGGACACAGGGAAGAGGTAACTATCAGGGAGGAAGTGGGAGGGGAGCTGTTACATTGTGGTAAATTGTACTCAATATCATGAGACAAAGTGTATGTGAACTTCTATATGGAAAGTGAATTTGCTCTGTGAACTTTCACCCAAATCACAATTTAAAATAAAAAAGAAATATAGTTCAAGGAAAGGATGACAGCCATCACCATTGTCATTGTCATCAACATTATTTCTATCTTATAAATAAGAAACTGAGGCCCAAAGTGGCAGAGATAGAATCAGAATGCAGGTCTTCTCCCTTACTTTGGTACTCTTCCCACTATGCTAAACTCACTCACACAGACAACAATACTCACCGTCTGTCAGAAGAATGATGACATGTCGGATCTCCTGCCAGGCCACTGTGTTCATGCCAAGGCGTTGCATTTGGTTATTCATCATGAGATAGACACTATTTAGGGCCTCATAGGTGTTGGTCCCAGTTCCATTTTCATGGTCTAGAATATACCAAGAAGAACTCTCTTAGAAACTTCCCATCTATCACCCCAGGGAAGGGACTCACTTTAGCCCCCAACCACTGGAAATGTTTTTTATCATTTGCTTTGATAAACTCAGACCTTTGCCATCCAGCTAGAGATTTAGCATCATTTCCTGTTCAGACATTAAAATCTTTGTACCTTAGAAATGCTCATTGTATAACTTCCAGCCTCCAATAATTCTACCTTAAAATCCCAAAATCCAAAGATGCAGTTTCCAAAGAGCTTGGATTTTTCTGTAGTCATTTGTTACCTACCACTCAGGTAGTTTTAAGTGTACAGGTGTAATGACCATGGGAGACTATATGGCTAGCCATGAAAACCAGACATACTTCTTAGGACACACAGGACCATATGGTTCTGGCATGAAGAAGGAGACCTGTTTGATGCATCTGGACTTGTAACACTTCAAAGTAAGCCATGGGTTGGTGGCATTTGGGACTCCCACTTGAGGAACCAAAGCCCCAGACCTCATAGATTTGAATGCCACCAAGAAGCCTCACTCTCTCTAATTTGTCCAGAATCTTCCCCAGGCACAGGGTCCATGCCCTTCTCTCCTATCTCCTCATTTGATGACATCCATACCTTTATAGTTAGCATTGTCCAGACTGTGGAGCACTTCAGTTACATCCTGGGAGTTTTCATGCAAAACAGACATGATGAGTTTGGGCTTTGAGGCAAAGGTGATGATGGCAACACTAACCTTGATCTCAAAGCTGAAGAGCTGTGAAAGGCAAGTGAAAGACAGCATGAGGGACCTTGAAATCAAAGGAGAGATGATAAAAGATCGAGCAAAGGGCCTGCGAGGAGGTAGAGAACCTGGACCAAGACTGACAGAGGCATGGTCCATGGGTAAGCACTTACTAAAAAAGAGCTGCTTGAAAGAAGCCCAGACATGAACATGAGTATCTACTCTCTAGACAGGCTTGCTTCTTATTTAATCCTCACATCAACTCTGTGAGTAGAGAATGATGGTCCCTATTGTACAGATGAGGAAATTGAAGCTGGTTACCCTGCCCCAGATCATACACTAGTGTGGTGGTTATGTTTGTGTGTCAACTTGGCTGGGCCTGGTTGAGTGGCTGGGCAGCTGGTGGTAGTTATTCCCCATAATGAGACTGGTAATCAACTCCATGGTGGGATCTACCTACCACAAGCAGCTGAGTAGATGCCTTGGGGTATGTGGTCTGCTTCCTGTATATAAGCAGCAGTTTTGGGAATGGTCTCTAGCCTTTGCACGCTTGGGCCCTGCATGTAGCCATGTTGTTGCTCAGCAACCTGCTATGCTCTGCCGACCTTGGGACTTACAGTGGACTTTAAGTTAATGACCTGCCATGTGGTTTGGTAACATCAGGACTGTGCCTTTCGACTTGTCAACCTTGGGGCTTCTCAGCCTCAGCAGCCAGCAGCTGTCTGAGTGAAAAAATGCCTCTAGCTCCAGTGGGCCGGGAGCAGGAGGCAGAGCTGGACCCCAAGGTTGAGGGGCTTTCACCAAGCCCCTAGAGCCTGGCACTTTGAACTTCGACTTAAAGCTTCCAATTGTAAGAATAAACTCCTGTTTGTTAAGGCCATCCCATCTGTGGTATATTCCTGTCAGAGCGGCACTAAGGAACCAGAACAACTAGTAAGAAGTAGAGGTAGGATTTGAATCCTGCCAACGAACCTCTGAGGCCACGTCTCTAATTGTTGCAATTTGCAGCCTCATGGCCTAGTGAGTTACTTGACTCTAAATCCTAAGAGAGACTCTAAGGAATACAAACACTGCCTTCTCTAAGATGCTGTTGCTGTTAGTTGCCATCGAATCGATTCTGACTGATAGCGACCCCATGTGTTATACAATAGAACTGTTCAATAGAGTTCTATTGGCTGTAATCTTAACAGAAGCAGATCTCCAGGACTATCTTTTGTGGTACCGCTAAAATGGAACTGGGAAGAAAAACATATATCTATATAAATTATCACAGAAAGCATAATTACAAAGCAAAGTGCCAGCAAAGAATCTAAACCACTATTGGCTTTTATCAATGCACCTCATTGATAAAAACATTTTAAACATGCTTCTTAACAGAGGTATATTTGTGTATACAAGTGGGTCACTGTTCAAATGTAGGCATGTTAAAACATACACAAAATATTAAAATTTTTAAAGGAAGAGGTAAAAATCTTTGAATAAAAATATTGTTAATTTTTCTGCAACATCTGGTAGAATATCTTATGTAGGTAATCTGTGGAGACCGCTGTCCTAGGCAGTGAATTCCTGGAAAACAGAACCTCAACCTTGTTCATCTTTGGTGTCCCCCAGCACCTAAACCAACCAACAAGTTGCTGTCAAGTCAATTTTGACTCATGGAGACCCCCTGCATGTCAGAGTAGAACTGTGTTCCATAGGGCTTTCATGGAAGTGACCTTTCAGAGTAGGTCATCAGATCTTTCCTCTGAAGTGCCTCTGGGTGGGATGGGACCACCAATTTTCAGTCTAAGTAAATTAATTGTTTGTGCCACTCAGCACCCAGTGAAGTGGCTGACACATAGCAGGTGTCTTAATAGTGCATGTGAAATGAAAAATGTAATCATATAACTTGAATTAATGATTCCTACATGGCACTTGGAGCTCTGGTAGCATAGTGCCTAGGGCACTTGACTGCTCACTAGAAGGCTGGCAGTTCAAACCCACCAGCCACTCCTCGGAAGGAAGGTTGGGCAAC
>NW_006921881.1:984318-990366 GCF_000298275.1 Orycteropus afer afer
GAAGGAAGGTTGGGCAATCTACTTCCGTAGAGATACTGCCTCAGAAACCCAAGGAGGGGTCGCTATGAGTCGGGTCCGACTGGACAGCATATAATAACAACAACAACAACACATAGCATAAGAATAATCTGGAGACTTCTTGGAGGAGGTGGGTTGGGTAAGACATGGAGGAAGAAAAGGAGACAAAGAGAGATAGTGAGCACAGAAAGGCCTCTCCTGCATGCAGGCCCCGATTCCTGACCCTGTCCACCATGTATGCAGCACTCTCCTTGAAGATTTTGAAGTCCTTTTCTGCCACACTCTGAGAGGCATCCAGGAGCAGATAGAGGTTCAGATGACCTGAACGTTGGATTTGGATTTTACGGCCCAGGTTTTCTGGGAGAAATACAGAAAGAAAGACTTTAGATATCCACCTCCTACCTGCAGTCTAGCCAAGAGGATGGGGCCTCCTCACCTTGCATCCTCTCACCACTTCTGAGCCCACCTGAGGTTCCTCAGCTTCTAGGAAGCTCCCTCCGTCCCTGGTACCCTGCTGCCACTATGTCACATGCTCACCATTCTTCTTCTGGATAGGATTGGTGACTCCAAGTATGTGGGTCAAGGACGAGCCCAAGGCAGGGGCCACATCTTCAGGGAAGTCATAAGAGTAGGGTTCTGTGGGAAGAACCACAGGGGTGTCGGTCAGAGCAGCGGCTGCAGAGAAGCTCAGGAATCTCAGGTGGGACACGACAGCTACTCACGACGGCAGATAGCCTCCGTCCCACTCCAGGCTCCATTGTCCTGGCACTCCCGCTCTGCAGACCCTGTCAGCACCAGGTTGGAGGAGCAGCGGTAACTGACCTTATCCCCAAGGTTGAAGCGGGAGCCTGTTCGCACAGCACCCACCGAAATACCTGGGTTCGGGCAGTCGCTGTCTGTGAATGAATGAAGGAAGATGGATGTAAGCAGGGCACCTCAGTCTCCTCTGGCCAGTCAGCCCTGCTCACCACCCTCTCCCTCCAGGATCTTCCTCCTCTCCAGATCCTCAGACTCTGAGGGTCCCTTGGCCTACCCTTTGGGAGACACCAGAACTGTACTTCCAAGGGGGTATAGATGGAAAACTCTGGGTAGTGCAAAAGTCTACAACTCAGCAGCCTAATTTGGCAGTTGAACCACCTTGACTTGAGCTCCAGCCCTGGAGTAGCCCATGTCCCAGAGCCCCAGGGAATATGTCAGCTGTTGAGCCCTACACCTCCAATAAGAATATTTGCATTTCATAAAGCCACAATGAGACATCACTACATCTACTTTACAAAGAATAGATGAAAAGAAAAGGATGGATTATTCCAAATGTAGGATGGGATGTGCAACAACCATCACTTTGTTATATTCCTGGGGTTGTCAGTTGGTGAAACCATTTGCCAGCCTACAGCTAAATATATGCCAACCTGTGACCCAATAATTCCACTCCTAGATATTTACTCAAGAGAAACAAGTACAGATGTGCACCAAAAGACATGTACAAGAATGTTCAAGGGCTTTATCTATAATAGTCCAAAACTGGAAACAACCCAAGTGCCCATCAAAAAGACAATTGTAAGTAAATTATGGTATATTCATATAGTGGAATATTACACTGCAGTAAAAAAAAAAAAGAACACGTTACTGATAGACACAACATGGATGAATATCACAGATATAATGCTTAGTGGAAGAAGCCAGATGCAAAAGAATACATTCTGTATTCTTTCATTTATATGAATCTCAAGAATAAATTAAACAAATCTATGGAATTAGAAGTCAGAAGACCGGTTACTTTTGGGAAGGGATTTACTGGGTGGGAGCAGGAGGGAGCCTCCTAGGGTATTGGAAGTGTTCACCATCTTGAGTGATGATTACATAAGTAGTCACATATGTGAAAATTCATCAAGCTGGAACAAATCATAAATTTGTACACTTTACTGTAGGTAAACCATACCTCAGTTTAAAAATACATCATATTTATGTTTGAATGGATGAGTAGTTGGGAAAAAGTCATGGGCCTCAGTAGAGAGCAGTCAGTTGAGCTGCGGGGTGAGGATATGATCTTGCCATCTTGAGGACATTGTGTTTTCTGTATTATGTTCTCAAAATGATGATCCTGGAAGCACTCAAATGTGGCTGTGGAGACTCCTGGGAACCCCACTTCTGTCAAGCAGAGCCTTCATCATTCACAGGGGCAATGACGGCCATGACAGAAGCACATGTGGTGCTTCCCAGGGTTCAGGGGTTGTTCTAGATGCTTACTAATACTGATTCACCTAATCCACATGAAAGGAGCTCTGGTGGTGCTCCCAATGTTAGCATTGGGCTGCTAGCAAAAGATTGGTGGTTACCAAAAGGTGCTCTGTGGGGAAAGGATGAGGCAGTAGGATTTTGTAAAGATTTACAGCCTTGAAAACCCTATGGTATAGTACTATTCTATCCTCCAGTTTCACTGTAAGTCAGAGTCGCCTTGATGGCAATGGGTTGGGTTGGGTTTGGATTCCACATGGCAACCCGATGAGGTCTGCCCTACTAGTATCCTCATTATACAGATGCAAAGACTGAGGCTTAAAAAGTTAAATAACCTTCCCAAAAGCAGTAAAGGGCAGAGCCGGGCTTTGAACCTAAACCTGACTCCAGAGGTAAGGCACTTAAGCAAAATACTTGACTCTCAATGTATTTTCCCCTAGAATAATCCATTTGGAGCAGCTAAGGGAGACAAACTTGTCTGTCAGTTTATTATACTGTGGTGACTTGCATGTTGCTGTGAGGCTGGAGGCTATGCCACTGGTGTTTCAAATGTCAGCAGGGTTGCCCATGGTGACCAGGTTTCAGCAGAGCTTCCAGAATGAGACAGACTCAGAAGGAAGAGGCCATCCACTTCTTAAAGAATTGGCCAGTGAAAACCTTATGAATAGTAGTGAAACAGTGTCTGATGTATTACTGGAAAACTTTATAAATAGCCCTGAAACATTATATGATAAAGTGCGGGAAGATGAGCCCCTCAGGTCGGAAGGCACTCAAAATACAACTGGGAAAGAGCTGCCTCATCAGAGTAGAGCTGACCTTAATGATATAGATAAGGCAGACCTTTTGGAACCTCCATCTGCTGACATGGCATGACTCAAAATGGGAAAAAACAGCTGCAAACATCCATTAATAATCAGAACATAGAATGTAAGAATTATGAATCTAGGAAAATTGGAAGTTGTCAAAAATGAAATGGAACACATAAAGATTGATATTCTAGACATTACTGAGCTGAAATGGACTGGTTTGGGTCATTTTGAATCAGACAACCATATGATCTACTATGCTGGGAATGACCAGTTGAAGAGGAATGGTGTGGCATTCGTCATCACAAAAAATGTTTCAAGATTTATCCTGAAGTACAATGTTGTCAGTGATAGGATAATAGGATAATAGGACACATTCATACGTCTACAAGGAAGGTCAGTTAATACTACTGTTACTCAAATTTATGCACCAACCACCAAAACCAAAGATGAGGAAATTGAAAATTTTTACCATGAAACGGACAGAACATGCAATCAAGATGTGCTGATTATCATTGGTGACTGGAATGCAAAAGTTGGAAACAAAGGAGAACCACTGGTAGTTGGAAAATTTGGGCTTGGTATAGAATAATGCTGGAGATCACATGATAGAATTTTGCTAGACCAATGACTTATTCATTGCAAATACCTTTTTTCAACAACACAAATGGCAGCTTTACATGTGGACTTCACCAGATGAAGTACATAGGAATCAGATTGACTATATCTGTGCCAAGAGATGATGGAAAAGCTCAATATCTTCAGCCAAAACAAGGCCAGGAGCTGATTGTGGAACAGACCATCAACTGCTCATATGCAAGTTCAAGCTGAAGTTAAAGACAATTAAAACAAGTCCACAAGAGCCAAAATATGACCTTGAATATATCACTCCTGAATTTAGAGATCATCTAAAGAATAGATTTGATACATTGAACACCAATGAAAACCAGAGGAATTGTGGGATGACATCAAGAACATCATCCATGAAGAAAGCAAAAGGTCATTAAAAATACAGGAAAGGAAGAAAAAAATAAATAAAATGGATGTCAGAAGAGACTCTGAAACTTGCCCTTGAACAAAGGGTTGCTGTTGTTGTTGTTATGTGCCATTGAGTCAGCCCCAACTCATAGCAACCCCTCCTTGGGTTTCTGAGGTGGTATCACTATGAGGTAGCTAAAGCAAATGGAAGAAATGGCAAGATAAAAGAGCTGAATGGAAGGTTTCAAAGAGAAACTCGAGAAAACAAAGTCGATTTTTATCATGAAATGTGAAAAGACTTGGAATTAGAAAACTAAAAGGGAAGAACACATTCAACATTTCTCAAGCTGAAAGAACTGAAGAAAAAAATTAAGCCTCGAGTTGCAATATTGAAAGATTCTATGGGCAATATATTGAATGATGCAGGAAACATCAAAAGAAGATGGAAGAGATACAGAGAGTCACTGTACCAAAAAGAATTGGTCGATCTTCATCCACTTCAGGAGATGGCATATGATTAAGAACCAATGGTATTGAAGGCAGATGTTGACACTGCACTGAGGGAAGTGGCGAAAAACAAGGTTCCAGGAATTGACAGAATACTCATTGAGATGTTTCAACAAATGGATGCCATGCTGGAGACACTCACTCGGCTATTACAAGATATTTGGAAGACAGCTACCTGGCCAACTGACTGGAAGAGATCCATATTTGTACCCATTCCAAAGAAAGGTGATCTCACAGAATATGGAAATTATCAAACAATATCATATCACATAAAAGCAAAATCTTACTGAAGATAATTTAAAAATGGTTGCAGCAGTACATGATAGAGAACTTTCAGAAATATAAGCTGAATTCAGAAGAGGACCTGGAACAAGGGATATCATTGCTGATGTCAGATGGATCTTGGCTCAAAGCAAAGAATACCAGAAAGATGTTTACTTGTGTTTTATTGACTACGCAAAAGTATTCCCTTGTGTGGATCATAACAAATTATGGATAACATGGAGAAGAATGGGAATTCCAGAACACTTAATTGTGCTCATGAGGAACCTGTACATAGACCAGGAGGCTGTCATTAGAACAAAACAAGGGGACACTGCATGGTTTAAAGTCAAGAAGGGAGTGCATCAGGGTTGTATCCTTTCACCATGCTTATCCAATCTGTATGCTGAGCAAATAATCTGAGAAGCTGGACCATATGAAGAAGAACGTGGCATTAGGATTGGAGGAAGAATCATTAACAACCTGCGACACTCTGACAACACAACATTGCTTGCTGAAAGTGAGGATGACTTGAAGCACTTACTGATGAAGATTGAATAAGACAGTCTGCAGTATGGATTACACCTTAGTATAAAGAAAACAAAAATCCTCACAATGGGACCAATAAGCAGCATCACAATAAAAGGAGAAAAGATTGAAGTTGTCAAAGACTTCATGTTACTTGGTTCTACAATCAACACCAATGGAAGCAACGGTCAAGATATCAGATGACATGTAGCTCTGGGCAAATCAGCTGCAAATGCCCTCTTTCAAGTGTTGAAGAGCAAAGATATCTCCTTGAAGACTAAGGTGCACCTAACACAAGCAATGGCATTTTCAATCTCCTCATATGCATGTGAGAGGTGGACAATGAATAAGGAAGACCAAAGAGTCAATGCTTTTGAGTTGTGGTGTAGGCAAAGAATGCTGAAAGTACCACGGACTGCTAAAAGGACTAACAAATCTGTCCTGTAAGAAGTGCAGCCGGAATGCCCCTTGAAAGTGGGAATGACCAGATTTTGTCTCACCAACTTTGGTCATGTTATAAGAAGGGACCATTCCGATGCTGGCGAGGTTGTGGGGAGATTGGGACTCTCACACACTGCTGGTGGGACTGTAAAATGGTACAACCATTGTGGAAAGCTGTATGGCGATTCCTTCAAAAGTTGGAATTAGAAATACCATTTGACCCAGCCATTCCATTACTAGGTATATACCCTAAAGAAGTGAGAGCCATGACAAG
>NW_006921881.1:991931-993127 GCF_000298275.1 Orycteropus afer afer
AAAAAATAAAAAGAAGAAGGGACCATTCTGTGGAGAAGGATATCATGCTTGGTAAAGCAGAGGGTCAGTAAAAAGGGGAAGGCCCTCAACAAGATGGATTGACACAGTGGCTACAACAATGGGCTCAGGTACAGTAAGGGTCGTGGAGCTGGCACAGAACAGGGCATTGTTTCCCTAGGCTGTACATAGGGTCGCTTTGAGTCAGAGATGACTCAATGGCACCTAATAGCAACAACAGAATAATCCATGGGGCATGGATACCAAGTCTTGCTTTACAGTATTAAGAAGAGCTGGACAGAGTGTTTGGAGCCTTTGTGTTAAACTTGAAGCATATCACAAATTGCAGACCAATGCTTGTGTGACCTGTAGACCTCCATTTAGCAAAACTCAGGAATATTACTGGGCATACTGGGAACACCAGGCCACCTGTCTAACCCCATCTCCAGTGCAGACCCTCAGCCAGAGTACTCACCACCACTGTCACACACAGCCGTCTCTCCATCCCACATTCCGTTGGGGCGACACTGCCGCACAGGCGAACCCCGCAGTGTGAAGCCGTCCTCACACTCAAAGGTGAGGTTGCCACCCACGGGGTGGGATCCCAGGCGTGGGGTGTACATGCCATTCTCAAAGGTAACAGGGGATGGACAGCGAACAGCTGGAGGGAGGGAAGAGAAGGGTGTGTATTGAGGAGGAAGTGCAGGGGTAGATGATTAATGATTGGGCTGACCTCGAGGGGGTGATGTTCAGCAGAGATACATGGAATGGCCACGTGATTGTCAATCTATTGAAATATTAGGTTGAAATACATGAAATTGCTACTTTTGGCAATTGCTTGAATATTGGCAATTTCACCCAGTTCAAACCTAATTGAACCTCTCTCAGCCTGCTGAGGGCCACAACCTGCCCCAAGGTCCTCAGATGTCCCCATGATGGGGTAACTTAAGGAGGAACACCCAGTACAACAGGGAATTCTCAGACCCAGCTCCCTCACATCCATTCTGAATGGTCAGCATTGCCCAGTCAATTGTTAAGGACAGTCACACACCACATAAAGTTCATGGGAGTAACATCTGACTGCATAAACATCAGTGGTCCCAGAAGGTTAAAATAGAGTTACATACGATCAGCATGCATCAAAACATTACTACTGATAAATATTGATTTGGGTGAAGAGAAGGGCAATGTACCAAATG
>NW_006921881.1:994264-1001519 GCF_000298275.1 Orycteropus afer afer
AATTAATTAATTAAGAAAAAAACATTACTACTATTATCGCTGTATTATTATGTTAAAGAAGTCTAGTATATCTAGAAGTGTTTCTTTAATGTTTTTTATGCATAGGAAGGTACATATACTAAAACTGCATGTACAAAGACAAACATTGGACTAACTGATGTTAATTACAAACTGTACCTAACTGTTTCAACTTACATACAAATTCAGCTGAAAGACTTAGGAGTGGAACTCATAATCCAGTGACTGCCTGTATAAAATGGTGTTTGTACAGTGTTCAGATCACATACTATTTGTGGTACTTCACTTAGTGTGTCAACTTGGCTGGGCCTGGTTGAGTGGCTGGGCAGCTGGATGTAGTATTCCCCATGATGAGACCGGTAATCAACTCCATGGTGGAATCTACTGGGAGCAGCTAAGTAACTGCCTTAGGGATGTGGTATGCTTCCTGCATATAAGGAGAAGCCTTGGAGAATGGTCTCTAGCTTATAGCACACTTCAACCCTGCATGTAGCCGAGTCGTCGTTCAGCAGCCTACCATGCTCTGCCAACTTTGGCACTTTCAGTGGACTTGAATTAATGGCCTGCCGTGTGGTTTGGTATCATCAGGACTGTGCCTTGTTACTTGTCAACCTTGGGTTTGTCAGCATCAGCAGCCAGCAGCTAACAGCTGAGTGAAGAAAAGCCTCCAGCCTCAGTGGGCCAGGAGCAGGAAGCAAAGCTGAAGCCCAAGGTTGAGGGGCTTTCACCTACCCCTTAGAGCCTGGCACTTTGAACTTGGACTTAAAGCCTCCAAACTGTAAGAGAATAAACTCCTGTTTGTTCAAGCATCCCATTGGTGGTATATTCTTGTCAGAGTGGCACTAGGTAACCAGAACACCATTCTATTTCACAGAATGTATCATGGACTTTAAATGATGCATTACTGTCTTTTAAAAATTATCCCTGATTTTAGCTCCTCACACTCTGCATCAGAGCCAGCCACCAATTCCATGCTATGGACAATTGACAATTCTGAATATTTTGGAGGAAAAAAGAAAAAGTTGCCATCAAGTCAGTTCTGACTCATGGAGACCCCATGTGTTACAGGGTAAAACTGCTCTATAGGGTTTTCTTCGTTGTAATCTTTATGGATGCGGATTGCCAGGCCTTTCTTCTGCAGCATCCCTGGATGGATTTGAAACACCAACTTTTAAGTTAGCAGCCTATCACAAACCAATTTTACCACCTAGGGACCATGTGTTTTGAAAAGCCCTCTGCAAAAGCAGCTTTGCCATCTCTGCCACCCCTTCTAACCAGGTCAAGCCTTCTATAAGTGTGCTATAAGCTAGAGACCATTCTCCAACTCTCTAACAGATGTTCTGGAGTGGCTACTGGTGGGGAGCCCTGAACAAGGTCCAAGGGAGCCTCACGTTTGCAGACTGCCTTTGTCAGTCGGGTGGCTCGAGGGGTCTGCCACTGTCCGTTGCTCTTGCACAACCTCGATGCAGGGGATGGGTAATAGCCCAGAGGACAGGAGTAGGTGAGAAGGCTCCCCGGAGCCCAGCCGTGACTGAGGGTGAAAGTTCCTCCAGAGATATTCACATTCTGAGGGCAGGACGGAGTGGCTGCAGCCAGACCTGTGATCATGGGGACACAGAGACAGAGATGAGGGAAAGAAAAAAGGTACTGATGAGAAAAGGAAAAGAAAAGAGATTGTCTGTTTCACTTGTGGTTCACTTGTGGGAACTCAACATGTGAGTAGCATTGGCCTTGCCTGCAGGACCCCAACACCACCCCTCCCCTGCCTCCTACCTGGGTACAGGGGCATCAGGCAAAGGAGAGCGACCAGAAGGTTCATGGTGTCCACCGTGGGGCAGGGAGAGACAGACAGCCAGGAAGGGAAAGGGCATCTGACTTCCCGAAAACACTGGAGCTGGCTCAGCAGTCACTCTATTTGCTGCCAGGAGAGAAAATAGGGAGTGGTGAGGGGGAAGTTCTCTTGTTAGGGAAAAAATAATCAGGGTTCAGAAGGCAAAACCTTTGCCCTGTCCCCTTAATCCAATATAACCATAGAGTCAGTTGATCTCCACCACAGCTTTTGTGTATTGCTCCCAACCTACACACACACACACACACACACACACTCCCATTAACAGTCTAAAGCACACACACACACACACAAAAAAAAAATCCAAGATATTGCAAAACATTTTGTTTAAGTAAAGTTTCAGTTTTCTTTTGGGTTTTGCCAAGTGGATTTTACTTCCTGAATGCCCGGGACAGTGCTGTCTTCTTGAACATAAGGAACTGAGACTAATTTTCTTAGAAGTTCTTGAAAAATAGGAGTCACAATCTTTTCCTCCCTGTAGCCCTCCCCTAGGAAGGATCTACTGTAAAAATGAGACTGGAAAAATGTTTAGAACATTTTTATGAAAGTTCAGCAGATAAAATTCCCAGCTTACAAAAGAAATCAATTTGGGGTTGGTTATTCTCATTATAAAAGTATTTTAGGATGGAAAATTTGGAAATGCATAAGGGTGATGTTTGAACAACATGATGAATATAATAAATGTCACTGAAGTGCACATGTGAAGACTGTTGAAATGGCTAATGTTTTATTACATATACATTTACTATAATAAAAAAAATCAGTCTTTTGGAATTTGGGAGTGTGCTTTTAAATTACAACCTGCATTTCTTTGAAGGACAGGAAATAAAGAAACTTGAAACTTGAAGCTAGAATGTCAACCTTCCCACCCAATGGAAATCTCTTTAATATTTTTTGGAACAATGTAAGGTATAAATAAATAAGATCAATCAAAATTAAGCTGCAACATCTCTGAAGTGATGATTTAAGTTCATGAAAACTTTTTTGATTTACAAATAACTTCTTATAAACACATGCACATAAAATCAGACTCACCTCGTACAAGACTGAGTATCCTTGTATAAGATGGTGACACCTCTGGCATTGGGGGTCTCCAGCCTCCTGCTGTAATAAAACTGCTAATGCCATCTTCCCCCTGGTACCTGTTCTCCTTTCTTGTACAATCACTCAGTTAAGTGTGGCCAGACGACTTGGTTCTGGCCAATGGGATGAGAGTGGAACTAATGTTCACTTCCAAGTTATGCCCTTAAAACACAGCATATCCTGCCCTTCCCATGGACTAGAACTTAAACCTGATGGTGATCCAGCTTCCTCCGTGAAGATGAGGGCAACATCCTGGAGATGACAGAACAAACAGAAGGAAGGAACCTGAGACCCTTACGTTGTGTTGATGTCATGCCAGCCTGCTCCACCTACTCAGATTGCTACAAAAGAGAAATGAATTATCTTAAGTGTGGTGGGCATTAGGGATGTTGACACATATTCTGGCTTTGTCTCCTTTCAGGCACTTGGTAGGATTGAATTTCCCCACCCATTTGCTTTGGCCAATGAAATGTGCATACAAGTGATATGTATCACTTCCAGGTGGAAGGTTTTTTGATGGTTTTTTTTTTTTTTTGGTATATATTTTTTTTACATTTTATGTATTTGTACATATTGTTAGGGGTCAGCCATTTTGTTGTTGTTGTTGTTGTTGTTGTTGTTCCCTCCCCTCCCCTCCCACCCTTGGTAACCAACAAAGAAAGTTTCCTTCCATATATAAACCTTTCTTTGACTCTTTACAATAATGAACTAATACAATATTTGTCCTTTTGTGATTGACTTATTTCGCTCAGCATAATGTCCTCCAAGTTCATCCATGTTATGTGTTTTGCAGATACTACATTAGTCTTCAGTGTTGCATAGTATTCCTTTGTGGGTAAGTACCATAGTTTGGTTATCCACTCTTCTGTTGATGGGCACCCAGCTTGTTTCCATATTTTTGCTATTGTAAATAGTGCTTCAATGAACATAGGTGTGCAAGTATCTGCTCTTGTCCTGCCTCTCACTTCTTTACCATATATATCTAGTAATGGCATTGCTCGATCAAATGGTATTTCTCAATCCAACTTTTAAGGAATTCCCATACTGCTTTCCACAGTGGTCATACCATTTGACAGTCTGACCAGCAGTGTATGAGAGTCCCAATACCTCCACATCCTTGTCAGCATTTGTTATTTTCTGTCTTGTTGAACTTTGCTATTAGTGCTGGGGCAAGATGGTATCTCATTGTTATTTTGATTTCCATCTCTCTAATGGCTAATGATCATGAACATTTCTTCATGTGTTTGTTGGCCTCCTGGATATCCTCTTTGGTGAAATGTCTATTTGTGTCTTCTGGCCATTGTTAAATTGGACTGTTTGTCTTCTTGTTGTTGAGGTGTTGGAGTTTTCTATACATTTTAGAGATAAGTCCCTTGTCAGACATGTCATTACCAAATATTTCTTCCCCATCTGTAGGTTCTCTTTTTACCCTTTTGAAGAAATCTTTTGAAGCACACAAAAATTTAAATTTTAGAAGGTCCCATTCATCTAGTTTATCTTCTGCTGTTTGTGCATTTTGGGTTATGCTTGATAGTCTATTTATGCCATATATTAGGACCCCTAGGAGCTCGGAGTTAGTTTTTGTGTATGATGGGAGGTATGGATCTTGTTTCATTTTCCTGCAAATGGATAACCAGTTTTGCCGGCACTATTGGTTAAAGAGATAATCTCTTCCCCGTTTAAGGGATTTCAGCCCTTTGTCAAAAACCAGCTGACCATAGGTCAATGGATTTATTTCTGGGTTCTCAATTATATTCCCCTGGTCTATGTGCCTGTCATTGTACCAATACCAGGCTGCTTTGACTACTGTAGCTGTATAGTAGGTGTGATAGTTAGAGCTATGTGTCAACTTGGCTGGACCACAATTCTGGGTGGTTTAAGCAGTTGTGATGTGGGCATTCCCATAATGGGATCAGATGAATATGTTTTGAGCAGCCAATCTGTTGAAAGGGACTTTCCCTAGGGGTATGGCCTGCTTCCAGTATATTTATGGACATCCTGGGAAAAAAGACACTCTTCTGTGGATCAGGATTCTGTTGTGCTGCCTTCAACTGTCCATGAGCAAACAATCCACCATTCGGCCTGGAGATCTTGGATTCGTCATTCGTTGGAGTCAACAGCCAGTATACTACCTGCCAACCTTGAGCTCCTCAGCCCCTGAAGCTGCAAGAGTCGGGAAAAGCCTCCAGCTTGACATTTGATCCAAGAACTTTGGACTTGCCAGCTTCTATAAGTGTATGAGCCATTTTCCTAAGATAAATTTCTTTCTATATATATATATATACATAAGTTTTGCTGGTTTTCTTTCTCTAGAGAACCCAGTCTAACATAGTAGGTTTTGAGATCTGGGAGTGTGAGACTTCCTACTTTGTTCTTCTTCAATAGTGCTTTGCTTATCTGAGGTCTCTTTCCTTTCCATATAAAATTAGTGATTGTTTTTTCCATATCCTTAAATAATGTTGATGGGATCTGGATTGGGATTGCATTGCATGTATAGATTGCTTTGAGTAGTATTATTTTCATAATGTTCAACCTTCCTATCCATAAGCATGGTGTGTTCTTCCATTTATGTAGATCTATTATGGTTTCTTGAAGTAGTATTTTGTAGTTTTCTTTGTACAGGTCTTTTGTGTCCCTGAAAAGATTTATTCCCAAGTATTTTATTTTTTTGGTAGCTATTGTAAATGGTATTGATTTCCTTATTTCTTTTTCAGCAATCTTTTTGCTGATGTAGAGGAATCCAACTGATTTTTGTATGTTGCTCTTGTATCCCACCACTATGCTAAATTTCTCAATTAGTTCCAGTAGTGTTTTTGCTGAATCTCTTGGGTTTTCTATGTATAGGATCATATCATCTGCAAATAGGGATAGTTTTACCTCTTCATTACCAATTTGGATGCCTTCGATTTCCCTTTCTTCCCTTATTGCCCTAGCTAGGACTTCTAACACAATGTTGAATACTAATGGCGATAGAGGGCATCCTTGTCTGGTTCCCACTCACAAAGGGAATGGTTTCAGTCTCTCTCCATTGAAAACAATGCTGGCTGTTGGCTTTGCATGTGTGCCCTTTATTATGTTGAGGAATTTCCCTTCTATTCCTATATTTCTGAGAGCTTTTATCAGGAATGGGTGTTGGATTTTATCAAATGCCTTTTCTGCATCACCTGATATGATCATGTGGTTCTTTTTCTTTATTTTAATTATGTGATGGATTATGTTGATTGTTTTTCTAATGTTGAACCATCCTTGCATACCTGGTATGAACCCCACTTGGTCATAATGTATTATTGGAATCTATTGACTAGGATTTTGTTGAAGATTTTTGCTTCATATGATGGATATTCATGAGTGATATTGGTCTATAGTTTTGTTTTGTTTTTTTTTAAGTGATGTCTTTGCCTGATTTTGGTATTAAAGTTATGCTTGCTTCATAAAATGAGTTAGGGAGGATTCCATCCTTTTCTATGTTCTGGAATAGTTTGAGTAGAATTGGTGTCAGTTCTTCTCTGAACATTTGGTAGAATTCTCCAGTGACACTGTCTGGGCCAGGACCAGGTGGAAGTTTTAAGAGCCAATGCAACCTTTAGCAGGCTTTCTTTCCTCTATATAGCTGTTTGAGATAGGGGCTGCTCTGTCAACCTAGGTGCCTAGGTGACACCATAAGCCAATGCCCCTCCTGACCCACAGGAGATCTGTGATGTGAACCAAAATGAACCTTTTCTTGTTTTAATCCATTGCATTACTACCTACGGGGGTGGGGGGGAGATTACCATACAGTGGAATCAACTCCAACTCATGGTGACCTCAAGTGTATCAGAGAAGAACTGTGCTCCATATGGCTTCCAATGACTGTGATTTGTCAGAAGGAAATCACTGGGTTTTTCTTCCGAGGCACCTCTGGGTGGATTTGAACTGCCAACCTTTCAGTTAATAATTATTATTATTATTATTATTAATAATAATAAAAGGACAGTTGCTGTTGAATTACTTCCAACTTACAGTGACCTCTTGTGTTGCAGAGTAGACCTGTAGTCCTTGGAGTTTTCAAGGCTGTGACCTTTCACAAGCACATTGCTGAACTTTCTTCCAAAGTGTGCCTGGGTGGGTTTGAACCACCAACCTTTCCAGTTAGTAGTCAAGCACTTAACGGTTTTCACTACCGGGACTCCATTTGGTTAACAGCAAAGTGCTCATGCCACTGTTTATGCCACTTGTTGTTGTTGTTGTTGTTGTTTGCCGTCGAGTTGGCCCTGACTCATAGCGACCCCTCCTTGGGTTTCCAAGGCAGTATCACTACAGAAGTAG
>NW_006921881.1:1001619-1012686 GCF_000298275.1 Orycteropus afer afer
CCTTCCTTCCGAGGAGTGGCTAGTGGGTTTGAACCACCAGCCTTCTGGTTAGCAGTCAAGTGCCTTAGGCACTATGCTACCAGAGCTCCTATTAAAAACATAGAGGCTTCAAAAACTGTGATTTATTCTTTCTCATGATTCTGTGAGTTGACGGGATGGTTCTTCTGCTGGTCTTTCCTGGGCTTGCTCATGCAGCTGCAGTAGCTGAAGGCTGAGTTCAGTGGAAACAGCAGGACAGCAGGACCTCTCTCTCTCCACAGACCTTCCTCTCTGGACCCTCATGGCCTGGTAGCCACAGCATCCCAAGAGACCCAAAGCACAAGCCGTAAAGTCCCTTGAGGCCTGTACTCAACGTTGAACGATATCACTTCCATTATGTTCTATTGGTCAAAGCAAGTTACAAAACCAGCCCATGTTTGAGGGTGAGAAATCGATTTTACCTCTTCATAGCAGGAGTGGCAAAGTCACATTGGTAAGGGTCATGTACACCGGTATAGGAGAGATTTCTGGCCATATTTTTCAAACCACTACAGCAACCAAGATTTTGGGGTGATTTGTTACCAGAGCATAAGTTATGAAGCCTCTCCTGAGTGAATATTTAAGCAATTAAATTTTGAGTACCTTGGTGTATTAGATTGGGTTCTCTAGAGAAACACAAAAACCAGCAAAGTGTATATATATATTTAGAGAGAGAGAGAGAGAGAGAGAAATTTATCTTAGGAAAATGGCTCACAAGCGTATAGAAGCCGACAAGTCCAAGCCGAGAAGTCCAAGTCTCTGGAGGAGATGGGCTGGCGGCCGCTTTAGCTTTCATAAGCGCAGGTGGCCGAGAGATTCAAGCTGGCATGCAGTATACTGGTTGTTGACTCCAACAAAAGACCAATCCGAGATTTCCAGGCCGAGCGGTGGGCCGCTCACTCACGGAAGTCTGTAGTTCGCACACCAGAGTTCCAACCCCTCAAGGAATGCGGGTCTTCCTAGGATGTCCCTGAATATCTTGGAAGGAGGCCACACCCCTAGGGAAACTCCCCTTGGGAAGACTGGCCACTCAGAACACAGTCATCTGATCCCATCATGGGAACAACCACACAGAACTGGGGTCCAGCCAAGTTGACACACAGCTCTAACTATCACACTTGGTAAGCCACCAAGCTCATCACTAACAGCTGCCTTTAAAAGAAAGGGCTTTGACCCAATTCTTGCTCTCATAAGCTGCTCCCAATATTTGTTAAATAAACTCAGCAGAGTGTGACAGGATCCATTTTCTCTTTTTCCATAAATAATAAAACCCAAAGTTTTTGCTGGGCCCATGGAGCATGCTGTTAAGAAGAAAGGTGTGCTCCTCAATATTCTTTCTCTCATTCCAATGGGCTCTAGCCATGTAGACGGATTGGCAGAAGGTGGAGCAGCCATCACAGACCACAGATCGAAGTCACAGATTAACCACGACACAGCAAAAAATGTTAAAAGCTGGGTCCCCAACCAAAGGAGCCCTGGTGGTGCAGCAGTTAAGCACATGGCTGCTAACTGAAAGATCAGCAGTTCAAACCATTCCATGGGAGAAAGATGTGGCAGTCTGCTTTGGTAAAGATTTACAGCCTTGGAAACCCTATGAGGCAGTTCTACTCTGTCCTCCAAGGTAACTATGAGTCAGAATCAACTCGCTGGCAATGAATTTGGTTTGGTTGAGGGTCCCCAACCTTATTGGGCTCTCATGGCTGTCCTGGGACTGCCTATGATCAGACCATTTAAGCCACTGTTATTCTAGACTTTCTTATAGCAGCCAAACTTGTAACTAAGTAATATGAAAACCAAACTTACTGTCTTTGAGTTGATTCCAACTCATGGAAACCCCCTTTGGGTTTCCAAGGCTGTAAATATTTACAGAAGCAGATTGCCTCATCTTTCTTCTGTGGAGCAGCTGGTAGGCTCAAACCATTGGCCTTCTGGGTTAGCAGCCAAATGCCTTAACCACTATACCCCAGAATTCCTTGTAACTAACTAATCTACTTACCCAGAAATCAACATGAGAGTCAAAAGCAACATCCTTGTATTAAGATACAAGCTAAACTGCTGTAATAAAGAGACACCAAACACGGTGACTGGAGATGGAAGTTTACTTTTCTCTTGAATAGGAATCTCAGCATAAGCCTCTTTCTGCCATCTTTCCATGCCACCACAATGGTGCGCATGAACATCCTGGCTGACGCTCTTAAGAGCATCAGTAATGCCAAGAAGAGAGGCAAACTCCAGGTTCTTATCAGGCCGTGCTCCAAAGTCATCATTTGGTTTCTAACTGTGATGATGAAGCATGGTTACACTGGCTAATTTGAAATCATTGATGATCACAGAGCTGGGAAAATTGTTGTGACCCTCACTGGCAGGTTAAACAAGTGTGGAGTCATCAGCCCCAGATTTGACAACTCAAAGATCTAGAAAAGTGGCCGAGTAATCTGCTCCCGTCCCGTCAGTTTGGTTTCATTGTACTAATGACCTCAGCTGGCATCATGGACCACGAGGACACAAGACGAAAACACACAAGAGGGAAAATCCTGGGATTGTATTTTTAGGAATGTACATACAAATAAAATGCCTCAATGGACAAAAAAAAAGAAAAGAAAAGAAAAAGAATCTCAGCATAGGCACACAGGGATGATGTGAAGAGTGGGTGGCTCTGGCTGGCAGGACAGGGTTGTCCTTAGTGTCATTCAGGATCCCAGGTTCCTTCCATCCTGTGACTCTGTCTCAGCACTGGACATTGTCCTTGTCTGCATGGTTGAAACAGGGTCTCCATCAAGTCTGTATTCCAGTCCCAAGGAAGTGGAGTAAGAAAAGAAATAGGTGGCAAGCAATGCCATGGAAAGATCCCTGGGTGGCACAAGTAGATTGCATTCGACTACTAACCTAACCAGTAAAGTAGAGGGTCAACAAAAGAGAGGAAAACCCTTAATTAAATGGATTGACTCCGTGGCTGCAGCAATGGGCTCAAGCATAGCAATGATTGTGAGGATGGCATGGGACGGGATAATGTTTCATTCTGTTATACATGGGGTCACTATGAGTTGGAACTGACTCAACAGCACCTAACAACCGCTAACCTTAAGGTTGGCTGTTTGAACTCATCCAGCAGCACTATGGAAAAAAGACCTATCTGCTTCTGTAATGATTTTATCAAAAGCCAAAGCAAATTCATTGCCATCAAGTCAATTCCGACTCATAACCACCCTACAGAACAGAGTAGAACTGCCCCACAGGGTTTCCAAGGCTGTAATTTACACAGAAGCAGATTGTCTCATCTTTCTCCTGCAGAGTGGTTGGTGAGTTCTAACCACTGACCTTTTAGCTAGTAGTCAAGCACTTAACCACTGGACCACCAGGGCTCCAAGAAAACCCTATGAGGCAGTCCTACTCTGCAACACGTGGGGTCAACACTGAGAAGTGACTCAGAAGTGATGTTTGTTATTTTTAATGATATGGAATTCTATCCAACTCATCCACTCACATTCCACTGGCAAAAAATTGTTTATGTGGGAGGGTGGAAAATATAGTCTCTAGTTTGTCTATTATGCTGCACACAGCTAAAACTCTAATACTCTATAAGAAGAGAATGAATTTTAGGAGGCAACAAGTAGTGTGCAAAAATGGGCCAACTTTGATGGGAAACTCTGCCCAGCAGGCACCATATTGGACAGTGGAAAATCAAAGTGAGCAAAGAGAAAGTAGATCAGCAGAGTTAGGACAACAGAGTAGGTCCACTGTTCCAGTTTTCCATGAAGCCCAGCCCATTGTGCAAGGATCACGACCTGAGTGGCTTTTGGGCTAAAGACACCAGGTTTCTCACTTTCTCTCTCTCTATGTTCCCAAGAAACTTTTCAGTAAATCTCCAACTAATGAAGGTGACCTTGGCCTATATACTTATTGCTTCATTACAAAGCCAGCAATTGCAACTTGTATTTTCACTCGAGGTGGAAGGAAGGAGGTAGATAATAACTAAAACAGACCTGCTGCACCAGCTTCTTCTATCTTGTCTAAATTTCTTCTCATCGATTCAAAGCTTCTAATATTTGCTCCCAGGGGACTAATTCCAAAGAGTAGAAATAAACACCCCCATTTTCTGCACTTCATCCCTATTCACAGGTAAAATAAAAGGAAATCATGGTGTGATGTTTCAAAAACAGCAAGGAGGCCACATGTTCCGACCTCCTCTAATCCTACAAGGGGAAGACAGGATTACCAGCAGTAACCCAAGGCCTATTACTGCAAGGCCAGACATGCTGCCTCCCTCCAGCCCTTTCACCAACCGTTCCTCCCAAAGCACCCACCACCTCTGTCCTGGGTTCGATAATTCACTGCAGTGGCCACACAGAACTCACAGATTATGGGGTTTATTAGGGAAGCACCAGGCTACAATTCAAGTTCCAGAAAAACGCTCAGTCTCTCTCCCAGCCCACTGTCTCTCAGCCAAGTCTCTCACAGTCTCTCCCCCAACAGTGCATGTCCCTCAGTGTCTTACTCAGCAATGCGTGTCTCTTGCATCTCTTTCCCAGCAGCACATGTCTCTTTCTGGGGCGCGTGTCTCTTTCAGCAGCACGTCTTCCTCAACCAGCAGTCAGAGAGAGTTCTGCCTCTAGGAGGCCTCCTTTTGGCCTGGCAGGGTGGTCAAACTAGCCAATCATAGCATCAGAACTCTAAGCACTTGAGAGAGTGGGCACCTCCCAGAACATTGTTCTGTGCCACTCCCAGCAGAATTACTCCAGGTGGACAACTTCAGCAATCAGGAGCTCCTCAGTTGCTCATAGAAAATCCCACCTTGGAGTTTACAAAGACTTATGGGTAGAAAAGCCACACTAAGTAATTTACTACACCACAGATGTCCTCTCTGCTGGTCTTATTGCTCACCTGAGGAGCTCAACACCTTGGCAGCCTAAAACTGATTGACAGATAACATGGGGTGGGACCACTATAGTGAGTCTCTCTGGCCACAATCTACTCCTTGTCAGTGGGAACACTTAAACACGGATTTTCTTACATCCTTGAAACTTCCATAGCAACTGTAGTGTCCAGTCTCATTCCTAGATCAAACCCTAATTTAGGAAATAAAGCTGACCTGGCCTAGTTCATAGCCATAATGTGTGATATTAGCTGGGGATTCAGTATTACCAAACAAGCTTCTTAAAGGTTGTAGTGGATGCTGTCATTTTTCCATCATATACCTCTGGACTTTGAGGTGTGCCTCTGATAGCAGCACCTTTTGTCTTTTTGCCTGAAGATTTTACCTGGCATTCAGTTCCACCTGCACACAGAAAGCTGGAAATGTCAGAGAATTTACACACTCTGAAAGCAGACCTCAGCCAATGAATGAGTGAATTTGGTATATAAATACCATGGGATCATTCTAAAGTACATGTTCGACACCACCCAGGGTTCCTCAGCAGGAGAAATCTCTACTTATGCACAATGGTAACTTACTTGATAACTGAATCAGGTACCCTCTTAAGTCACAAGGGGGGAGGATAAGCAACATCAGCCTAAAGCTAATTCCTTTGAGATGGAGGTCAGACATAATTCCACTCTAAACTTTATTTTTATTTATTTATTTTTTTAATGAATTCTGACACCAGCCATGTTTGGTAATTCATTGTGATGACCACAGAGAACTCACAGGCCATACTCACAATTATGTAGTTTATTAGGGAAATTACAGGTTACAATTCAGGACCAGTAAATATGGAACCACTCAGGAGGCAGGGTACAGTTTGCCAGTCAGGACAGCTTCCAACCAAGATAGTTCTCAGCTTCTTCTCAGCTGTGCCCACTGGCAGACTTTACTATCAATCTCTGCCCCCAGCCTGTTTGAGCTTACTGCCACTGGGACCATTTAGGCCAAGCCTTTGCCCTGTGCAAGCAAGTGTTACAGCTCTTTAGCGCCACCAAGTGCCCAGAGGTACTCCACTCAGCCAGCCAGCTTCCTGTCGGAAGGCACTCAACTCTCTAGCTCTGTGGGTCAGTAAGCCCACTGCAGCTGTCTGCCAGTCTCAGGCTACCTATTGGTCTCGAGATGTCTGATGGTCTCAAGCCATCTGCCAGTCTCGTGTTGCTGCCATCTCGTGCCACTGCCATCTCGAGTGTTACAGCTGTCTACTGGTTTTAGGAGGTTCTCAGTGCAAGGACCCCAGGTCCAAAAGACATGCTCTGCTCCCAGTTCTTCATGTAGTGAGGTCCTCCTAAACCTCTATGGGATTAGGTCTTCTAAGACTAGTAGGATGATGTGGTAGTTAAGGTTGTTGTCAACTTGGCTGGGCCTGGTTGAGTGGCTGGGCAGCTGGTTGTAGTTATTCCCCATGGTGAGATTGGCAATCAATTCCATGGTGGAATCTCCTGGAGTAGCTGAGTAACTGCTTTAGGGGTGTGGCCTGCTTCCAGTATATAAGAAGAGCTTTGAGGAAGATCTCCAACTTTTTGGCACACTTGAACCCTCCATGTAGCTGAGTTTTCATTCAGCAGCCTGCTCTGCCCATCTTGGGACTTTTAATGGACTTGAATCAATGACCTGCCATGTGGTTTGGTAATATCTGGACTGTGCCTTTCCACTTGCTGACGTTGGGTTTGTCAGCCTCAGTAGCCAGCAGCTGCCTGAGTGAAGAAATGCCTCTAGCTTCAGTGGGCCAGGAGCAAAAGGCAGAGCTGAAGTCCAAGGTCGAGGGACTTTCACTCAGCCCCAAGAGCCTGGCACCTGGAACTCAGACTTCCAACCTCCAAAATTGTAAGAAAATAAATTCCTATTTGTTTAAGCCATCCCATTTGTGGTATTTTCTGTTAGAGCAGCACTAGGTAACCAAAACAGATGACAACACTGACCAACCCCCTTGGTATGCCACAGGCGCCTTATCTGCATAGTTGCTGTTCAGTAACAGCAAGAGTTTTACACACCTTATTTGTATAGTCCTAGCCAATCGTTTCATGGGAATTACAAGATCATGGCTAGAAAGGCCACATTAAAGCAATTAATTGCACAGCAATAACACACCCCTTTATCGGCTGCAAGGAGCTCTGGTGGCATAGCGGATAAGGCATTTGGCTGCTAGCCAGAAGGTCAGTGGTTCAAACCCACCAGTCACTCTGCAGAAGCGAGACTGGACAGTCTACTTCCATAAAGATTTACTGCCTCAGAAACCCAGTGGGGGTCGCTATGAGTTGGAATTTACTTGACAGCAGTGGATTTGGTGGATTTTTTAATATGTGCCAGACATTATTCTAAACTTTTTACTCATCAGGGCTCACTTAATCCTCAGAACAAGCCTATGAGACAGGTTCTGTCATTACACCCTTTATAGATAAGGAAACTGAGGCACAGAAATGTCAAGGCTAGGTTCACACAGGTCCCCAGGTGGCTTCACTCCTAACTCTAAGCTCATAACCACATTTTAGTGCCTCTTCCTAGCATCTCTGAAGTGGCTGTTCTGAGCCCTCTGCACTTCCCTCAAAGCTTGTTATAGATTGAATTGTGTCCCCCAAAATATGTGGAAGACCCTCAATGAGATGGATTGACACAGTGGCTGCAACAATGGGCTCAAGCTTAGAGATTGTGAGGGGGCCACAGGACCAGGCAGTATTTCATTCTGTTATACAAAGGGTTATTATGGCAAGAACTGACTCAACAGTCCCTACCAACCAAAACAAAATATGTATTAGAATCCTAACCCCTATACCTGAAAATGTAATCCTGTTTAGAAAAAGGGTTTTGCTGCGTTAATGAGGCCATATCAATATAGGGTGTGTCTTAAACCTAATCAATTCTTTGTTATGTAAAGAGCAGATTAGACAAAAACTCAGGCACACACTGAGAAAGATGCCATGAGGATTACCAAGAACTAAGGAACACCCAAGCTACCAACAAGGAAGAAATCAAACCAATTGCTCAAATAACTTAAAATATAAGCATCAGCACAAAGTCAATTCCTAAGAGGTGGAGATCAAATATATCTCAGAGTTCCATGTTCTCCAAGCTGCTGTACCACTCCATCTCTGAACTAGCCACTCTCCCTTCCCGTAGCACTCTTCCCTCCCTGGTTTGGGTTTGGCAATTCACTGTAGTGTCTCACAGAGCTCATGAACCACACTCACAGTTAAGTAGTTTATTAAGAAACAAGATACAACTTGGGATCAGGATCCACAAGTCACAACTCAAGAATCAGGATCAAGAAGCATGTGGGTAAAGTTCTCCCTTCGTCAGTGCAGTACAGCTCTCTCAGCTCCTTTTCACAATGTAGGTGTCCTCTCAGCCCCCTGAGGACATGGTCCTCTCAGCCCTGTTTTCTGTCACCACCAGCTCAGTCACCACCAGCTCTGTCACTGGGCCCCTTCTAGGACTGTTGCTACTAATTCTGCTGCTGAGCCTCTTCCAGGTCTCCCACTGTCTTCAGTATCACAACCCTTGACCTGTGTTTCAACTCTTTTAGGAATTTCCTTGCCTTCTCTCTCTGCTTCTTCTCTTTCTTCATTCTGCTTCTTCCTAGTGCTTCTCTTCCTGCTTCTTTTCTGTCTGTTCCATCTCTATAGGGCTCCTTGTATATGTGTGTACACACACACACACACACACACACACACCTCCTTATCAATTTCAAAGCACAGCCCCTCCCAGCAGGGGGCCACAAACTGACCAATCCTCTCTCAGTAGGTCACAGGCACTTCATTTGCATAGGAGTCACTGGCTGAGCTCATTTTTCTCTTCTAGTGACCAGTCCCTGGAAGGTGCATACCAATCACTAGGCAGGCTGAAGCTCAGAGCTAGGCAGAAAGTATCAAACCAAGTTGTTTATAGCTTGCCTAGGAAATGTCAACCAGCCCAGACAAAAGTAACTGTTAGGCAGAAACATGGCTGGCCAGGCGGGTGAATGATTGAGCCGGAGGGAATTATAAGAACTGATCAAGCAAGGAGGCACCTGACCAGAGCCCATACCAAACCCCAGCACACAACCCTTGCTTATGAAAGACCCCAGCACCTGACTCTTACTCACAAAAGCCCCCAACCATTTCCTGCCCACTATGTTAATGAAGTACTTCAACTCTGCTTCCTACCCCCATGGTAATAGGGTATTTTAACTTCCTGGTATAAGAACCAGGAAGAAAATCACTATAAAAAACCTTCTTTCACCTGGGTAGTGCGACTTCTCTGGCCCCTCTTGGGGACCTGTAAATCTCTCCTGGGAGCGCAGAATAAACACTTCTCTTTAACCCCACTTTTGTGTGTCCTCTTCTTACTGCGACCTTACATCAACAATCCCTCTAGGATAGAAAACTAAGGCAAGTGTAACTCCCTGGGGCTTAGGGAAAAATCTTTCAAGTTGTTTTTCAAAAAAAAAAGTAAGCAAAAGGCCACATAAAGGAACTGAGTGATTGAGTTGCTGATTTGGACTTTTAAAGCCTTCACAATTGTGAGAAAATACATTTCTGTTCTTTAAAGCCACTCATTTGTGGTATTTGTGTTACAATAGCACTAGGACACTGAGACAAGGCCCAGTTCTACTCCCAACCCCTTGCACTGTGCTTTCCTTCCTCTCCTGTAATACCCTCTCCCATCTCAATTCCATTCTTTTCAAATCCCTTCTCTTCCAACTGGCTCTCAGTCCTCCTGGTTCCTACAGGTCTGACCACACAATTCACTGCCTTCTAGTTCTGTCTGTACTTGTCCCAACCTCCCCAGAGGAAGGATCCCAGGAGGTTTTATGAGCTTCATGGGTGAGGTCAAAAGCAGCCCCTTGCTCAGGCCCACCATCATTCCAAGTAAATAACATCTTTCAGATCAGCAATAGAAGTAGCCTTGGTTTCTACTCCTTCCCGTCAAAAACAATATATTTACACTGGGTCAGATCGTACCTATTTTCTCCAACATTGGCTGCTGCTAGGGCACCAGGTACACACACCATCCCCGATCCCATCATGCACTGACCTACTTAATTTGAACTGATTGCCCAACTGTGACCTTGAGGAAACTTTACATAAATCACCCTGTCCCAGATTCTGGTACCATGGGTGACTCATAGTGAAAGAATCAGTAGAACTCTGCTGAGATAAGTCAAAAAGGTTTATTGATGAATATAACAGTTCAAACTGGAAAGCATACAGAATCTCAAAGTGAAACCAAGTGCCCTGAATTGCTGGGGTGAGGTGCAGTTTACAGAGAGAGAAATAAGGAGCTAACGGTTGACCATTCTGATTGGTTGGTGTGATAGTTAAGGTTATGTGTCACCTTGGCTGGGCCATGATTCTAAGTGGTTTAGCAGTTATGATGAAGTCACCCCCCATGATGAGATCTGATATTATATAAGCACCTCCATGATGAGATTTGCTATGAGCAGTCAATCAGTTCAAGGGGAGTTTCCTTCAGGGTGTGGCCCGCTTTCAAGATACATGGAAAAGCTCTGGCAAAGGTCTCCGGCTTTTTGTTCAAGGTCCTGCATCTGGCTCTTCATCATCTGGACTTGAACTAAAAACCTGCCGTATTGCCCACCGATCTTGGGGTTGGTACCTCCATAGCCTGTGAACCAACAGCCTGCTATTTTACCTGCCAGGCTTCCATTTGTCAGCCTCTGAAACCAACAGCCTGTTGTATTGCCTGCTGATCTTGGGTTCATCAACCCCTGCAGCTTTGTGAGTCAAGAGAAGCCTCCAGCTTGATGTTTTACCCATGGACTTGGGACTGGCCAGCCTATACAACTGTGTGGCCCATTTCCTTGATATATACTTTCTCTCTCTCTCCCTCCCTCTCTATCTATCTATATACATGAAAACTTCACTGGTTTTGCTTCTTTAGAGAACCCACCCAAAGAGAGTTGGCATTTTGCAAAAACAGCAAGGAGGCCACATGTTCTGACCACATGTAGGATTACTACAAGAGGAAGACAGGATTACCAGCAGTAACCCAAGGCCTATTCCTACAAGGCCAGACATGCTGCCTCCCTCCAGCCCTTTCTCCAACCGTTCCTCCCAAAGCACCCACCACCTCTCCTCTGGGTTCGATAATTCGCTGCAGTGGCCACACAGAACTTATGGATTATGGGGTTTATT
>NW_006921881.1:1013021-1015553 GCF_000298275.1 Orycteropus afer afer
CTCCCAGAACATTGTTTTGTGCCACGCCCAACAGAAATAACCCAGGTGGACACCTTCAGCAATCAGGAGCTCCTCAGTTGCTCACAGAAAATCCCACCTTGGAGTTTACAAAGACTTATGGGTAGAAAAGCCACACTAAGTAATTTACTACACTGCACATTTACGAAAGTTGTTGTTAGGTGCTTTATATAGTGACCCTATGTACAACAGAACAAAATGCTACCTGGTCCTGTACTATCCTCACAATCCTAGCTGTTCTTGAGCCCATAGTTGCAGCCACTGTGCTAATCCATCTCATTGAGATTCTTCCCCTTCTCTGCTGAAATTCCAAATTACGAAGTAGTATATCCTTCTCCAGGGAATGTTTCCTTCTGACAACGTAACCAAAGTAGGTCATACAAAGTCTGGCCATTCTTGCTTCCAAGGAGCATTACGGCTATACTTCCAGGACAGATGTGTTCACTGTTCTGGTAGTCCTTGCTATTTTCAGTATTCCTGGCCAACACCTCAATTCAACAGCATCAAATCTTCTTCAGTCTTCCTTATTCATTGTCCAGCTTTCACAAGCATATGAAGCAATTGAAAATACCATGCCTTTAGTTAGGCACACCTTACCCTTCAAAGTGATATCTTTTAACTCCTTAGCCACAGCCAAGCACCTTGAGGAAGTAGTTGGACCTGTGGGCTCAGGACCGTGCAGAAGACATCAAACTCAATTAGCATAACATGCTACACAAAAACCTTGTTCTACATCCTACTTTAGTGAGTAGTGACTGGAGTCTTAAAAACTTGCAAGTGGCCATCTAGATGCAACAATGGGTCTCCAACCGATAGACAGCCATACAGGGTGAACATCAGGTAGATACATTCCTTAGAATGATCAATCATAGGAGAACAGAAACCATAATATGCACAGGGAGATAGCTGGGGTGTGGGGCAGGAATGCATAGGAAAGAAAGACACAGGGAAGAGGTAACAGGGAGGAAGTGTGACAAGAGCTGTTATATTGTGGAGAATTGCAGTCAGTGTCATGAAACATAATGTGTATGAACTGCTGTATGGAAAATGAATTTGCTCTGTAAACTTTCACCCAAATGACAATAAAAGTTAAAGAAAAAAAAAGGGGGGTATCTTTGCTTCTTAACACTTTAAAAAGGTGTTTTGCAGCAGATTTGCTCAGTGCAATAGGACATCTGATTTCTTGGCTGCTGCTTCCATGGGCATTGATTGTGGTGGATCCAAATAAAAAGAAATCCCTGACAACTTCAATCTTTTCTCCATTTATCATGATGTTGTTTTTTGTCCAGATGCGAGGATTTTTGTTTTCTTTATGTTGAGGTGTAATACATACTAAAGTAGTCTTTGATCTTCATCAGTAAGTGCTTCAAGTCATCTTCACTTTCAGCAAGCAAGATTATTCATAAGGTTTTCAGTAGCCAATTTTTTCAGAAGTAGATGGTCCCACCCTTCCTCCCAGTCTGTCGTAGTCTGGAAGTTCTGCTGAAATCTGTCCACCATGGATGACTCTGCTGGTATTTGAAATACTAGTGACATAGCCTTCATCCTCAAAGTGACATACAAGCCACCACAGTACAGCAAATTGACAGACAAGTGGTGGGTATATAAGGATGTCTAAGTCATTGGTCTGGGGAGCTCTGGTAGCATTGTGCCTAAGGCACTTGACTGCTAACCAGAAGGCTGGCAGTTCAAACCCACCAGCCACTCCTCAGAAGGAAGGTTGGGCAATCTACTTCCATAGTGATATGCCTCGGAAACCCAAGGAGGGGTCTCTATGAGTTGGGTCTGTCTCCATGGCACATAACAACAACAAGAAGTCATTGGTCCAATACTTATTCTCATCATTGTTATTGTTAGGTGCTGTCAAGTTGACTCCAATTCATAGGAATGGATATTTAAAGGGACCCCTAAATGTCCTAAAGTACATTGGCTCATGTTCCAACTATTTAAATAGGGTAACTTGGAATTGGTTACTTGGAATTTGTTTTTCTATGATGGGATAATTCAATTATACATGAAATTCCTCCAATACCTGGGGGTGGAGGAGTTTGGGATAAATTCAATGAGGACAGCATGGTCTTGGTCTAGTCTGAGTTAAATCCATACAGGGGATCTGAGATTGAGCAGGTGACCCAAGGATATGTCATAACCATGCTTAATAGTAACACCGAGTCTAATAGTAACACTAGATATAAGACTGTAATTGGATATAAGGGATGAATTAATTTGAATTTACATATTCAAATTGGGTAGGGGGATGACAAATCCAATGTTCAGTTAGGTTACCACCATTGGCTAACCTAAAAATGTGTTTTCTTTCCAAGTATTAGAAAGAAAAATTGAAAGAAGAAAGATAAAAATTATATAAAGTTTCATGATGAATGAGTTATCAAGGGAGAAGCTTGCAGGTATGGAGCACATCCAATAACATAGGAACAGGTATCATTATAAAACAAAGTCCAAACATGTCAGCAAGTTTCATGGAATCTCGTTCTGTCATCTTGGAATTAGTCT
>NW_006921881.1:1015653-1020430 GCF_000298275.1 Orycteropus afer afer
AATTTACAGAGCAAATTCACTTTCCATACAGCAGTTCACATACACTTTGTCTCATTACATTGACCACAATTTACCACAATGCAACAACTCCCCTCCCACTTCCTCCCCATAGTTACCTCTTCCCTGTGTCCATCCCTCCATGCACTCCTGCCTCATGGGGGTATTTTAAAATAATCTTTAGTTCTCTAGAGAGCTGAAAAATCCATCCAGGGTGTAACTCCTTTTTAGTTTGGCAGCACATGGTTGGGTAGGAAGAACTAGGTATGGCCTTAGAATGAGGTTCTAACAAGTGCTGGATTTTGGGGGTTGTTTTGTTGGTTTGTTTTAGTTGTCTTCTCTAGTGTACATATTCTCCTGGAGCAATGTTAGGCAGATTGGTAATCTAGTTTTGGGGCATCAAAGCCTTCTTTAATCTGTGAAAAATAGTCATTAGCATATTGGAAGACAACTTAAAAATGTCCATGGTTAACTTACAATAATCATTCTTAAAAGTGAAAGTCCTAACAAATTAATTACAAAACTAATGCAAAGTCAAGTAAAGTCAATTTAAAAAAAGAAAACTTTAGATAAAAATATCTCTAGATATAATGTGGTAGTTAAGGTTGTGTGTCAACTTGGCTGGGCTGTGAGTTCAAGTGGCATGGCAGCTGGATGTAGTTATTTCCCATGATGAAACTGGATGTAGTGTAATCACCTCCATGATGGAATCTACTATGAACAGGTAATTAGTTGAAGAGGAGTTGCCTTCAGGGTATGATCATCTTCCAGTATGTATGGAGAAGCTTTCAGAAAGGTCTCTAGCTTTTTGCTCATTTTAGATCTTGCATTAGGCCCATCATCATCTCCAGTTCCTGGACTTGAACCAGTGGACTGCCATGTTGCCTGCTGATCTTGAGTTCATCAGTCCCTGCAAGTCTCTAGCTATCTGTATAGTAATTAAATTTATATGGGTAATGATGTGAATGCCCCAGTTAAAACCACTACTTTGATAATGATAGATTCAAAGGAAACAAAGTAGTGACCAAGTTAGCAGTTTAAAAATAATAATAATAAAATCATGACATAAAATTATGCACTTGTTGTCTAATATTAAGCAAACATTACTGACACATAAATTTTACTTCAAAGAAAATTTGGCACTTCTGATTTGACAACATGTTTCATGTAACTCATAATATATTAAATAAACCTTTTTTGTTTTTGTATTTTAGTATTTGACTCTTTATAAAACAGAAACAAATCTTTTGTGGCTTTCCACAAAGTTTCAGTGTTGTTAGGACCTTATCACAGGTCTTCAAGAAACAATACTTGACTTATTCAACCAAAAGTCTTAAAAGTAGAAATCTTAGCTTTTTCCAAAGTTGTGTGGCTTGGTTTTCAGTACAGGAATTTATTCCATCAAAAACCTTTGACTTCAAGACAGATTGCACATAAACTAAAATTAATTCTCTAACCTAGTAATCAAAGGAAATTTTCTTATCTTAATGGCAAGAAACCAAATTTTTTACTTTACTATTTGACATTAAAGTTCTTAAGAATTCTCATAAATTAACCCATTAATCTTTTAGCCACAGTAAGTAAGATCTTTGACCATATCAAATGAATTCCCTTTTAATAAACTTTTTAAATTTTTTGTCTTATGTGGCATAAATGAACACATTCATTGTCTGACCTGGAAAAAAAAATATTCTCACTAAGTCATAAAAACTAAGAGCTTATAAGTTTCAATTATAATGATTTTCTATTAACTCAATTTAATATCAGTAAGCTACCTAAAAATCTTAGAAATTAATTTAAGCCTATATATTACAAAATACAATTACTAGTGAAGTAAAGTTTGTTTAAATAGTTTATATTTCTATTCAAATTTGTATTATTCTCTTGGTGATCAGTTTAGCTTTCTTTTTTTCTCATTCTGGAAATAATAAAAAATTAATTCTTTTCCTTAAGACATATTTCAGATAATATACAGCTTAAGTTACTTAGAAAGATTTTGTTTTTAAGATTTTACTTTCAAAGTTGACATAAACATAAAAATATCAGAACAAATTTATTTTCATTAATTCCTAGGACTATTGTGAGTATTTAATTTATAAAGCACTTATTTATCATGAAACCAATCAGCCTAAGTTCTTTGAAGGAATATTACAATCTAATTTAATAATACCATTCAGTGTATGAAATTATTGTATTTTCATAATCCTGTCTTTTGCGTCCTTTAGAGGATACTTTAGAGAAGCAATTTAGAATAATGTGTCCCTTTTATGGCCTTGTTATATCAATGTCTATCCTTTATTAATGTACTTTTCAATAGACTGATTTATATAAAAGTTTCTAAAAGTAGCTAAAAAAAACCAAATTCATAAGACAGGTGTGAAAAGCAATTTTTCTAAGACATAAAAGACTGCCTCATGAGTAAACACAGAAAATCTAACAATTGCTAGCCATGGCTTCCTATGAGACAGAAACTCAGACAAAACATTCTAGACTAGAGGTAAGCTTCTCAGAACAAAATTATATGGAAAAACCATATAAACTTATAGTCTTTGAGACTAGATTTAAAAAAAAATAGAAAAAAGAAAGAAAACAGGTTTATACAGTATCACATAAGACAAACACATGAGTAACCCATTTTCTTAAAAACTACAGCAATAATTGGATGAGATCAACTCAATTTAACAGAAAAACAGATCCTAGCTAAACTTACTGATTTGACATACTCTCAGTTGGAAGGAGATCAGACCTTCTGACAAAACCTGAGTGTCAAGCAAAATTTCCCAAGAGGAAAGAAAAGATAACATAAATGGGAACTAATTTTCCTAAAATGAAAAGAAAAATAGCAGATGGGAACTCATTTTCTCAAAATGATCACTAAAATTCCAAATTACTTCAAGTATATTCATCTTATAGTATTTTTGAGCATGAACACAAACCAGCATCCCAGTAGAAGGAAATCCAGGCTCATTTATCAAGGATGCTTAGAACATGTTGATATTTTGTTCTCCCAGATTTTGACATTTTGACTCCTAGAGTCAAATAAAATTCCTAGCAGGGAGTGTTCCATGGGGCCTGGCCAGTGTGTTGTTTCACAGTGAGCCTTTGTTGCATGAGTTTTCTTATGGCTGGTATTTTGTATGCTTAGGGGCGCTCTGACATATACCATAAATAGAATGCCTCAAACAAACAGGAGTTTATTCTCTTACAGTTTGGAGGTTTTAAGTCCGAGTTCAAAGTGCCAGGCTCTAGGAGCTGGGTGAAAGCCCTTGACATTGGGCTTCAGGTCTGCCTCTTGCTCCCAGCCCACTGAAGCTAGAGAAAAGTTTTGCTTTTAAGATTTTACTTTCAAAGTTGACACAAACATAAAAATATCAGAACAAATTTATTTTCATTAATTAATTTTTCATTCAGGCAGCTGCTGGCTGCTAAGGCCCACAAACCCAAGGTTGATAAGCGAAAAGGCACAGTCTCGAAACCACATGGCAGCCCATTGGTTCAAATCCATTGAAAGTCCCAAGATCAGCAGAGCATGGCAGGCTGCTGAACAACGACTCAGTACATGCAGGGTTCAAGCATGGCACAAACTGGAGACCTGCCTCAAAGTTGCTTCTTAAATACTGGAAGCAGACCACATCCCTAAAACAGCTACTCAGCTGCTCCAATAGATTCCACCATGGAGTTAATTACCAATCTCACCATGGGGAATAACTACATCCAGCTGCCCAGCTACTCAACCAGGCCCAGTCAGGTTGACACACAAACTTAACCCCCACAGCTGTGAGCAGCCTCGTGCCCTGGCTTATCTCATGTCCCAGTTTATCCTTTCATGGGTATCTTTTTGTTGGTGGAGAGTCCCCTAGAGACTTCTGAGATGCTCAAGCTCATGCCCACATTTTTGTGCAGTTTAAAGATTCTGGGATTCCTTCATAATTGCTATATGAAACCTGGTTTCTTTTCTTTTGAATGTAATTCGTCCTTCTGGCTAGAGAGCAGAGACTTTTGGAGCAACAGACGTAGATGAAATGGAAATCTGACATTGCAGCTCCTTATTTTGTTCAGTAAACTTAGAAGCAGTATCCTGCATGGAAGCAATTTTGCTATCTTGATATGTCTTGGAAGTTTCTAGGAACCAGTCAAAATAGGTCGCCTATTGAGATTATTTAATTTGGGAAACTCTACTTTTTAATTTACAGAAAAACTAATTTAGGTAAATCAAAAGAGTTCCAGAGTGGCCGCTGATTTTCCAGATCATCTCTATTAGGGTGATGCCAGACACATAAAAAAGTGCACATTATAGGACCAGCGTGCTTGTTCATGTAGGGAGCAGGATTCCCAGATGAGATGGTCTGAGTTGCCTCTAGATATGGTATTCCTCATTTCCCAGCGTGATAGTAAAACTAACTTGAAAGAACAGACAGATCCTAAATAAAGCTCAAAAACTTATAACAAAAACAAAGTAGAGTTTGTGTTTTTGATACTTTAAAATAGCATTCTGACATCCTGTGTAAGCTTCCTGGAATATTTTTGCTCATGTGATTTCTGAGAACAGCTCAGATGGAACAGTAAACAAGATGGAGTTTGCCTTATCCCTAAAACAGAAGCCTGTTGTTGTTGTTGTTAAGTGCCGTCGAGTCGTTTCCGACTCATAGCGACCCCATGCACAGCAGAACGAAACACTGCCTGATCCCACGCCAGCCCCACAATCCCTGCTATACTTGAGCCCATCATCGCAGCCACCGTGTCAATCCATCTCGTTGAAGGCCTCCCCCTCTTTCGTCGA
>NW_006921881.1:1021025-1025173 GCF_000298275.1 Orycteropus afer afer
TCTGCATATCTCAGGTTGTTAATGATTCTTCCTCCAATCCTGATACCACATTTTTCTTCATATAGTCCAGCTTCTCGGATTATTTGCTCAACATATAGATTGAATAAGTGTGGAGAAAGAATACAACCCTGATGCACTGAAAACCTTATGAATAGCAAAGAAACGGAAGCCTAGTCCCTATTAAACACCTATTGTTCAGAGTACTCTTTTCTTCCTTCCACAGCACTTAAAAAAAAAAAATGCCATTGAGTCAATTCCAACTCCTAGCACCCCATGCTGCAAATTAGAATTACACCCCATATTGTTTTCATGGTTGTGACCTTTCAAAAGCAGAACTCTAGGTCTTTCTTTCCAAGTACCTTTGGGTGGACTCAAAACACCATCCTTTTGGTTAGCAGCTGATCTCTTAACTGAAATACCCAGGGACTCCTTAAAATCACTCTTAGAGCCTCAGAAAAGGGTTATGCCCAGTCCTTGCCTTGAAGGACCCCCTCTTCCAGGCCCCTGGATCCAAGAGGTCACCTGCAGGCCCAGATCCTGGAATGTGACATTAAACCCTCTCTCCCCACCCACCCATTTGAAAAATATTTCCTGAAAATTAAGCAAGGCACCAAGGGGTGGTGTAATGGATTTAATTGCGTTCCAAAAATATATATGTTGTAAATCATAACCTCTATGCCTGTGGTTATAAACCCATTTGGAAATGGGTTATCTTTGTTATATTAATGAGGCATGATTAACATAGGGTATGTATGGAGTCCATCTCTTTTGAGATATAAAAGAGATTAAATGAGCAAGCAAGTAAGCAGAGATGAGGTAAAAGAGATGCCAAGATATATGGAGATCTCCAAGGAACCAGGAAGCAGAAACTAGAGACAAGGACCTTCTTCCAGAGCCAACAGAGGGAGAAAGTCATCCCCTAGAGTTGGTGCTCTGAATTCAGACTTCTAGCCTCCTAAATTGTGAGAAAATAATTTTCTGTTTGTTAATGCCATCCCCCTGTGGTATTTCTGTTATAACAGCATTAGAAACTAAGACAGGTGGGGCAGGGGCTCCCTCGCCCTTGTTCATCCCATCCCTCTGGGAACTCTACAGACCCAGGAGGCCAGTAGTACATGGTGCCCCTCCCCTCTGCATTTTTTATAGCCTATTGGGGAAGCTGCTGGGGTGAGAGCCTGTTATACCTAGGGTCAACTAGGAAAGAGCAAGAGAAGGACTACTACCTTCCTGATTTCCTCCCTCACCACCCCTACCCCAGGACTTAGCATTTTTGGGAGAGGAATCTAACTCCCTCTCCTGCCCTTTCATTCAAATTGCCTCTCTAATGTCTGAGGCACTTGACTGCTACCCAGGAGGCTGGCGGTTCAAATCCACCAGCCACTCCTCAGAAGGAAGGTTGGGCGATCTACTTCCGTAGAGATACCGCCTTGGAAACCCAAGAAGGGGTCGCTATGAGTCGGGGCTGACTTGACCGCACATAACAACAACAACAACATTTTCATTAGCATCCCTAGGAGTGGGGGAGATGCTCTATCTCCTTCCCTGCTTGTAGTACCATTCCCCTCCCACCAAAAGGACAACCCTGAGGCTCAAGGAGGAGCAGACCCCTGCCCTCCCTACCCTCCCCACAATGCTCCCAAGGGACAAGGAGGTTTCTACTGTAGAAAGGATGTACATTCATGCCTTGCTTTCTGTCACATTCAGACAAAAGGCTACATCACAGCAGAACTATTCCTGCCTCATTTCTGGCCCCAGCCTCAGTGCAGTGGAAGGAATTCAGGTTTTGACTTGAGACAGCCCAGAATCCCAGGTCCAGCCCAGGCACTTTTATTACTTGTTTCCAATCTCACTCATTTTGCTTTGTCACCTATCACACTGGGACCAACAGCTAAATACACTCCACTTAAGCTTATCTCTGAGAATTCAATTAAAAAACAAAATAATCCCAAACTATTGCTTACAAATTGATTCCAACAGATGGCAACCCCATGTATTAGAGCTGAACTACTCCATGGGGTTTTTAAGGCTGTGGGGAGGTTGGGCAATCCTACTTCCATAGTGATACTGCCTCGGAAACCCAAGGAGGGGTCGCTATGAGTCGGGGCCAACTTGACGGCACATGACAACAACAACAATCTTTATGGACACAGATCACCAGACCTTTCTCCCACAGTACTGCTGGGTGGGTTTGAACCACCAACCTTCCATTTAATAGCCAAGCGCAAACTGTCTATGCTACCCAGGGACCTATGAGAATTAAGTCAGTAACATTAAAATGAGGAGATCTACTCCCCTGTGGGTGTAAAGGGTGAAGCACAAAGATACTCATTGCCACATTCATTGCTCCCAAGAGCAAAGGTTTGGAAATAATCCATGTCCACTAACAGAGGATTAACACAGTACATTTGGTATATGAACAGTGGAATGCTGAGAGGCCTCTGAAAGCTTGAAGCTTATCTCTACACAGGCTGGAAAGTCTCAAGATATTGTACATATTACATATTTTTAACTGAACAGATTCAGAGCAGTGTATGAGATGCCACCATTTATGTAAAAAAGAATAAAAGAGAATGAGTCACATATGCTCTTTATATGTGCATAATTTCTCTGGAAAGGAATACAAAGGAGAGTTGTCTCTGGAAAAGAGAATTAGGGGGCTAGAAAATGGAGTGCAAGGCAAGGAAGGATATTTACTGTGCACTGAGTCCCTTTTATTACTGTTTGCATTAAAAAAAAATGGGTGTATAAATTACCTATTCAAATAGATGGAGGAAAATGTAAGGAGGAGAAAGAGAAAGTGCTAGAACAGACAGGAAGCCTCTTATTGGTCTTTGGGGTAATCAGCACCTCCTTTGTATCCTCAACACTCGCCCCCAATAGATGAAGGTTTTTTACGGAAGAAGTGCCTTGAATGTCTGCCTAAAATATCGCAGTCCTCCCCGCAAAGAACCACACAACTGGAATACAAGCAAGAGAGTCTGCATCCTCTCTGTAGATTACTTAAGTTTTATTTTGGAAAATTTCAAACATAGACAAAAGTAGAAAGAATAGAATGATAAACCTCTAAGTACCCCCACCCAGCTTCAAAAACTATCAGTATATGTACAATCTCAGTTCATCTCTATGTACTCCACCCACTTCCTCTAGGATTATTTTTAAGCAAATCCAAAACATCACACTATGCCCATGACCATGTACAAGGGTGGCAGACAATGTTTCTACAAGTGTATTTGTAAATGGAGAAGGTTGTAGTCACTTCTTGGCCACAGCCAGCTACCCAGAGGGAGCGAGTAATTGGACCTGTGTGCTCAGGACCACGGTCGCAGGGGACATCAAGCTCAACTGGCATAACATACTACAGAAAAACATTGTTCCGCATCTTATTTTGGCAAGTAGTGACTAGGATCTTAAAAGCTTGCAAGTGGCCATGTATATGCAATGATGGGTCTCTCCTCGTCCAGAACAAAGAAGAATGAAGAAAACCAAAGATGCATGGAAACAATTGTTTCAAGTGACTGGTACACCATGCGATCCTCAGCCTATATAGCTATGAGACCAGAAGAACTAGATAGTGCACAGTTACCACCATCAACCACTCAGAAGTGGCTCTATGTAAGAGATCCTGGATAGAGCAGGAGAACAATGCGGAACAAAACTCAAAATCATTTAAAAAAAAAAAAAGGTGGGGGAGAACCAGGTTTGCTGGTCTGGTAGAGCTTGGTGGAACCCCTGACACTATGGCCCCTAGCTGCCTTTTAGGTCCGGAATTAACCCACTCCTGTGGCTTCCAGCCAAACAAAAGACGGGCATATGAGCTGAACATTTACATTAGGTAGATACACTCCTTGGAGAGCTCAATCATGAGAGAATAGAAGGGCTGTGTATGCACAGGGAGACAGCTAAGGGAGCAGGAGTGCACGGGAGGGAAGGGCACAGGGAAGAGGTGGCTATGGGGAAGAAGTTGGAGGAGAGCTGTTTGCATTGTGGGAGATTGCAGTCAATGTCATGAGACAGTATGTGACAGCTGCTTGTATGGAAAGTGAATTTGCTCTGTAAACTTTGATCTAAATCACAAAAAAGTTTTAAAAAAATCACACTATGTGTGATTGTCAACATAGCAGTATGTACCTGTAGAAGGTAAGGACTTT
>NW_006921881.1:1025933-1031878 GCF_000298275.1 Orycteropus afer afer
GGTTCAACTACTCAGTCCCTCTGGGTAGCTGGCTATGACTAAACAGTGACCACAACCTTGCCCCTTGTCAGCTCTACTATACACCTGGGAGTTCTGATCATTCACATAAACTTATAGGACCATTGTCTGCCAAGGACTTTCTTTTTGAAAACACAACCATAATATAATTATCACACTTTTAGAAAAACCAATAGTATCAAACCTATGTGATGCTTCACCTTTGGGAGTCCCAGGGTGGTGCATATAGTTAACATGCTCAACTGCTAACCAAAAAGTTGGAGGTTCAGGCTCACCAGAGGTGCCTCAGAAGAAGGGCCTGGCAATCTGCTTTTGAAAAATCAGCTATTAAAAACCCTATGGAGCACAGTTCAACTCTGATGCACATGGGGTCGCCCTGAGTTGGGATCAACTCCATGGCAACTGGTTTTGATGTTTCACCTTTCACCAATTAACTTGCATTCTTTTGGTAACCTTCTTTTTTTGTTTTTTTTTCTAATTTGATTGAGGTATAACACACATATATATTGAGGTATAACACACATAAAGTAAAGTGCAGAATTCTGATGTGTACAGCTCGTTTACTTTTTGCAGTCTGTCACCTGAGTAACCACCACCCAGATCAAAATATGGAACATTACCAGTCTCAAGAAAGCTTTCTCATGCCCTTTCCAGTCAATACCCTGCCAAAATTTCATTTTTAAATGTAATTTCATTATAAATTTTTACATAAAAGATGAGATATTTAATTCCTCCTAAAATATTTTTCACTTTTTCTCTTTTCCTGAATGCAAGTCTCTTTTGAATTATACACTTACAAAATGTTTCATCATTCTCTGTATTAGAATTTTACTTCTATTTTAAAATTATATGGGCTAACAAGGCAAAGGAGCTGGTTTCCTCTACAAATAATTGGCATGAGAAAGAAGAGGAACTGTTATAGATTGAAAGGCTTAAGAGTTATACCGCCCAACAGGAGTGCACAGGAGGAAAGGACACAGAGAAAAAAGAAGTAACTATGGGGAGAAAATGGGAAGAGTAGAGAGCTGTTCCACTGTGGGAAATTGCAGTCAATGTCATGAGACAAAGTGTGTGTGAACTGCTGTATGGAAAATGAATTTGCTTTGTAAACTTTCACCCAAATCACAATAAAAATAAGAATTTAAAAAAAAAAAAAAAAGAGTTTGATTGCGTGGCCCTTGCTTGGATCCTGATTCTAACATGCCAACTGGAGAAAGTAATTTCTGGAATGATCCAGGACATTTGAACACAGACCATGTAGCAGATGATATTATGGCCTATGGTTAATTTTGTTAGGTGAGATAGCGGTATCGTGGTGGTGTTGTTTGAAAATCCCTTTGGTGCCCTGGTGGCACAATGGTTAAACATTCAGTTGTTAATTGAAAGGTTGACAATTTGAACCCACTTAGCATCTTTGCAGGAGAAAGACCTGGTAATCTGCTTATGTAAAGATAGATAGATATATAGATAGATAGATAGATCTCAAGAACCAAACTCACTACCATTGAGTCAATTCTGACAAATAGTGATGCCCATTGAGTTTCCAAGGAAGTAAATCTTTTCTATCTATCTGTCTATCTACCTATCTATCTATCTATCTATCTATCATCTATGTATCTATTTTAAACATGTATAGGGAGCTCTGGTAGCTTAGTGCCTAAGGCACTTGATTGCTAACCAGTAGGTTGGGGTTCAAACTCACCAGTCACTCCCCGGAAGGAAGGTTGGGCAATCTATTTCCATAGTGATAATGCCTCGGAACCCAAGGAGGGTCGCTCGGAGTCAGCTCCAACTCCACAGCAGTGCATTGCGTTGCATTTGTGTTAAACATATACATATACAAATATATCTTAAGTATATATATGCTTAGAAAAACCTAAGGGGCAGTTCTACTCTGTCACATGGGGTAGCTATGAGTAAAAATGTTGTTGTTGTTAGGTATTGTCAAGTCGTTTCCCACTCATAGCGACCCCATGCACAACAGAACAAAACACTGAGCGATCCAGCACCAGCTCCATGATCCTTGCTATACTTGAGCCCATCGACGCAGCCACCGTGTCAATCCATCTTGCTGAAGGCCTTCCCCTCTTTCATCAACCCTCCACTTTACCAAGCATGACATCCTTCTTCAGGGAATAATGGTTCCTTCTGACAACATGACCAAAGTAGGTGACACAAATCTGGCCATTCTTGCTTCCAAGGTGCACTTCAGCTGCACTTCCTCCAGGACAGATCTGTTAGTTCTTTTAGCAGTTCATGGTACTTTCAGCATTTTTCACCAGCACCCACAACTTAAAAGCATCAACTCTTCATCGGTCTTTCTGAGTCAGTGTCCACCTCTCACATGCATATGAGGCGATTGAAAATACCATGGCTTGTGTCAGGCGCACCTTGGTCCTCAAGGAGACATCTTCACCCTCAGCACTTGAAAGAGGTCATTTGCAGCTGATTTGCCCAGTGCTATATGTCGCCTAACGTCCTGACTGCTGCTTCCATTGGCGTCAATTGTAGAACCAAGCAATGTGAATTCTTTGACAACCTCAATCTTCTCTCCATTTATTGTGATGCTGCTCATTGGTCCAGTTGTGAGGATTTTTGTTTTCTTTATATTGAGACGTAATCCATGCTGCAGACTGTATTCTTCAACCTTCATCAGTAAGTGCCTTAAGTCATCCTCACTTTCAGCAAGCAAAGTTGTATCATCTGCATATCTCAGGTTGTCAATGATTCTTCCTCCAATCTTGATGCTACGTTTTTCTTCATATAATCCAGGTTCTTGGATTATTTGCTCAATATATAGATTGAATCAGTATGAGGAAAGGATACAGCCCTGATGCACTCCCTTCTTGATTTTGAACCATGCAGTGTTTCCTTGTTCTGTTCAAACGACAGCCTCCTGATCAGGTTCCTCATGAGGACAATTAAGTGTTCTGGAATTCCCATTCTTCTCAATGTTATCCACAATTTGTTATGATCCACACAATCAAATGCCTTTGCATAGTCAATAAAACACAAATAAACATCTTTCTGGCATTCTTTGCTTTGAGCCAAGATCCATCTGACAGCAGCTATGATATCCCTTGTTCCATGTCCTCTTCTGAATCCAGCTTGCACCTCTGGAAGTTCTCTCTCAATATTCTGCTGCAACTGTTTTTGAATTATCTTCAGTAAGACCTTACTTGCATGTGATATTAATGATATTGTTTGATAACGTCCACATTCTGTGGGATCACCTTTGGAATGAGTACAAATATGGATCTTTTCCAGTCAGTTGGCCAGGAACCTGTCTTCCAAATCTCTTGGCATAACCAAGTGAGTGCCTGCAGTGGGATATCCATTTGTTGAAATATCTCAATGGGTATTCCATCAATTCCTGGAGCCTAGTTCTTTGCCAATTCCTTCACTGCAGCTTCGACTTCCTCCTTCAGTACCATTGGTTCTTGATCATATGCCACCTCCTGAAATGGATGAAGATCGACCAGTTCTTTTTGGTACAGTGACTCTGCATATTCCATCCATCTTCTTTTGATGTTTCCTGCATCATTCAATATTTCCCCCATAGAATCTTTCAATATTGCAACTCAAGGCTTAATTTTTTTCCTCAGTTATTTCAGCTTGAGAAGTGCCAAGCATGTTCTTTGCTTTTGGTTTTCTAACTCCAAGTCTTTGCACATTTCATTATAGTAATTGGCTTTGTCTGCTCAAGCTGCTATTTGAAATCTTCTGTTCAGCTCTTTTATCTTGTCATTTCCTGCATTTGCTTTAGGTACTCTCCACTCAAGGGCAAGTTTCAGAGTCTCTTCTGTCATCCATTTTGGTCTTCTCTTCTTTTCTCATCTTTTTACTGACCTCTTGCTTTCTTCATGTATGATGTTCTTGATGTCACCCCACAATTCTTCTGGTTTTTGATCATTGGTGTTCAATGCATCGAATCTATTCTTTAGATGGTCTCTAAATTCAGGAGGGATATATTCAAGGTCGTATTTTGGCTCTCATGGACTTGTTTTAATTGTCTTTAGCTTCAAGTTGAACTTGCATATGAGAAGTTGATGGTCTGTTCCCCAGTCAGTTCCTGGCCTGTTTTTGGCTGAAGATACTGAGCTTTTCCATCACCTGTTGCCACAGATATAGTCAATCTGACTCCCTGGGGTCAAAATAGACTCCACAATACGTAATGACACACATACAACAGTATTTATGGAAAAACGGATACAATGTCTGAGATTTGCTTTATAATAGTCTAGTGGAAGTAGAGAGTCAAATGAAACAGGCTGGTGAACTGTTCAGAACCCTTGAAGCTGAGTGATCAGTAAAAGGGGATCTTGTACACTATTCTGTGTACTATTGTGTATGTTTGAAAGTTTCCATAATAAAAAGCTAAAAATACATGTGTTCACACACACACACACACTCTGACCATTAGGTGACCGAGATTAACAAAGAAACAAAGGAAAAACAGACAAGACACTAAGAGCCTGACACACAATAAGCACTGTCCAAAAAAAAAAAAAAATTCAAAATCAAATGAAAGAAAAAGCTCAGAAAAAATAAGTATTGAATCATCTTGCAAATTTTATCTACCACTGAAATTGCAGTTTATACATTAGTCTCTCATGAGTTTTTATTAGTATGAGTCAGTTCCTTGGCACTCAGGCATAACTGTTTTATTATTATTATTATTTAAAATTCAGTCCCTGAGTACATAAAGTCAAGTGCTAGACCTTTTGAAAAATGACCACATAAAAGTAAAGCCACCTTGTCAGGGCCATGCATCTATTATCCTTCCCCAGATGATATGTTACTGTCTTTCTATTGTTACTGTTGTTGTCAGCTGCCATCAAGTTGGTTCTGACTCTGGTGACCCCATGTGTAGAGTAGAATTACTCCATAGGGTTTTCTTAAGGTAATAAAAATGTTTTGGAGGAGTTCTGGGAAGATGGCAGACTAGGCAGAAAGACTGCACAGACCCTCCTCAACAAAGAAAAGGGAAACCAATTAACGCAAACACAGAAGATAATCCTGGACCCCTGAGCCTTGAAGGGAAGGATATAGAAGTGGACTAAACCCCAACTAGCAGAAGAATGGGCATGAAAATATGAAAAAAGGAGACATACAGAGCTGCAGTCTGGCAGCAATCCTTAGTGATCCTGACAGCACAGACAGATTGGAGATTCCTGAGTGCAGGTAGGACTTAAGAATTAACCTAAAAATCAGCCCTGCTAGCCAGAAACGGCACAGAGGACTGCTCTGGTGGCTGGGGAATAAACGGAAAAGGCAAAGAGAAAGGCGGGCTGAGCTGTGGACTTTTGCCTGTCTGGAGGGCACCGCCATTTTGAATGTTCACAAGTGGCTTGACCATTTTGGATATTTAAAGAGACAGCGCTCTACCAGATTCCAGGGGCTTAAGAACACATTCTGCTTGCTAGAAACCCCAAGGACACTCTGGACCTGCAGGACTGAAAAGGTGTGACATTCCTCTTGTTACTCTTATACCCCACACCCACTTGATGAATGGAGGTGTGGCCATCCCCCACTCCCACCCACCTTCTGAGCCCGCAGGAACTCCATCCCAGTCTGTGTGTTCAGATGGAGCCTGGGTGCCCTGCCTTGACCTCCACCAATTTTTTTCTCTTTTTTTATTTTTATTTATTTTTTTCTTTTTTGCTTTCTTTTTCTGGTGTTTAGTTTGCTTATATTTGTCTGTTTTAAAACAAATATTATTATTATTAATACTTTTGTCCTTTTTACTATTATTCTTTAGTCTTCCCCTTCCAGGTCCTAGTTAACAGGGTATTTTTCTTTTCCCTGTTCCTGGTTGGGGAAAAAAAAAATTATTTAATTTTTTCTCATAGTTTTTTTTTTTTTTTTTTTTTCCCTCATAGTTAACCCCATCCCTTGATTTACTTTTTGCAATTTTCCTATTTTTT
>NW_006921881.1:1041903-1045525 GCF_000298275.1 Orycteropus afer afer
TAGTCCTAGTGACTGGTACACCATCTGATCTTCAGCCTATACAACTATGAGACCAGAAGAACTAGATGGTGCCCAGCTACCAATGTCAACCACTTGGAAGGGGATCTATGAAGGAGATCCTGGATAGAGAGGGAGAACGATGTGGAACAAAACTAAAAATCATTTGGAGGAAAAAAAAGGGGGGGGACCAGGTTTACTGGTCCAATAGAGCCTGGTGGAACCACTGAGACTATGGCCCCTAGCTGCCCTTCAGATCTGGAATTGAACCCATGCCTGTGGCTTCCAGCCAACAATAGACAGGTATATGAGTTGAACATTTCCCTGAAGTAGATACACTCCTGGGAGAGAACAATCATGGGAGAAAGAAGGGCTGCTTATACACAGGGAGACAGCTTAGGAGGCAGGAGTGTATGGAGGGATGGACACAGGGAAGAAGTAACTATAGGGAGGAAGTGGGAGGGGAGCTGTTGCACTGTGGTAAATTGTGGTCAATGTCATGAGACAAAGTGTATATGAAGTGATGTATGGAAAGTGAATTTGCTCTGTAAATTTTCACCCAAATCACAATTAAAAAAAAAAAATTTTGAAACTAGATTGTTGTTGTTGTTGTTATGTGCCATCAAGTCGGTCCCGACTCATAGCAACCCCTCGTTGGGTTTCCGAGGCAGTATCACTATGGAAGTAGATTGCCCAACCTTCCTTCTGAGGAATGGCTGGTGGGTTTGAACCACCAGCCTTCTGATTAGCAGTCAAGTGCCTTAGGCACTACGCTACCACTTGGAACCAGATAGTGGTGGTGATTGCACATTATGAATATACTAAATGCCACAGAACTGTAAATTTTAAAATAGCTTATTCTATGTTACATGAATTTCACATCAATTAAAAAAAAAGTTTAAAAATATCAATCAGCTGACAACTCAATTAGTCCTTGTTTTGGTTCTCTAGTGCCGTGCTCTCACAGAAAATACCACAAATGGGTGGTTTTAACAAACAGGGGTTTATTCTCTTACAGTTCAGAACGCTAGAAGTCTGAGTTCAAAGTACCAGCTCTAGGGCTGGGTGAAAGCCCCTCAACCTTAGGCTTCAGCTCTGCCTCTTGCTCCTGGCCCACTGGAGAAGAAGCTTCTCTTAACTCCAACAGCTGCTGGCTGCTGAGGCTGACAAACCCAACGTCAAAAAATAAAATGGTACAGTCTCAAAATTATCAAACAACAGGGAAGGCCACTAGTTAAACAGTCCCAAGATCGGCAGATAACATGGCAGCCCACTGATAACTTGTCCAAATGCAGGATCCAGATGTGCCAAGAAGCTCCAGAGACCTTTCTCAAGGCTTTTTCTTATACACTGGAAGCAGACCACATCCCTAAGACAAGTACTCAGCTGCTTCTGTAGATTCCACCATAGACTTGATTACCAGTCTCTTCATGGGGAATAACTACATCAGCTGCCCAGCCACTCAAAATCAGGCCCAGCTAAGTTGACATGCAACATAACTGCCACAGTCCTCCTTCAATTTATTGAAAGGAAAGGAAAGGAAAGGCCGTGGTTTGCAGAATAATGGGAACACGCCAATCACTGAGTCATTCACCTTTTCAGAACCAGCACAGCTTTTTGGAACTGTCCCTTTACTGTCCTGGTTGTTTTCACCCTCCTGACCACCCCCTTGGACTTTCTTTATGTGGTAAGGGAGAATTGAGCAAGGAGAGGAAAAGGGGTACCTCTTCCTTCAAAGGGGTTTACTGTGATAGTTAAAGTTGTGTCAACTTGGCTGGGCATGATTCTCAGTGGTTTAGCAGTTCTGATGTAGTCATCCCCTATGATGATACCTGATATAATATAATCACCTCCATGATGAGATCTGTTATGAACAGTCAATCAGTAGAAAAGGAGTTTCCTTCAGGGTATGGCCTGCTTCTAATATATATGGAAAAGTTCTGTCAAACCTTTCTGGCTTTATGCTCAAGATCCTGCATCTGGTTCATCATCATCTGGACTTGAACCATTGACCTGCTATCTTGCCTAGTAATCTTGAGATTGTTACCTTTGCAGCCTGTAAGCCAAAAGTCGGCCAACTTCTCAGCCTATATGACCATGGGACCAGAAAAACTAGATGGTGCCCAGCTACCACTGTCAACCACTCAGAAAGGGATCAGTGCTGGAGATCTTGGATAGACTGGGAGACCAGTATGGAATAAAACTCAAAATCATTAAAAAAAAAAAAAAGACCAGGTTTACTGGCCTGATAGAACCTGGTGAGACCCCAGAGACTATGGCCCCTAGTTACCCTTCAGGTCTGGAATTGAACTCACTCCTGTGGCTGTAGATTGCCCAACCTTCCTTCTGAGGAGTGGCTGGTGGGTTTGAACCACCAGCCTTCTGATTAGCAGTCAAGTGCCTTAGACACTACGCTACCACTTGGAACCAGATAGTGGTGCTCCAACCAAGCAATAGACAAGCATATAAGGTGAACATTTACATCAAATAGATACACTCCTTAGAACAAACAATCATGGGCAAATAGAAGGGCAGTATTTGCACAGGGAGATAGTTCAGGGGGTAGGAATGCACAGGAAAGACACAGGGAAAAGGTAACTGTGAGGAGGAAGTGGAAAGAAAGCTGTTCCATTGTGGGGAATTGCAGTCAATGTCATGAAACAGAATTTGTATGTACTGCTGTATGGAAAGTGAATTTGCTCTGTAAACTTTCACCCAAATTACAATAAAAATTAAAAAAAAAAAAAAAAAAAAGAAGTCTCCCATCTTACTTTCTTATATCGGATTCCTCAGCCTCTGAAGTCAGCAGCCCACTGTATTGCCTGTTGCTCTTGGGTTCATCAGCTCCTGAAGCTACATGAGTCAGGAGAAGCCTCCAGCTTGTCATCTGACTCACTGGCTTGGAGCTTTCCAGCCTCTACTGCATGAGCCATTTCCTTGAGATAAATTTCTCTCCCTCTCTCTCTCTCTCTCTCTCCCTTTCCCTCTCTGTGCTGTTGTTAGGTGTCGTTGAGTTGACTCTGACTCACAGTGAACCCATGTTCAACAGAATGAAACACTGCCTAGTCCTGCACCATCTTCACAAACCTTGTTATACTTGAGCCCATCCTTGCACCCACTGTGTCAATCCATCTCATTGAGTGTTCTCCCCTTTTTCGCTGACCCTCTACTATACCAAGCATGATATACTTCTCCAGGAACTGGTTTCTTCTGACAACATGATGAAAGTAGGTGAGATGAAGTCTGGCCATTCTGGCTTCTGATAAGTATTCTGGCTGTATGTCTTCTGAGACATATATATTCATTCTTCTGGTAGTCCATGGTATTTTCAGTATTCTTAGCCAACACCACAATTCAAAGGCATTTAATTTTTCTGCTCTCTTCATTATTCATTGTCCAGCTTTCACATGCCTATGAGGTGGTTCAAAATACCATGGCTTAGGTCAGGTGCACCTTAGTCTTCGAAATGATATCTTTGCTCTTTAACATTTTAAAGAGGTTTTTCTGCAGCAGATTTGCCAAGTGCAATATGACATCTGATGTCTTGACTGCTGCTTCCATGGGTGTTGATTGTGAATCCAAGGGGGGAAAAAAAAAATATATATATATATATATATATATATAT
>NW_006921881.1:1045867-1047134 GCF_000298275.1 Orycteropus afer afer
TTTGTAAATCCCATTATCCATGCCTGTTTGGGGTGGTGTGGTAGTTAAGATCAGGTATCAACTTGGCTGGGCAGCTGGTAGTAGTCATTCCCTATAATGACTGGCAATTGACTCTGTGATGGGATTAGGTTAATTCTGTTGGGCAACACAGGTGGAATGTATCTTGAGTCCCGCCTTGCTAGAGGGTATAATTCAAATCACCACCCTTAGCTTCCCTGGTTATACCTATGAATCTCCTGGGAAGATTCACCCTCCTCTTGCTCCATTTTTTTGTCTTGGATCATCCTCATCTCACCCCTGGATTTGGGACAGCAGCCATCATCTGATCTACTGATCGAGGTTCATCAAACCCTGAGAGTTGGGAGGATCCGCCAGACCTACTCACAGACCCGGGACTCACCAGCCTGCCAGCCTCCACCACTACTACATGAGAAGAACCCTTGGGTGTCTGTGAGATCTGTGAGGTGTTACAGCGAAATACAGAACCCTAAGACTGGGGAAATTACTGGGAGGAGGAGGAGGAGGAGTTAATGTAGTGGCATGGTAGTTTGGACATTTGGGACATCTTTAACCTCCGCCTCATGGGGACCCGCCTTGTGCTGATCTTTCTAAGACAAATTGTTCAAGCAATGGGAGTATCAGATATCAGATCTGGAAAACAATTCCCTTAAATCTATCCATGGTACCTAACCTTGGATATCTCCTTCCATCCATAGGGACTAAGCTGCTGTCCTGAAGGAACTTACATGTTGCATCCATTAGTATAAAGTAGTTCATAGCAGTCTTGGGCATGATAACCAAAACTTCAGACAAAACAAATATCCATCAAAAGGACAAACAAACAAACAAACAAACAAACTCACTGCCACGAGTCGGTCCCATAGTGATCCCTCCTTGGGTTTCTGAGGCAGTATCTCTAAGGAAGTAGATTGTCTAGTCTTCCTTCCGAGCAGTGGCTGGGGGGTTTCAACCACTAGCCTTCTGGTTATCAGTCAAATGCTTTAGGCACTATGCCACAAGAAATTATATAATTATGCAATAGAAAAAAAAATGCATTTCAGCAACACAAGTCAACAAAAACATAAAGCTTAATGAAAAAGCAAGTCACAGAAGAACACAGAGTATGATACTATTTACATGAAGGTAAAGCATGTAAAACTAAATAGTTTATTATTTAGGAATGCCTACAGCATAGATCCGGAAATAGAACTGCTAGAACTGCTGCTTCCATGGGTGTTGATTATGAATCCAAGGGAAAAAAAAAAAA
>NW_006921881.1:1047374-1050463 GCF_000298275.1 Orycteropus afer afer
CTCCAATATATCAAAGATCATGGAGATGGTGCAGGAGCTCCGGTGGTGGCGTAGTGCCTAAGGCATCTGACTGCTAACCGGAAGGCTGGCAGTTCAAACCCACCAGCCACTCCTCGGAAGGACGACTGGGTAATCTACTTCTCCAAGGAAGGGACAGCAGTGAATTGTACAGAACCAGTTAACATTTATATTCATCATGAGTTGGAACCAATTTGGCAACAACAAAAATATACATACATACATAGTGAAACCATGAAAAAGGAACAAAGAAAATATACATAACAAATTCAGGAAAATAGTCTTTGGGGAGGGAGAGGGTACAGTTAGTGTAGAGCACACTGGGGTCATCTAAAGTGCTGGAAATTTATTTAACTTGGGGTGGGCACTAGGTGTTTGTTTTATCCATCTTTAACTGTGCATATTCATTTTATACATTCTTCTATGTGTATAATATATTCACAATAATTTATTATTATTTATTTATTTATTTTTGGAGAGTGAATGAGTGTGACCAGTGAGTGACCAAAAGCAGTGAACACTATGAATGGTGGTTGTGCGTTGGGTGGGTGGGTGGGGGGATATGGTGGCTACAGCTAGAGGATTTTTTTCTTTTTTTAATGTAGTAAAGACCTACCTGGCTTTCTAGTTGTTAGATCAGAACAGTAAAGAGGATATGTGTAAAGCACCTGGCTTTCTAGTTGTTAGATGAGAACCAGTAAAGAGGATACATGTAAAGCCCAGGAGGGCAAGAAATGGAGCAAGGTTAGAGGTGGGGTAAAGGAAGGAAGGATTGGCTTTCAACAGGCTGTGAAACGAAGAAAGGAAAATAAGAACGAGTAAAGAAAGCGATCTTTGTGGATATGAACGAGGGCACACACGCCTGTTTTCTTGGTAGTTAAGAGACAGTACTGCTGAGAGAGGGGATCAAGCAGAGGGTAGGGGACTTGGGAGAGCGGTGAAAGTTGGAAGATGCTGTGGTAGGGAGAGGAACTCATCCAGCTGCACAAAGAAACACTGAGAGCCCAGCTAAAGGACGCTGGGCAGAGAGCAACTAAGTAATGGATTAATCATGAGTGAGATCTTGACTGGACAGGGAAAGCACAGGGTGTATTGGGGGGACAGAAAAACAAGGGATTAAAGATTTCTCTGGGGGTGGATCAAATATACTTGCTGCCCTCTGGAAGGGAGACTTCTGAGGGCTAGGGTCTCCATGCTCATATAATGGTGTGCTAGAGTTTTAGATTTCAGAAAGGATGAAGTTCCAGATGCTGCTAATCACTGAAGTGTGATCCTGGAAAGGAAATAAAGTCAAGATGAAAGTTATTGAAAGGACCCACGTACACCACTGTCCATTGCAGCACTTTTCACAATAACCAAAAAAGGTGGAAATGACCTAAATGTCCATCATCTGATGAATGGATGAACAAAATGTGGTACATATTACATCTTACTCACCCGTAAAGAGAAACGAAGTCCTGCTGCATGCTACAACATAGATGAACCTTGTAAACATTATGCTGAGTGAAATAAGTCAGTTATAAAATATTGTACAATCCCACTTACATAAAATATCTTGAATAAACAAATGTATAGAGAACAGAGTTAGTGGTTAGCAGGGGCAGAGGAAGGAAGAAAGTTCAAGTCATTGTTTAGGAAGTTTCTGTTGATGATGATGAAAAATTTGACAACAAATATTGATGGTGGTTGTACAACACAATTAATGTATTTGGTGTAAAGTAATTGTACACACAAAAAAAATGTTGAATTGCAAATGCTGTATTACATATAGTTTTACAATAATAAGAAAAGAAATAGTACAATGTGAATAGCAGAGTCTAAGTGGTAGGGATATAGCCGCTCATGGTTATACTCTTTCAGCTCTGCCGCATGTTTGACAGTTGGAAACAATTTAAAAAACTTATTGGAAAGAAGTCAAAACAATTTTAAAGAAACCTAGAATATTACTGAAGGGAAGGGGAATTGGGTGGGAGTGGAAGGGAAGTTTTTCACTATGTACCCTTTTACACTTTTTGAATTTTGACACAAATGAATGATTGTATGGGGAAAAAAATAAACAGAACAAATATTTTTTAAAAAAGCTAGGGTGTAGATTATATCATCTGCAGGGACATCAAACTACCTGAACCAGGAACCGCAGGTCTAGAAGTCAGCTGCTGAGGTTAACAAGGAGAGGCAAGAGATGGCAGGATAGGACTCCATGACTCTTGGAGGAAAGGGTATTTGCCATGAGATAGAAGAGTCTTGTGTTAAGACTGGGTTCTCTAGAGAAGCAAAACCAGTAAAGCTTACAGATAAAGAGAGAGAAAAAGAAATTTACCTGAGGAAAATGGCTCACACACTTATTAAAGCTGGCAAGTCCCAAGTTCTTGGATCAAACATCAAGCTGGAGGCTTTTCCCGACTCACACAGCTGCAGGGGCTGACGAGCTCAAGGTAGGCAGGCAGTAAGTATACTGGCTGTTGACTCCAGTGAATGATGAATCCAAGATCTCCAGGCCAAATGGTGGATTGTTCACTCACGGACTGTTATAGTCAGCACAACAGGATTCCAGTCCACAGAAGAGTGTCTCTTTTCCCAGGATGTCCATAAATATATTGGAAGCAGACCACACCCCTAGGGAAACTCTCTTTCAATGGATTGGCTGCTCAAAACATATACATCTGATCCCATCATTGAAACAACCCACATCACAATTGCTTAAACCACACAGAATTGTGGTTCAGCCAAGTTGACACACAGCTCCAACTATCACAAGTCTCATTCTGTCTGGAGGTAGCAAGAAGCTAGAAGAATTCATCACTATTTCCTCCAACCTGGCGCTGGGCAGAATATGGGCTGGTGGGTGGCTTCTGCTTAGGAAGGGGAAAGGTGATGGGCCTCAGGAAGGATTAAGTTTACTCTAAGGAGCTCTGGTGGTATAGTGTCTAAGGCATTTGACTGCTAACCAGAAGGGTGGTGGTTCAAACCCACAGCCATTGGGCAATCTACTTCTGCGAAGAGTTACCGCCTGGGAAACTTCGGTAAAGATTTACCACTTGGCGATTCCTTAGAAAGTTGGAAATAGAAAT
>NW_006921881.1:1052108-1056304 GCF_000298275.1 Orycteropus afer afer
ATTTACCACCTGGGAAACCCAAAGGGGTTCAGTATGAGTCAGAATTGACTCGATGGCAGTGACTGGTTTTTTTGGAAGGAGGGCAAAGAGCTCTCTGGTGGTGTAATGGATAAGGCACTTGCCTGCTAATCAGAAAGTGAGAGATTGAAACCCACCAGCTGCTTTGTGGAAGGAAGATGGGGTAGGGTGACCTACTTCTGTAAAGATTTATAGCCTCAGAAAACCCAATGGGAGTTTGTTTTTTGGTTATAAGGTAAGGGGTAGGAGAAAGTGTGCTAAAGGCAGAGGCTGGGAGGCAGTTCCAGACAGCTCAGGAGAGGGAAATAGGAGGAAGGAGGAGGAGCCAGGAGCAGGAGATAGATGAAGAGAGTTCAAGGATGACTTTGCAAACAGATAGACTCTACAGTCAGTTGTTTTTTTGTTTTTTTTTTCTTTTAAATAATTAAGACAGGCAGTCCTTGGTGACAGGTGGATTTGAAAGCCCGTAAGTGCTGTAAGTACCCACACACACACACCCCAGTTGCAGATTTACATAAAAATAAGCAGTAGTTGCACAAAGCTATCTTTTCCTGTATCTTGTGAGGAGGTATTGTTGGGCTGTTTTTCCACATACACACCTATCGAGGGGGTCTAGAATCAACTAGATCCTTGTCTGTTATTCATCTGTTATTTACATAGAAATATATTCGGAATGTCCTGAGCCCTTTGGCTTCATATAATTTCTTAAGTACTGAGCCTCAGCCAACTCCCCAGAAGTGACTCCAGTTTTCACCAGGCTTCCTGCTGTGTGAGCAGAGCTGAGTGTGGGACAAAGGTAAAAGTGGGAGAAGTTGAAACACAGGCAAGTTTTATCAGCCTGTTGTTATTGTTAGTTGTTGGCTAGTCAATTCTGATTTATGGTGTCCAGAATAGAACCGCACCACAGGCTTTCTGAGGTTGTAACCTTTCAAAAGCAGATCACCAGGCCTGTCTTCCAAGGCACCTCTGAGTGGCTTCCAATCGCCAACCCTTCTTCTAGTAGTCATGTGCTTATTAACCATTTGTGCCACCAAACAACTGGTTTTTCAGCCTATGAATTTAAAAAAAATCTAGGCTGCTGACTTCCCCCTCTCTTTTCCTATTGGTAGCTCGAGGGATATAGTTATATTAATTCCAGCCTGGGCTGAGAAAAATTGTAAAGGTAAACCAATTGTCAAAGATATTCTGAATGTCTCAGAAAAATGCCTGACTTTTCCCACTGTTTTGGATCATGTAGGCCACTGTTTGCCTCCATTAGTAACCAGAATGGTATTCTGGAATAACCTGTCCAGGTCTAAACCATGAACTGGCCTCAGACATACATACAAATATGCACACGTCCCTTTACAAATTCAAAAGTCTGTATGCATTTGTGGAGCTGGAAAAGACATCAGAGGGCAATCCTTCTATTTCACTGAAGAGAAAATGGAAACGTCTAGGGCCTGGATAGGAGCTCTGGTGGTGTAGTGCCTAAGGCACTTGACTGCTAACCAGAAGGCTGGAGGTTCAAACCCACCAGCCACTCCCCAGAAGGAAGATGGGGCAATTACTTCCGTAGTGATACTGCCTCGGAAACCCAAGGAGGGGTCGTTATGAGTCGGGTCCAACTCGATGGCATATAACAACAACAACAACAAGCCTCCTAATTAGGCAAAGAGGAAGGGAGCTATCTTTGATTCAGCCAACCTCTCTTAAATCTCACATTAACTTCCAATTCAAAGATAGAAACGCTGTGATTCAAAGAACTAAGTAACTTGCCCAAGGGCTCTCATTTAGTGAGTAGTGGAATATGACTTTGAGTCTAGGTGTGTCTAACATAAAAGCCTGTGTATTCCGTCTATCCACAATGCTTGACTACAAAGGACAGAAACAGAAGGGGCACTTGAGAACAGAGGGAAATAAGCAGGGGCATTAAAAGTTAGCAAATTTATAAGAAGCAAAAAGTCAGGTATCACCTAAACACTACTCCAAGCCCTCCTCTCAAAGGGCATCCCTTGAGTTTTGGGATTCAGTTTAAGTCAGAAATAAACTTTTTTGGTTTTTATTATTTTAAAAATATTGTATTGAGTGTTTGATGAAAGTTTACACAGCAAATTAGGTTCCTATTCAAACAATCTCTACACGTATTGTTCAGTGACATTGGTTACATTTTCTATATTGTATCAATATTCTCATTATTTCTGTTCTGGTTGTTCCATTATTTTTTGTTGTTGTTGTCATTTTAATTTTTATTGTGATTTGGGCGAAGTTTACACTGCAAATTCATTTTCCATACAGCAGTTCATACACATTTTGTGTAATGACACTGACTGCAATTCCCCTCAATGTAATAGCTCTCATCCCACTTCCTCCCTGTAATTACCTCTTCCCTGTGTTCTTCAGAAATAAGCTTTTTATGAGTGGCTGCTGGCTGAGCCCAAGAGGAAGGACTTCAACACTCAGCTTTTTAATGCATGATTTTTATTTGCAAAAGATAACCCCACGATACAATTCCGGCAATCTAGAAGTTTGCAATATTAAATAAATAAACAAATAAAAATGAAAAGATGTTTACAGGCTAATGGGGAAACCAATATTGCATGCATTATCTAACAAGAAACTTCATCAGAATTGATGTGTCAGGAAAATAGTCTCCTGGAAAATGTAATAAACAAATCTAACTGGTAAAAACAATGGCATCTTCATCTGGACATGGATGAAGACACAAGTGTAGGTTTGAGGGATGCAAGGAAGGGAGGGGAAGGAGCCAAACTTCAAGGCGCTAGTAAGTGCTGGTGGTGAAGCGGTGGAGCTTAATTTGCCCATGACAGAGAAAGGGAAGGCAGATATGTAGGTCGTGGAGCTCTGACTTTGTCACTGGGGGGGGATGAGGGGTGTCGTCGGAGGGATGGGTGCAGTAGATAGACTACAGATAGGATCATACTAATATAAATAATCATCTAAGGAGAAAAGTTAGTACTAGGGCTAATTATATCCAAACCAAACTCACTGCCTTCCAGTCCATCCCGAGTCATAGTGACCCCTTCTTGGGTTTGTGACGCGATAGCTCTATGGAAGTAGATTACTCAATTTTCCTTTCCAGGAATGGCTGGTGGGTTTGAACCGCCAGCCTTCTGGTTAGCAGTCAAATGACTTAGGCACCAGAGCTCCCAGCTAATTACATATTAGGAGTGAAATGGGCAAGGGCCTTTTCAACACAAGCGGAGGGCGTCTGCCTTGGCCAGAAGTTAAGGTCAATTCTGAGAATAGAAAGAAGAACGCTTAAAATTTTAAATGATTTTCAGATGGAGAGGCGGAAGTTGAGGTCACTAGAGTGCTGGGCTTTGTAAGAAGTTCTCTCTTAGGCCAGGAGGGGTGTGGTGGTTACTAGCTTCAAAAGAGTGAATAAAGTCTTGAAAGTGTGCTGGGAAGAACTGAGAACACACTTAACAGGGGATGCAGGCGTGGAAATAGCGACCAACAGCTGATAGGCACGGTCTGGGGCCCTGGAAAGGGCGGCGGGTGCACCTGGATCCCTGTTGTACACAGCTGGGTCACAGCGGGACCACCCCCCGGGAGCAGGTGGCAGCGAAAAGGCAGGCCCGGGAACAGCGCAGACGGGCGCGCGCCCGCACGAAAGCGACCTGCGGGTAGAGCGCGTGGGCCGCGCGGCGGGCCGCCGGGAGTGAGAGGCGGGCTTAGCGAGCGGGCCTCCGCGCGCCACTGGCACGCACGCGCAGACGGGCCGAGGGGGCCCGGAGGCACAGAGGAGGGGGAGCGAGAATAGGGGGAGTGGAATGTATTTCCGCTCTGGCGGACAAATAATCCTGGCCAAAGGGGAGGCAAGGCTGTCCGGCCCCTTTAACCGCGTCGGGGGTGGTGGAGAAGAAAGGGGGGTCAAGAAGGGGGGATCCTGCTCCTTTAATTCCCTCCCCTCTCCCTCCCCTCTTCCTCCTCCGCGAGTCCTCGCCAACGCTGCCGCGCGCGGGGCCTGGGACACACGGCACGAGCCGCCCCCGCCCCTCCCCCTTACGCCCACGCGGAGCCGGCCCCGCGCGCGCGCCCCGTGCACCCTCGCGCCTGCGCTGTACCCAGGACCTGCCCGGGTGTGTGGGGGGCGCAGCCAGCCCTGGGGGGGTGGGGGAAATAGAGGGAAAAAAAAACAGCGTGCGGAACCGGGCCAGGTGAGAGGCGTGTGC
>NW_006921881.1:1056404-1060377 GCF_000298275.1 Orycteropus afer afer
GCAAACGTGCTAAGGGGGGGCGGAGGAATGAGACGGCGGTTAAAGGGGGCGGGGTGGAAGAGTCTGCATCCCGGGCCGCCTTGGAACCTGGACCCTCAGGCTTTGGTCTCCGCTCCTACCGTCCCTACTCTGAGCGCGCGGGCTTGCTGACTCCTCGCGAGCTGCCAGGCGTGGGGGGGGGGGCAGGGGGACGCCGCTGCCCCGCCCCCAGGAACCACGCCTCCCTCCTCGCTGAGGGACAGCGCCTCCCCAGGGGACTGGGGAAACTGAGGAAAAGCCCTGAAGACTGGGAGATCCGATGCTGGGGAGGGCCGGGCTAGAATGGGGATGTGGGGCCTGGAGCTTCGGCTTCGGAAAACCAGAGACCTTTGTCTCTGACCGGTTTCCTTCCCAACCAGGGTTGCCCACCCCTACCACAATGGCCTCTGGGGTGGAAGTCCTGCGCTTCCAGTTGCCTGGCCACGAGGCCGCTACACTGCGGAACATGAACCAGCTCCGCGCTGAGGAGCGGTTTTGCGACGTTACCATTGTGGCCGACAGCCTCAAGTTCCGTGGCCACAAGGTCATCCTGGCTGCCTGCTCACCGTTCCTGCGGGACCAGTTCCTGCTGAACCCCAGCTCTGAGCTGCAGGTCTCATTGATGCACAGTGCACGCATCGTGGCAGATCTGCTCCTCTCCTGCTACACGGGTGCGCTGGAATTTGCAGTCAGGGACATCGTCAACTATCTGACGGCTGCCTCCTACCTGCAGATGGAGCACGTGGTGGAGAAATGCCGGAATGCCCTCAGCCAATTCATCGAGCCCAAGATTGGCCTCAAAGAAGATGGGGTCAGCGAGGCCAGTCTCGTGAGCGGGGTCAATGCCACCAAGTCCCTCCTTCCTCCCGCCAGGACCCCAAAACCGGCCCCCAAGCCCCCTCCCCCACCTCCTCTACCCCCTCCGCTTCTGCGGCCGGTGAAACTGGAGTTTCCTCTGGATGAGGACCTGGAGCTGAAAGCAGAGGAGGAGGATGAGGATGAGGACGAGGATGTATCTGACATCTGTATCGTCAAGGTGGAGTCAGCTCTGGAGGTGGCACACCGGCTAAAACCCCCCGGAGGCCTTGGAGGGGGTTTAGGCATTGGGGGTTCTGTTGGCAGCCACCTTGGGGAACTGGCCCAGAGCAGTGTGCCCCCCAGCACTGTGGCCCCTCCACAGGGTGTGGTGAAGGCCTGCTACAGCCTATCTGAAGACGCAGAAGGGGAGGGCCTGCTGTTGATCCCTGGAGGCCGGTCGAGTGTGGGGGCCACCTCGGGTCTAGTGGAGGCAGCAGCAGTGGCCATGGCTGCCCGGGGGGCGGGGGGCAGCCTGGGTGCAGGGGGCAGTCGGGGCCCCATGCCTGGGGGTTTCTCAGGTGGGAACCCCCTGAAGAACATCAAGTGCACCAAGTGCCCAGAAGTGTTTCAGGGCGTGGAGAAGCTGGTCTTCCACATGCGGGCACAGCATTTCATCTTCATGTGCCCACGCTGCGGCAAGCAATTCAACCACAGCAGCAACCTCAACCGCCATATGAACGTGCACCGTGGCGTCAAGTCGCACTCATGTGGTATTTGCGGCAAGTGCTTCACACAGAAGTCCACACTACACGACCACCTCAACCTGCACTCGGGAGCACGGCCCTACCGCTGCTCCTACTGCGATGTGCGCTTTGCCCACAAGCCTGCCATCAGGCGACACCTCAAGGAGCAGCATGGCAAAACCACAGCCGAGAATGTGCTGGAGGCCAGTGTGGCAGAGATCAATGTTCTCATCCGCTAGCAGGAATAGTGCAGAGGCAGGAGGCTGGGGTCCCTGAGCTGGATGGGAAGGTGCCCTCTGTGGCCTGGGAGAATGGTTTGGGGGGAGACTGGGGCAAGAAAGTACCTTGGGGAACTTGAGCAGACACACATTGTGAGGGAGGGGGTGAAGATTCTTTGGTGGTAAAACCCAGTCTCTACAGAGCTGAAGACAGAGGTAGGATTCTTTGAGAAGGCCAAGAGAATATGAGGTCCCAGAGAAAGGTTTCTTCTCTTAGAGGTGCATGGATAAGTGGAGGGAGGGAAAGGGTCCTATAGAATGAACAGAAAAAAGACTGGGAAATGTTTTATTCTGGGCTAAGGCTGCCCAGGAGGAGGTTCTGATGTTTCTTGAGGTAGGGATTGGGTGGGTGGGACTTGGGAGGGAATTTGGCAAGGTGCAGCTTATTTGCTCCTGTTTAGAATAGATCCTTGGGAGACAGAGTGGTAGACAGCAAAGGTTATTAATCCCAGAAAAGAAAGGGGAAGACAGCTCTTGCATGCTGGGGGAAGGGGACTGTTGAGTACAAATTCTAGAGAGAACAAAGGTGCCAGGTAAGAATATGGAAGTGAGCATCCTGGGTAGATATTGGGTGAAGTAGGGGTGGGCGGGAGGGCACTTAGGAGAAAGAACACAGGAAGGGCTGTTGGGGAGGGAGAGTAGTAGAGACTTATACAGTATTTTTTAAGAAAACAAAACGTATTTTTTAGGATTTTTTCTGGAGTTTGGGGTTTTAGTTTTTCTTTTATTTTCCATAAAATAAAAAAAAGAAAAAACTTTTTTCTTCACACTCTGGCAACTGCGTGTATGAGTGGCCCTTTTTTTCCCCACCAGTTCCATATGCATCCCACCCTAGACAGCCTCTCCCTCTGATTCTGTGTGCTCAGTACCCAGAGGTCACATGTCATGCAGGTCCTGTAGCTTAAGGAGCCCAGTTTTTGGGGTGAGGGACTTCTCTGGCCAGGGACTCAACCTTGTAATCTCAACACCTGGCAGAATATCTCATACCGCAAGTGTGCAGCAGTTGTTTGGCAGTGGTGATGTTACAGATGGACTGCTCCCTTAGTTGAGTAGTTTGCTATCAGGGATAGAGAGATGGGTTACAGGTAGTCAATATATCCACTGAAATTGCAAGCAGAATTCTGTGAACTTTTTTTTTCCCCCCAGTCCCAGGAAAGGGCCCGTGGGAGCGGGGATGTTAAAAATCCGTATGTTTGTATTAAGGTGGAGGGAAGACTACAAGTCCCAGAAAGCTTTGAAATAGTTTTTAACCAAAGAGTACTACAGTTCCCAGAAGGCCTTGAATTGCCTCAGGTGTCCCATATCCCAACCACCTGTCTGTGTCAAATGCTGCGTGTGAAATCGTGCAGATATTCCCCAGCTTTGGCCAGAATGCAGTACCTAATGGGATGGTACCCTAAATACTACTACTGAAATTGTGTGTTTTGATACTATAACGATACTTCCATTGACAACTGGGCTACATATGACCCATGGAGTGCCTGACTTTGTATTTAGTAAAAAGCTTACTTACTGCAGGATTACCAAATATTAATGACTCTTGGGCCACTACCTGGATCCCTAGTGCGTGTGATGCCATAACAAACCCGGCATAAACAGAAGAGACGTTTTAGTTCCAGGTTTTCAAAAGAGAACGCTGCTCCAGGGGACACGAAGCAGTATGTCAGAACCAACCATGAATAAAGGTGTCCTCCGAGCGGTCCCACTGCCCCCTTGTTCGTTAGTAAAGTGAGGCCAAGCCTATCTGGTGACCCAGAAACTAGAAAGACAGCAAAGCAACCAGAGGGAGGAGACACTCACGAGGGCCGAAAGGAAATACAGCCGCTGCCGAGAGCCGGGAGGCTCAGACGCACCGCTAGTTACCTAAAACCAGGTGGGGATGGAGAAGCCACACCTGGACGCAGGCGTACCTCGCCCTCAGTTCCCCGCAAAGCTGAGGTGAGAAATGGCAGGAATTCTTGCCTGCGGTCCCCAGCTTCCGCCAGCAACCGCCATTTCCAGGGCCGCTCCCGAGGGAAAATGGCCAGAAAGCGCGTCGCGGCTCCTTTAAGGCTCTTCCTTGCCTTCCCTCCCCCCGCCCACGTGACCCGGGGCGGCCGCGCGCCGGCTCAGCCCCCTGCGCGAGCGGCGATGGCG
>NW_006921881.1:1060539-1108279 GCF_000298275.1 Orycteropus afer afer
CGGGGCCGGGGGGCCCGGGCGGGACTTGCAGCAATCCGGGGGGCCACCACCGGGGGCGGATGAAGGGACCAGGGGGTGGGAGGTGGGGGGAGTGGGCACGGAGGCGCGCATGCAGCCGCCGGCTGCCCCCGAGTGGGCGGCGGGCGCCGCGGCCCCAGTGGCACGCGCGAGAGGCACGAGGGGCCGTCCGCCGGGCTGGGGGTCAGCGGGCATTGGAGGGGTTGGGGCCAGGGGTCCCCGCGGCCTGGGGGACAAAGGGGGAGCGGCGCGTGCAGCCGGGAGGAGGGGGCGGGGCCGGGGCGCAGAGGCCCCGCCCCCCCCCCCTCCTCTACTCTCGGCCCCAGAGATGCGGGGTCTACCGAGAGGGAGGGGGCTGATGCGGGCCCGGGGGAGGGGTCGTGCGGCCCCTCCGGGCAGCCGAGGACGTGGAAGGGGGGGTACTCATAGGGGAAGAGGTAGGCCCCGAAGCCTGCTCTCTCTTCCTAGGGCCCAGGCGTCCTGGGCCCCCCAACTCCCTACCGGGCTGACCAGCCCTCCTGCTCCTTGCCTCCCCTCCCAGGGGGAAGCCCCCGCTGAGATGGGGGCGCTGCTGCTGGAAAAGGAGCCCAGAGGAGCCACGGAGAGAGGTGAGTATGGGCAGAAACAGCTGAGTTGGACCTTCACCTCCTCTAACACAGGATCTTTTGGGTCCTTAGCCCTGAACTTTTTCTCTTTTCCTTCAGTTCATGGCTCTTTGGGAGACACCTCTCGTAGTGAGGAGACCCTGCCCAAGGCCAATCCCGATCCCCTGGAGCCAGGGGGCCCCTCATCCCCAGCTTCTGTCACTGTCACCGTCGGTGATGAGGGGGCTGACACCCCCATAGGAGCCACACCGCTCATTGGGGATGAGTCGGAGAACCTCGAGGGAGATGGGGATCTCCAGGGGGGTCGCATCCTGCTAGGTGAGAGGCTAAAGGTTCTGGGGGTGAGGCGGGGGGAGTCCTCGGCCCCTTCTTTCCTATTTATCTTACCTTCTGCCTGCTTGCCCATATGTTTTCTAGGTCATGCCACAAAGTCATTCCCTTCTTCTCCTAGCAAAGGGGGTACCTGTCCCAGTCGGGCCAAGATGTCAATGACAGGGGCTGGGAAGTCACCCCCCTCTGTCCAGAGTTTGGCCATGAGGCTGCTGAGTATGCCAGGGGCCCAGGGGACAGCAGCAGCAGGTCCTGAACCCCCTCCAGCCACCACCAGTCCAGAGGGGCAGCCCAAGGTTCACCGAGCCAGGAAAACTATGTCCAAACCTGGAAATGGACAGGTAAGAGTCGTGGCAGGATGGGGAGAACTAAAATAATGTGCAATAAACCCCTTGTGGGCTTCTTTTGTAATTTAGCCTTAGGCCTCTTCTAATCCATGCACACATTTAGGTATTTACCAAGAACCTATTGCTTGCTGAATAATGGATTGGGGCTTAATCTGTGAGCTGACAGACACTGTTCCTGTCTTCTTGGAGTTTACTTTCTTGGAGAAGAGGACTTGAAAAGACAAATGTTAAAGAGTTAATTAGATAGTTAACGTCTTTAATTACTCTTATGATAATGACTATGTAAGAGAATTTTGAACCACTTTTCTTTTCTACCTCAAAGTAAGCCTCCAGGGGAATGTTTCCCTCACTTCTTTGAAACCTGCCCCTGTTCTGCTTTAAGGAATTCAAATTCCTGTGGGGAAGAAGGTGAGGGCCACAGAAATCACAAAGGGCCCAGAATCTCAAAAGCCTTATGGCAAGGTTTTAAGGGTTTTTTTATGTGGACTGCCCTAGACATAAAGGAGGAGCTCTGGTAGCGTAGTGCCTAAGGCAATTGACTGCTAACCAGAAGGTTGGCGGTTCAAACCCACCAGCCACTCCTCGGAAGGAAGGTTGGGCAATCTACTTCCGTAGTGATACTGCCTTGGCAGCCCGAGGAGGGGTCGCTATGAGTCGGGTTCAACTCAACAGCACAACAACAGACATAAAGGAGCTCTGGTGACACAGTATCTAAGGCATTCAACTGCTAACCAGAAGGTTGGTAGTTGAAACCCACCAGCTACTCCTCAGAAGGAAGACAGGGCAATCTACTTCTGTAAAGATTTATGACCTCAGAAACCCAGTGAGAGTCGATATGAGTCAGAATCGACTTCATGGATGTGGGTTTGGTCCTAGATGTGGTTTGGCCACCTCGGTAAAGATTTTTAGCCTTGCTGAGTTTGTTTTTTCATCTGTAAAATGGGACTAAAGGGTCTGCTTCTGGGCGGTTGGAAGGATACGTGAGTATTAGGTGTGGAATGTGCTAGACATCTTGTTCTTGCTGTGTTCTGGTTCCTGGAGCTCCAGATGATATTCTGGAGTGTGTGACTCACCAACCACCCCCACCTGGGGCTCCAGGCTAATCAGCAGAGCTGTAGGTGCTCCCTGATCCAAAGTGCTCCCTGTCACTCCCAGCCCCCAGTCCCTGAGAAGCGGCCCCCTGAAGTGCAGCATTTCCGAATGAGTGACGACGTGCACTCGATGGGGAAGGTGGCCTCAGGTCAGTTTCACCTCCTCCCCACCTGTGGCCTGACACCTGTCTTGAGGGTATAGGGCACAGGCCTCACCTCTTTCTCTCTCTCCTTCCAGATGTGGTCAAAAGGAGGAAGCTGAACTCAGGAGGTGGCCTGGTGAGCCAGGAGAGGGAGGGAGCAAGGCCTTTCCACCTGGGGGTGGGGGTCCTTGTTTCAAGGGTGTCTGGGTGCTGGGGCCACACCCTGGGTCCTTGAAGGTAATGGAGGCTGGTGGAATGGTGCCAGCAGCCTCAATTTTTCTCTTCTTTTTCTAGTCAGAGGAGTTGGGTTCTGCCCGGGGCTCAGGAGAAGTGACCCTGCAGAAAGCAGACCCTGGGTCCCTGGAGGAGTGGGAGACAGTGGTGGGGGATGACTTCAGTCTCTACTACGATTCCTACTCTGTGGATGAGCGTGTGGACTCTGACAGCAAGGTGAGGTCCACCTGCCTGACCTCCCCCACCAGCCCTTTTCCAGGTCCAGGGCTTGCTCTTTTGTTTTGCTGTTTATTAGTTATTTGTTTGAGCTTTTTTATTCCTTTGTTCTACCAACACATACATTTCCTGGATTATTTTAAAACAAACCTCAATTATCTTACCGTTTTATTTACAAGTATGTTCATATGTGTTTGTAAACATAAGGTCTCTTGTATTTTGACATCGCTGAGTTATTATTTCCACATCTAAAAAAATTTACTAGTGATTCCTAAATATATCCAGTCAGAGTTCTTGTTTCCTCACTGGATTCATAAATTATTTTCTTGTTAAGATCCAAATGAAGTTACGTTGATGTGAATGGTATTTTTCTTAGGTTTCTCTTGATATATTGCTTCCCCATCTCTTCTAAAAGCTTTTTTCTTGCCGTTTAGTTGTTGAAAGAACCAGGTCAGTTGTCCTACATTTTTTCTGGTAAACTGATAGATCTACAAGCGTGATCAATTTCAGTTTCCTTTTTTTTTTTTTTTTTTCCCCTTCCTCCAAGAAGACCTAATAGTAGGTGTCACATGCTTCCAATTGCATCACATTGGGAAGCACACAACATCAGGTCACCTCTCTTGTTTGCGATGTCAAGATTAGACAGCAAGTTCAAGTGATGTCAACCTGCTCTATTGGTTAAAAAGATCTTTGTGAGCTTTTCACCTACTGTTTGTAGTAGTTATTGGTAGTCTCATCTATTTATAAAATTTATAGAAAGGGTATAATAGTAAACTGTTTGTATTCTGGAACTTGATTTTTTTAAAAGATTTGTTGTTATGTCATCACGCACCTCGTTGCATGTAACTATAGTACCTTTTTCAGTGCTGTATAGTAGTCCTTTCCTTTTTCTTTATCCAGCCTTTTCCCTTCTCACTTGCCCACACTCCCCTGTGCCAGAGAGCTGCTATCCCTGGTTTGTGTGGTGGTGGCAGTGTTTTCTTTCTTCTACTTTTATTTCCTGAGTTCTGGGGGCTCTGCCTTTCTCTCAAGTCCCTCCTCTCAGGAAAGAACTGTGATTTGGGAGTCATTGTCCCCATAGCCCCATCTTGCCTCTCTCCCAGTCTGAAGTTGAAGCTCTTGCCGAACAATTGAGTGAAGAAGAAGAGGAAGAGGAGGAGGAAGAAGAGGAAGAAGAGGAGGAGGAGGAGGAGGAGGAAGAAGAAGAAGAGGAAGAAGATGAGGAGTCAGGCAACCAGTCAGACAGGGTAAGGGTCAGAAACTAGTGTCTGCACAGGAGGCAGGCACTGCAGGGCTGGAGTCTGAGTTCCCTAACTCTCCTCCTCCTCAGAGTGGCTCCAGTGGCCGGCGCAAGGCCAAGAAGAAATGGCGGAAGGACAGCCCATGGGTGAAGCCGACCCGGAAACGGCGGAAACGGGAGCCTCCGCGGGCCAAGGAGCCACGAGGTGAGAAAGTTGCTCTGCTTTTGGGTCCCCTCCTCCAGCCCCATCCCGGCCCCCAGAGAACATGCACCTAAAAACATACTCTTGCATGTACACCCGCATGTACCCACACCCATGCACCTGTGAGCTCGCACTCTCACTCTCTCTGTCTCTGTGTCAGGAGTGAATGGTGTGGGCTCCTCAGGCCCCAGTGAGTACATGGAGGTCCCTCTGGGGTCCCTGGAGCTGCCCAGCGAGGGGACCCTCTCTCCCAACCACGCTGGTAATTGCCAATTGCCGGGACTGAGAGCCACTAGGGGGTGCCCTTTGGCGCCAGAGGGAATGGGGAGGAGAGGAACCCATTGGAGCCGGGGCGTCCACAGCTAGGACGTTCTAGAGCATGGAGGGAGAGAGGGGGTGGGGGTGAGAGGACCCGTCAGGGGTCCTAGTGGGTAAGGGGCATGGCCCTCCTCAGCTTCTATTTTTCCCTCCATCCAAGGGGTATCCAATGACACGTCTTCACTGGAGACGGAGCGTGGGTTTGAGGAGCTGCCACTTTGCAGCTGCCGCATGGAGGCGCCCAAGATCGACCGCATCAGTGAGAGGGCGGGGCACAAGTGCATGGCCACTGAGAGCGTGGACGGAGAGGTGGGCCGCCGGACAGCTAGAAGAGGTGGCAGGGAGAGCCGTCCCTGAACCCAGCCTCATTGTGTCTCCTTGCATGTCTTCACTGCCCACAGCTGTCGGGCTGCAACGCTGCAATCCTCAAGCGGGAGACCATGAGGCCCTCCAGTCGTGTGGCCTTGATGGTGCTCTGTGAGACCCACCGTGCCCGCATGGTCAAACATCACTGCTGCCCAGGATGTGGCTACTTCTGCACAGCAGTGAGTGACAGCAGGGCAGGCAGGCACGCCTGACGGGGGAGGGGCTCCCAGAGCCTGACTTCATTTCTCCGCCTCCAGGGTACCTTCCTAGAGTGCCACCCTGATTTCCGTGTGGCCCACCGCTTCCACAAGGCCTGCGTGTCCCAACTGAATGGGATGGTCTTCTGTCCCCATTGTGGAGAGGATGCTTCTGAGGCCCAGGAGGTGACCATCCCCCGGGGGGATGGGATGACCCCACCAGCTGGTACTGCAGCCCCTGCCCCTCCACCCCTGGCCCAGGATGCCCCCGGGAGAGCGGACACATCCCAGCCCAGGTACTGGTCTCTCCCTTCTCTACTGCCTGTCCCTACCCCTCCCTGTCATTCCCAGACATCAGCACCTTCTCCCACAGTGCCCGGATGCGAGGGCATGGTGAGCCCCGGCGCCCCACCTGTGACCCCCTGGCCGACACCATCGACAGCTCAGGCCCCTCCCTCACCTTGCCCAATGGGGGTTGCCTCTCAGCCGTGGGGTTGCCCCCTGGGCCAGGTCGGGAAGCCCTGGAAAAGGCCCTGGTCATCCAGGAGTCAGAGAGGTAAGTGGGGATTGGGCTGGGGTGGGAGGAGCAGTGGCTCGGCAGGTGTGGAAGAAGCTCCCAGGAGCTGACCCCTCTTTTCCCTCACGTGACAGGCGAAAGAAGCTTCGTTTCCACCCACGACAGCTGTACCTGTCAGTGAAGCAGGGGGAGCTACAGAAGGTGATCTTGATGCTGTGTGAGTATTCCTCTGTTCATTTATTCAACAAACCTTTTAGTACCATCTATATACCATGCACTGGGCTTGGGAGGACAAGGATGAAAGATTTAGTCCTTACCTTGAATGGCTTGATGTGGTGGGGGAAACACACACAGATGACCTGGGATGATGAGATGAGCACATTGGTACTGAGTGCTGTGATAGGTGCTTGTATGTTAGTTCATGTAAGTGTTCCAGTGGTGGGGGCACAGAGAGGTTGAGTATCTTGCCTGGTAGTATGGTGGTACTAAAGGGGGTTTGAACCCCAGAATAGCCAGAGCTCTTAAATCCTCTCTCTGAAAAGTGCTGTGGTGAAGGTGAATACAGAGGGTGCCCGGGAAGGGCCCCAACCCAGATTGGGGCCCTGAGGCAGTGCTGCCCATTCCCTGACTCAGTCACTGCTTGTCCCTCCCTCTTCCGGTGTGATGGGCTCCTGCAGTGGACAACCTGGACCCTAACTTCCAGAGCGACCAGCAGAGCAAGCGCACACCCCTGCATGCGGCCGCCCAGAAGGGCTCCGTGGAGATCTGCCACGTGCTGCTGCAGGTTAGCATTACTGGCCCTCTGCATGGATGACCTTGGACCCTCTCCCCAGCCCCACCCCTTCCTGGTGCCAGCCTGAGTCTCACCTCCTCTCAGGCTGGAGCCAACATCAATGCAGTGGACAAGCAGCAACGGACACCGCTGATGGAGGCTGTGGTGAACAACCACCTGGATGTGGCTCGATACATGGTGCAGCGTGGTGGCTGCGTCTACAGCAAGGTGGGGGCTGGGAGTGGCTCAGGGAATCGGGGACTTGTTTGTGATGCCAGCCAGAGTCTTCATCTGCCCACGTCTCTCCCTCAGGAGGAGGATGGCTCTACCTGCCTCCATCATGCAGCCAAAATTGGGAACCTAGAGATGGTTAGCCTGTTGCTTAGCACAGGACAAGTGGATGTCAATGCCCAGGTCAGTGGCCCCCAGGCTACGACCCAGCCCCAACTCCCCTGAGCACATGGTACCTGCCGCCTTGCCTTAGCCTCAGGCTCTGGGCCCCCTTCCTCCTTCGTCTGACCTCTGACCCCCTCACTCTGACTCAGACTGCTCATGGCTGTGTCCATTTCTTCATTTGTACTTCTCTTGATTTTTTGTCCATTTTTGTGCTTATTTTTCTTTATCATTTTCAGAATAATGAGTTGCTGCCTTGCTCTCTGAAAGTAACCAATGAGATACTTTTTTAATCAGCTATCACATTTGTGTATGTTGGTTGTGTTTTCAATTATTACCGAACCGATTGCCGTCGACTCAGATTCATGGCAGCACCGTGTGTGTCAAAGTAGAACTGGTACTTCATAGGGTTTTCAGTGACTGATTTTTTTTGGAAGTGGATTGCCAGGCCTTTCTTTTGGGTGAATTGGACCTCCAACCTTTTGGTTAACATCTGAACACTTAACCATTTATGCCAACTAGGCATGCTCTTAGTCTATTGGTATTGTTTTTTTATCTTTTCTTTCTTTTTCTTATATTTCTTTTTGATATTTGAATTGTTTCAACTTTGTCTGGAGGGAGCTCAGGAAGCAGGGTCCTGTGGCTTTGACATGACTTGAGTACTTCCTTCCTTTCACCTAACATACCTTGCCCCAAACTCAGAATCTGCCATTTCTCAAAGAAACAGCTTCCTTTAAGTGTGGAACGTTTTTTAGTGAATACAGTCTGGGCATGTATGGGGTATTTTTTGCTCCTGGATTGGTGCTGCTTCTATGACTTTTCAATGGAAAAATATTTTTAGGAAATAGATGTTTTTTAGAAGGAGAAAAATTTCTTAGTATCTCTGGGCAGTTGCACTATATTGTAGATGAGAAAATTGAGACCCACAGAGGTTAAGTGACTTGCCCAAGGCCCCACAGCCTGTAAGTGGTCGACCTAGGATTCACACTCAGTCTGGCTCCAGAGGATGGCCTACATGCTGGCCCCCACCTGACCCTCTTTTCTCTCCCCACACCCACAGGACAGTGGGGGGTGGACGCCCATCATCTGGGCCGCAGAGCACAAGCACATTGAGGTGATACGCATGCTGCTGACACGAGGTGCTGATGTCACCCTCACTGACAATGTGAGTGGGAGTGTGGTCAGGGCGGGGGAGGTGGGGACAGCCTCAGGCCCTAAGCAAAGTGAAGGCTCAAGTTCAAGGGCTTAGCCACTTATGCCATCCCTTCCCCTTGCACCTCCATAGGAGGAGAACATCTGCCTGCACTGGGCTTCCTTCACTGGCAGTGCTGCCATCGCCGAGGTCCTTCTGAATGCCCGCTGCGACCTCCATGCTGTCAACTACCACGGGGATACACCCCTCCATATCGCGGCCCGGGAGAGCTACCACGACTGCGTGCTGTGAGCCCCTTCCTGGCCTATCTTGTAACTCCCCTTCCTCACCTCTCATAGCCCTAGACCCTACAGGCTCCCTGTCCCCTCCCTAGGTTGTTCCTGTCCCGTGGGGCAAACCCTGAGCTACGGAACAAGGAGGGTGACACAGCATGGGACCTGACCCCCGAGCGCTCTGACGTGTGGTTTGCACTCCAGCTCAACCGCAAGCTGCGCCTCGGAGTGGGAAATCGGGCCATCCGCACCGAGAAGATCATCTGCCGGTGAGCCCAGGCCCCATCGTCCCCCTCGGAACATCCCCAGACCCCACCGAATCCCCAGAACTACCCCCAGTCCCCTCCCCGCTAGGGTTGCTAGATTTAACAAGTAAAAGTAGAGGGCACGCCGTTGAATTTGAGTTCCACATAAAAGTGAATACTTTTTTAGTGTAAGGGCTCACTGAACTTCCGCTAAGGGTGATGGGAAAATCTGGGAATGGGTTAATAGTGGTTGTTGAACAACAAGGTGACATAATTAATATCACTAAATTGTACGTATGAAAGATGTAGGAAGGGTGTTTCTTTACCTGTGTGCAGTTAAAGAGAAATGTCTTTATTTTGGACATATTTATACTGAAAGGTTACTTTGTGTTTATTTGAAATTCAGATTTTCTGAGTTTTGTCTAGAAACTCTACTCCCCATGTCACAACGGACCCCTCGAACCATCCCAGACTCACGCTCGGCCCTTCCCATGGCCCAGTGCCCTGGCACCATCTTAGCTCTGTCCCACGCCCCACTGAGTTCATGAGCATCCTCAGCCCCTGCTTGCACCTGGGGGAGCCCCTCACCCCTGCCCTAGCTCACTAGCCCCATCTACCCCTTTGCTCCCAGAGATGTGGCTCGGGGCTATGAGAACGTGCCCATCCCCTGTGTCAATGGTGTGGATGCGGAGCCCTGCCCCGAGGACTATAAGTACATCTCGGAGAATTGTGAGACTTCTACCATGAACATCGACCGCAACATCACTCACCTGCAGGTGAGCAGGCAGCTAGAGGCCTTCCCAGAGAGAGGTATGAGTGTCATTGGGAAATTTTGGGGCCACCCAGGATACTGGCAAGGGTGGGGGTCTGAAAGTGAGCATAGTGTGGGGCTATGTCCACTTCGAGGAAGGGCTACTTTTTCTAGGCCACAGGGCAGCCCTGGGGGCACCCCTCGTCAGCAGTATCTTGATTCCTTCTTGCTCTGGGGCCCTAGCCACCACTATTCCAAAACATGGTCCCCAGAGAAGATAGTGGTTGGGGCAGAGAGTATCCTAGGGTTGAGCTGACCCTGTCCTCCCTGCCCAGCATTGCACGTGTGTGGATGACTGCTCCAGCTCCAACTGCCTGTGCGGCCAGCTCAGTATCCGGTGCTGGTATGACAAGGTACGCACTTCTAATGTCTTTCTCTTTTCCAGAGGATCTAGCCCCTATCAGTCCAGTCCCTGGGCCCTTCTCCCTTACCTCCTGCCCTGAGGAGGAAGTGACCGAGAGGGTGGGGCAGTACCTAGGGACCTCCTGGGACACTGCCAGGACAGAGGTGACTGGCGCCCAGGTATATGCAAATCGAGGGTGATGGCTGTATGCTTCCTGTTCTTGAGCTCAGGGCCAACATGGCCTCCCCCCAGCTTCTCCTTCCCCATCTGGGTTGGAGTCAGCAGTGCATTTTTCTGTGGGGTCTTGGGGATCCTGGGCAGCTGAGGTGGGCACCACACAGACCACTGTCCTCCCCTCTCCCTGGACCCCAGGATGGGCGGCTGCTCCAGGAGTTTAACAAGATTGAGCCCCCCCTGATTTTCGAGTGTAACCAGGCGTGCTCCTGCTGGAGGAACTGCAAGAACCGGGTGGTGCAGAGCGGCATCAAGTGAGGCCCTGGCCTGCAGCCCACCCATACCCGCCTCACCCCTTTCTCAGCAGAGAGTGGTGGGGCACCCCTTCCCCCACCCTGGGGCTTTTCCAGGCCCCTCCACCCAATATCACCCTCCCTCCTGCCCCCAGGGTGCGATTGCAGCTCTACCGGACAGCCAAGATGGGCTGGGGGGTCCGCGCCCTGCAGACCATCCCCCAGGGAACCTTCATCTGCGAGTGAGTCTGCTGGGGCACCTTAGCACCTGGGGGTGAGGGGTGGGGACATGGCCACTTCCCAGGCCTCATTCTCTGCCCTCCTCCCAGATGAGCCCCCTCTCTCCCTCCCCATCCTCCAGCCAGCTTCCTGTGACCCCCGCCCCCACAGCCGAGAACGACGCCTCCACTCTGCCCAGACCCCAGAGTGCACATCTTCCTCTCTTTTCATCTCCACATCTCTCTGAGCCTTACACCTACTCTCCCCTGCCATCTGAGCTGGGAAAAGCACTTGTTTGGGAAATAGGCAGTCCTGGGTTTGAGCCCCTCTGACGCTACGTGTTCTTGGCCAAGTTGCTGAACTTCGTTGAGCCTTATTTTTCTTATCTATAAAATGGAAATAACTATTGTCTTTCAGTCCTCTTCAGGAGCCTTGTCCCTCCCTCATTTCCTTCTCTGCCCAGCCTCTGTAATTGTTCGTTCTCCCTTGGCTCCTGCTCCACAGCCTTCAAACTTTAGCCTTTAGCTAATCCTGCTTGCCTAGTCAAGAGTCGCTGGGTGGTCCACACGGTTAATGCACTTGGCTGCTAACCAAAAGGTTGGCAGTTTGAGTTTACCCAGAGGTGCCTTGGAAGAAAGGCCTGGTGATCTACATCCAACAAATCAGCCATTGGAAATATATGGAGCACAGCTCTACTCTGACAACGTAGGGTCGCCATGAGTTGGCGTCAACTTGATGGCTGCCGGTGGTAGTGGTGATGGTGGTGGTGGCAGCTTGCCTATACAAGGGACTATCTAGTTTTTCTCCTTTGTGTCCTCTCAGCTGCTCATTCAAGTTTCAAGTGCCCCCCTTCCTCTTGGGCCTCCATGTCCACACCATCCACTCACTGCTTATCCTTGCCAAAATCTGCCTTTGCCCTCACCCTCTGAAGATACTGCCTCTCTGCAGTGCTCATTCTCCTGAACACCTGCCTCATCCTCTTTGATGACAACTCTGGTTCCTAGCACCCCGACACCACCTCTTTGACCCACTTGTCCTATGCTGGCTCTTCTTCCTCTCTTTACTGTTCCAATGTGCTATTCTCAACCCAACTCCTTCCCCAAGTGCCTCCTGGATCCTGTGGCTCCAGCTCTCCCTGCAGCCCTAATGCCCTCCTGTACTTCAGCCCTGAATTACCTACCACCTGCCAGGTGATCTTAGTACATAAACCTCCTTGCGTCTAAACTCCGGTGAATTTCCCCACCCTGACTGCCCGTAGATACTAATCCCCATAACCATAGAGGGTTTGTGTTTCCAGGCTCACTTGAACCTTCTTTTGACAGATCTCAAACCTATCCGTGTAACTTTCCCACTATGGCTTCTCTAGATCGTCCTTGGCCCACCTGTCTTGGGCTCCCCCAGTACCTGCTAGTACTGCCTATGTTCCAGCCATTCAGTAGGGAGCTATCATGTTGTGTCCTATGTTACCACCTCACATGTCTGTGTCCCCATGCTCCTCTTAAGTACCTCCTAGGGGAGAATACCCACCTCCCTTCCAGGTGATGTCCAGCCTCCTCTCTGGGTACTCCCCACTGGCCTCAGCTGTGTTGGTCTGTGGCATTCATGTAGTGACTAGTCCAGATGACAAGTATTGGAAAGGGGTTGCATGGAATTGTGAGGAGAGATGGAGCCTGGAGCAGCCTCCCCGTAACCCCTGCTCACCTTCAGAACTGCCACTTCCTGCCCAACAGGTATGTCGGGGAGCTGATCTCCGATGCTGAGGCCGATGTAAGAGAAGATGATTCTTATCTCTTCGACTTAGACAACAAGGTGGGCAGGAAACCCCTCGGCCCCATCCCATCCTCCACACTCTCAGTGGCTGAACTGCTGGGGTCCCTCTGGGAAGTCAGCAGGTGGAAACCCAGTGAGGGACTGGATGGTCACTGGTAGTTGGCCAGGCAAGCAAAGTAGGGGAGATGTGAAGAATGATGCCCTTGCCTTCAGGATGGAGAGGTGTATTGCATCGATGCCCGTTACTATGGCAACATCAGCCGCTTCATCAACCACCTGTGTGACCCCAACATCATCCCTGTCCGAGTTTTCATGCTGCACCAAGACTTGCGGTTTCCACGCATCGCCTTCTTCAGTTCCCGGGACATCCGGACTGGGGAAGAGCTGGGGTGAGATGTCCCAGGACCTTGCCCAGGCATGGGAGATGGAGCAAGCCTGGGACCAGACTCAGAAAGCTGGGGAGCACTTGGTTTCATTTCAGGTGTGGGTTAGAACAAGCCGCTCAGACTTCACTGTACCTGAGTGCCACCTGGAGGGCTTGGTATAACGAGGTCCTGGGCTTCACCAAGATTCTGATTCACTTGGTCAGGGTTGGGGCCTAGGATTCTGCATTTCTTTTGAGCTCCCAGGTGATGGTGGTGGTTCAAACCTAAAGAACACACAAGGGCTTAGTGTTGGAAGATGGGGTGGTTGCCTGAGTTTCTCTTAGGGAGTATGCTTAACAGAGGCGTTGGTGTGGCTCAGGGCAGCTGGGTCTGGGTCCCAAGTGCCTTGTATTCTTCTGATAGGTTTGACTATGGTGACCGCTTCTGGGACATCAAAAGCAAATATTTCACCTGTCAGTGTGGTTCTGAGAAGTGCAAGCATTCAGCCGAGGCCATCGCCCTGGAGCAAAGCCGCCTGGCCCGCCTGGACCCCCACCCCGAGCTGCTGCCTGAGCTCAGCTCCCTGCCCCCTGTCAACCCCTGAGAACGGACCACATCCTCCCTTCCCACCCATGATGGCTGCCTACCTCAGCAGCCTCCCTGCCACGTGCTGCTCACGGCCCACCCTGGGGCACTGCTCTCTTCTCCCCACCCTAGCCCTTGACACATTCCTCAGCCAGAGATCCCAGCCAGGCCCTGGAGGTCTGACAGCCCACCTCTTCCAGAGCTGGTTCCTCCCTGGGAGTATGACTTCAGGGCTGGCCAACCCTCTGGTCCCCACCCTCAGCCGAATTTGGATGAATTGAAATCAGGCTTCCTTGCCAACTGGTTTCTTCTGTTCTCATTAAATGTTAGGTTTGATAATGAGCTGCCTGGGTGATTGGTGGGGCAGGGCACACAGCAGCTAGGATACAGGTCCAAGGGGTGGAGGGGATGGGAAGCAAGCTGGGTAGGTGTGGCTGGTGTAGCCAGCTGCCCAGAGGGAGGTCAGGGTGTGTGCACCACTGTGAGGAAGGGTCTAGTCAAGGACTATAAGGCAAATCTTAACAATCTGGTGGGATTGTGTGACATGGAAATCACCACCATCACTGAAGTCTTGCAAAACTGAAGGGTTTTACAGTCAGGATGCACCAGGTTCTTCCCAGCATAGACCATCCCCCAGCTGGCTAGCCAGCCTTTGTGCCACTGTCACAGGCTCAGGCTTCTCAGCCCACTGGGCACAGAGTTAAAAAGGAACTAGAGTGGCAGGGACCACAGGCAGGGGTGGGGCTGTGACGTGGCTGAAGGGCGGGGCAGGTAGCAGGTGAGCCGCCAGGTCTCCCTAGCTCCAAACACTCCAGAGACTGAGCCATGGGGCAACGGGACGAGAAGGAGGCCCACGGTGAGGCTGGGGGTTGGAGGCCTGGAGGCTGAGATTCTGCAGAGGGTAGGGATAAAGGAGAGGCCAGGCCTGGGCTACGCTGTAGGGAATGGTGGCTAGACTGCTCCCAGGGAGAGGAGTTGAGGTGAGCTCTAACTCCCTGACGGGAGGGCCCCAGGAAACAAAGGATGATGATGGAAGGAGGCAGAGCTAGTCCTGGATGAGGGGTGAGGTTCAGGGACTGGGAGCCATTACTAGGGCCTTTGGGGAGAGAAGCTGGGGTCTTAGCTAGCTAGGAGTTGGAGCTCGGGTCTCTGGGAGGAGGAGGAAGAGTTTCAGACCTGGACTCTGGGTCCTTGAAAGGAAGGCTCTGGAAAACAAAGCCTGACTGGAAGGAAGCAATTAGGATCCCGAGTTTGACATGGGCTTGGGCTAGGGTTGTCATGTGCTGTGGAGTTTTTGAGGGCTGAGGCTGAAATCTGGGTCCAAGGGAGGAGTAAGGGATGGAGTCTCTACGAGGAGGAAGAGTTTCAGCGTGGACTTTGGGTCCTCCAGGAAAAAGGTGTTGGAGACCTGCCTGCTGGGATCTTTGTGAGGAATTGGGTATTGGGGCCCTGAGCAGGTTGGGAGCCTTGCCTGCAGGGATCCCTGTAAGCAGTGGTAACTAGTAGCAGGGGCCCAGCTAGGGTGGGGGTTCTTCTGAGGAGTTGGGGCTGAGGGTCATTGCAGAGAGTGAGCTGGGGCCTTCCACTGGGGTCTCTTAAGAACCGAGGAGTGAGAACCTGTTTCAGAGTACCTGAGGAATAGGAGCAGGGGTTCTGGGGTTCCTGTGAAGGGTAAGGTCTGGGGCAGAAGTGGCAGCAGGGCCTGTCTCAGGAGTCTATGAGGAATAAAGGCTGGAAGCCTGTTCTGGGAACAGGCACTGGGAGTCTGAGGGGAGAGGAAACAGAACCTGCCTCAGGGATCTGTGAGCAGTAAGGACTGGGGCCTGCTGCAAGGTCCTGAAGGGATTGGGGGTCTGGGCTTCTTCTGGTCTGGAAAGGAGGCAGCCCTGAGGGAGGGCTTGAGTTTATGGCAGGCTAGGGGAAGGGTTGGTGAGGAGTCCCTAGTACACTTCCTGGATCAGCTTTAGGTCAATCATTGACCTGTAGAACAGAGTCCAGAGCACCTAGAACAGTCTCAGATTCAGCCCTCTGCCCTCCCTACACAGGGGACCCTGGCTACCTGGCCCTACCTCCTCCCATGTGTACTCAGGGAGGGCTGGAAACTGGACACGTCCACAATCTCAACGGCTGAGCTCAGGTGTCACCATGACTTCCAATTGGAACCCAGGAGGCACGGGCACAACTGGGGACTGAAGTCCCTTAGGACTGGGGCATGTAGGGGATCCCTCCCACCCCCAGGCCCTGCAGGGGTTAAATCCATTTGGCTGCAGTTTGTTTCTCCCTGGCCTCAGGCCAGAGGGTGGAAGGAGGGCCTGGGACAGATTTAGGGAGGGGCTGTGACCTCCCAGAGGAGCTCAAATTTGTGTGGTCTCTGGGTGGGGTATGAGAAAGGGAGAGAGATGAGGATAGACGCTTAGGGCCATTGAGATGACTGAACACATAGTCCCACATCCCAGCTAGAGGGAGACTTAAGAGAAACTGGCCAGAGTGAGGGCAGGGTATGAAAGCCATTTCCCAGACTTGAAGCATGAATCAGAAAAGGCCCATAAGGAAGGCCAACTGGGTAGAGTTCAAGGCCAATGCACTGTAGACCAGGCCTTGGTCCTACTTTTCCTACTCTCCAATTCTCCCTCTTTGAGGGCCAGCCCTGGCCCTATCCATCCCTCACCTAACTCTGGGGTATGGGAAGAATTGGGAAGGGCCAGGAAATGGGGAGAGACTCCTCTCAGTGCCTCACTCTCCACACTCTTCCCCATACCCCTCAGGGAAGCCAGTTAAATATGACCCCTCCTTCCGAGGCCCCATCAAGGACAGGTGAGTTCTGGGCACCTGGGGATGAGGAGGGGGCAGGTCTGATTTTTGCTTTGTATTTGCCGAAATATTGGTGAGGAGAAAAGAAAAGGTAAAGGATAAGGACAGAAGTGTTTTGGGAGAATTGTGTCTGGGAGGGGGCCTTTCCGGAGCTTGGCATGTGCGCTTTGTGACAATTCATTGAGCTAAGCATTCTGAGTTGTGCGTTTTTCTGTATCACACTTTGGGAAAATGTTGTTGTTGTTAGATGTCATGGAGTCATCTCCGACATGAAGAGAAACACTGCCCGGTCCTGTGCCAGCTCCACACAGCTCTCTTTAGGAAGAAAAAAAAAAAAAAACAAACTCTGATCCCTACTTTCCAATTCAATATCCCCTAATTCTCCAGTCCTGACCCCCCCCCACTCCCCCTCCCCATCTGTCCCCGAAGGCTTCCCCCAGCTCAGGCTCCCATTTTTCTCCCAGGGGCTGCACAGATGTCATCTGCTGTGTCCTCTTCCTGGTCTTCATTTTGGGTTACATCGTAGTGGGGCTCGTGGGTGAGTTTTCAGTTGCCCAGAGCTGGGGCAACGGGTGGGGAGTACTAACCTAGGGAGGGCCACACTCCTAGCTGCTCACCCTCCAGTGATTCATCTGTGTGTTTCTGTCTCCAGCCTGGTTGTATGGAGACCCCCGGCAAGTCCTCTACCCCAGGAACTCTACCGGCGCCTACTGTGGGATGGGGGAAAACAAGTGAGTACGAAGAAAGGAGCAGAAGAGAGGTAAGGGTGGAAGAAATGGGCTGGAAATAACACTCTCAGGCTCCCGATCCACCCACGCTCTTCCACACCTTTCTGCACACCCCACCTTCAGCCTGAATCCTACCCCAATTATCCATTGCTAGAACTGAGAAGCAGTACATAGTCATGGGGAGAACTTGGTGGCGCAAACTGTTAACCAAGCACTTGCCTACTAGCTGAAATGTTGGTGGTTCAAACCTACCCAGAGGTACCTTGGACAACAGGCCTGGCAATGTGCTTCTGAAAGGTCACAGCCTTGAAAACTCTGTGGAGCAGTTCTACTCTGCACACATGTGGTTAACAAGAGTTGAAATTGACTTGCCAGTAAGTGGGTTATAGAGTCATGGTATAGAGTTGGGTTTTAGAGTATGGAGATGGCAACTGAATCTGAACGAAGCTAGGTTCTGGTTATATGGTCTTGTATAAGTTCCTTAACCTTTCTGAGTTTTGATTACCTTCTCTGAAACTCAAGGATTATTCCACAAGTGGTATTGTCAGTTCCTGTATGCAGTAAACACTCAATGCAATAGATAATAAAACCTCTAACACTGATATGGTGCTTACTGTGTACCGTGTATATAGTGCAGGTAGTATACTTTACACGTACTACCTTATTTAAACCTGATGAGTTAGATACTGTTATACATAGACTAAGGCAGTGAGAGGTTAAGTGCCTTGCCAAAGGTCAAATAGCTAGTGAGTGGTTCGCAGTTCCAGAGTTCATAGCTAACATACTCTGGGAAATCTGGGTGTCTCCACTACCTCCCCAGCTGGACTGAGCTTCTTGAGGCCAGGATGGGTATAATATGTCTGGGCTATGCTGGGCCCACTGTGTACCACTGAGGCAAAGTCCTGGTAGTCACCTCTGGTGCCTCCCAGGTGTGACCAGGCCCTGATGTACTATGCCCTCCCTTCTTGCAGAGACAAACCCTATCTACTGTACTTCAACATCTTCAGCTGCATCCTGACTACCAATGTCATCTCAGCTGCCACAAATGGCCTGAAATGTCCCACTCCCCAGGTTAGAGCCTGGGTCCAACTTCTGCCCCAGATCACCCCCAGAATCCTGGGTACCACCCCCTTAGTGTGCTCTCTGTCCCTAGACATGTGTGTCCTCCTGCCCAGAGACCTCATGGACCTTGGGTGTGAAGGAGCTCTCCCAGACAGTTGGAGAGGTCTTCTATGCTGCAAATAGGAACTTTTGTCTACCAGGAGTGCCCTGGGATATGGTGAGTGCTGCCCCTATTGTCACTGAGAAGGGTCACTAGAGGCAGAGGCTGGAGTTGTTGGGTGGAGGATCACCAGAGTGATTCTGTTCAGGGCGGGGCAGGCTGAACCTGAGATGGGGACCGCACTCTTCCTTCTGCCGTCCCTACATCTTTTATCTTGCTCTGTGTTTGTGTCTGTCTGTCCTCTCTCCCTCCCCCTCAGAAAGTGCTTCAAAGCGTGCAGCAAGAGCTCTGCCCCAGTTTCCTCCTCCCCTCCAGTCCAGGTGAGAAGCACAAATTCCTTCCTTGAGCATCATCTTGTCCGATATTTTTATTACTCAAATAAGGAAACTTAGGCCCAGAGGGAGTGAAGTCACACCACTCAGCAGTGGCAAGATTGGAATTTGCACCAGGTCTCCATTTCTCTCTGCTGCATGGCCCTGCAGTCAGATCACCAGTGTTTACTGGGCACCTACTGTGTGCCAAGGAGGCCCTGGTGGCACAAATGGTTTGCACTTAACTACTAACCTAAAGGTTGGCTGTTTGAACCCACACAGAGGAATCTCAGAAGCAGGGCCTGGCAATCGACTTCTGAAAGGACACAGCCCTAAAAACCCCATGGAGTGCAGTTCTACTCTGCAACAGATGAGGTCGCTATGAGTTGGAATTGACTTGACCGGCACTTGACTGCTAACCAGAAGGCTGGCGGTTAAAACCCACCAGCCACTCCTCGGAAGGAAGTTTGGGCAATCTCCTTCCGTAGTGATACTGCCTCGGAAAACCGAGGAGGGGTCGCTTGAGTTGGATCTGACTCGATGACAGTGAATTTGGTTTTTTCATGTTTGTTTGTTTATGTGCCAGGCATTGGGGAAAGATGGAGGGAAGATGAAAACTGCTGCCTGCCTGGAGCTACATTCTAGGTGGAGAGATCAGAGATGCTCACAAAAAGACAGAGAACCCCATGATAACACATGGGTGAATCTGTACACACACACTTACATATATGTGCATGGAAAAAAGATTGTTGTTGTATGTGCCATTGAGTCAGACCTGACTCATAGCGACCCCTCCTTGGGTTTCCAAGGCAGTATCACTACAGAAGTAGATTGCCCATCTTCCTTCCAAGGAGTGGCTGGTGGGTTTGAACCACCAGCCTTCTGGTTAGCAGTCAAGTGCCTTAGGCACTACGCTACCAGAGCTCCTCAGAAAAAAGATTGGAAGGATGTTTATCCAAATATCCAAAGGTGACAAGTAAATGCGGCTGGATAGTAGGATCACATTTGATATATTTATGTGTGTATATGTATATGGATTTATATATTCTTGTTGTTGTTATGTGCTGTCAAGTCGGACCCACTAGCTGCTCTGTAGAAGGAAGATGGGGCAATCTACTTCTGTAAAGATTTACTGCCTTGGAAATCAACTCAATGGCAGTGAGTTTGAGGTACAGAGCAGGTGCCACAAGCAATGGAGGAGGGCTGAGAAGGCTTCCTGGAGGAGGGAAGATGGAACTAGAGCTGAGTAGGAAGTGATGGCTGGTGTTTCTAGAGGGGGGAGAACACTCAGTAGAAGCAAAGATATAGAGGTGAGGGGAAAGTGGTCTAAGTCTTAAAGCCTGGCTAGGGAGTGTGGACACTGTCTCCAGGATAGAGCTTCTGGAGGTGTGTCTGAGCAGCAGAGTGCCCTAGAGTCTAGGAGTGAGAGAGTCGTGTTGTGGCGTAGTCCCCCTGGCAGTCAGGAGGAGGTCACTTTGAAGACTGACTCAGGTTGCAGGGACAGGAGCTCTAAAGACCATGCTAAAGGGAACGAAGGTCTGAACCAAGGCAGCAACAGGACACTGGGAAACGTGGAGGTGGGGAAGGGTGTGTTGAGACAGTGAAGGAAGAGTAGATTGGGCTCCACAGGGCAGGGGCTCCCTCCCATGGCTGTGGCATCATTAGCAGCCTCCCTCCCCAGCTTCATCCCCAACCAGGGAGCAGAGCCCATCACTCCTCCCTCCCCTGAGGTCTCTAAGGGCTGGGATGGAGACCAAGCTGAGTCTTGGACTCTCCCACTTTGCAATGCCATTCTCACCCTGCAGCTTTGGGGCGCTGTTTTCCATGGTCCAACAGTACTCCGCCTGAACTCCCAGGGATCACCGGCAACATCTCCCAGGGGATCAGGTGGGCATCTCTACCCCACACCCTTTCCTTCCCTTCCTTCCCAGGACCCCATCTGACACTGTTTCTTCCCAACAGTGGTCTTCTTGACAGCCTCAATGCCCGTGACATCAGCGTTAAGATCTTTGAAGATCTTGCCCAATCCTGGTATTGGATTCTTATGTGAGTCATCAGAGTCCCCCATCATCCTGCCCTTCTCCCCTTTCGGATCCTCTGTCCCCCAGCTCAATGTCTGAAACCAATGGAGATTTTGGACAGGGAAGGGAGGAGGAGCCAGAGCTCAGAATGGACCCCAAGCCCAAGGGAGTTTGGAAGGGAAATATCTAATCTGGGCAATGTCTAAATGAGGAAAGGCATTTGGTGGCCTCTGAAAGGGAAAAAGATTTGGGGGACTACAGGTGACCCTCGCCTACCTCACCCTGCCTGCAGTGCCCTCTGCATAGCTCTGGTCTTAAGCATGGTGTTTATCCTGCTCCTGCGCTTGGTGGCCGGGCCTTTGGTGCTAGTGCTGATCCTGGGGGTGCTGGCCGTGCTGGCATATGGCATCTACCACTGCTGGGAGGAATACCGGCTGCTGCGGGACAAGGGCGCCACCATCTCCCAATTGGGCTTCACCACCGACCTCAGCGCCTACCGTGGTGTACAGGAGACCTGGCTAGTTGCCCGTGAGTGCCCCATTCACCCGAGTTACCAGCTACTGCCGAAAGGCTGCCCTGGGTCACAGTGGACCCAGGCCCCACTGCCCCCATCTTCCCACAGTGATCGTGCTAGCAGTGCTTGAAGGCATCCTGCTACTGATGCTCATCTTTCTGCGGCAGAGGATTCGCATCGCCATCGCTCTCCTGAAGGAAGCCAGCAGGTTCGAGCCTGTCCAGAGGGAGATGAGGTTGAGGGGAGGAGTACAGGCCTGGATGAGGGAGATAGACAGGTAGCAGGGAGCCCTGGAGTAGAAATGCAGAATAATACAGAAGTTACCACTGCTATGTGACTTAGCCTCTCTAGGTCTCAGTTTACCCATCTGTAAAATGGGAGCAATAATAGTTACTACCTTGTAGGGCTGTCATGAGGATACAATGAGCTAGTGTCTGTCAAATGCCAAGAACAGTGCCTGGCAAGAGTAAGCCCTCTACAAGGGTTAGTGGTAACAGTACTGGTAGTTTTCATCGTGTGGTGGTTATTGATGGGTAGGATGGCAGTAATCTAGACAGAAAGGAAAAGCAGCAGCTTGCTCCCAACCAGGACCTGTTACATCCATCAAGAGACCATAGAGATTGGGGACACTCTTCCTTTTCTCACCCTGAAGCTGCCCCAGGTGGTATTTTGTGAGTCTGGTCCCCTCTTGGGATCTCTTGAGCCTGATTTATTCAATTCAGTTCATCACTCAACCTTGTAAAGGCACCAGGGATAAAGATACAAAAGATGGAGTCTCTATTTCGGTTGCTCCAGCCTGAGTGGAGTGGTGTGGGCCCTCGTAAGAACAGAGTAGGGTCCTTACAGGGGGAGCAGTGCTTTGTTGTTGAGCATTCTTATCTCCCTGCAGGGCTGTGGGATACATGATGTCCACCATGTTCTACCCATTGGTTACCTTCATCTTCCTGCTCATTTGCATTGCCTACTGGGCCATGACTGCCCTGTATCCTTTGCTCACAAAGCTAGCCCTGCTGGAGTCCTTGGGGGTGGGGGCAGGACAACACTTGTCCATATCTTAGTGCCATTCCACTAGGCAGATGCAGCCCTGCACCTTCACGGAGTGGAAAGTGAAGGCCCATGCTGGATGTCAGCCACCTCTTTGCAGGGAATGTTTGGGTCCCTGGATGGCACAAATGGTTTGCGCTCAATTACTAACTAGAAGTTGGTGGTTCAGTCCCACACAGTGGCCCCATGGAAGAAAGGCCTGGCAATCTGCTGCCATGAGGATTACAGCCAAGAAAATCCCATGGAACAGCTCTGCTCTGTAACCCACGTGGTCGTCATGAGTTGGAATCGACTTGATGGCAATGAGTTTAGTTTTTTTGGTTTACAAAGAGCAATCTGCACAAGCACATGGCAGCCCTGGGAAGGGGTCCTTGAGGAGGGGACCCCATATGACCATACTTTCTTTGACTTCCCTCTGGGTACCTGGCCACATCAGGGCAACCCCAGTACGTCTTATGGGCACCCAATGCAAGCTTGCCCGGCTGTGAGAACGTGATGATGAATGAGTCATGTAACCCCATGGTGAGAGATGATAGGGTGGGCATGGAGGGGGCACCAGTAGAGCTAAGGGGACATTGGGAGCTGTCTTTGATATCTAGTGCTACTATAACAGATAAACCACAAGTGAGTGACTTTAACAAACAAATTTATTTTCTCACAGTTTAGGAGGTTAGAAGGCTGAATTCAGGGGGCTAGCTCAAGGGGCTTGGCATCTATCTTCCCCCCATCTCTGTTTGCGTGCTTAATCTACTCTTTATTTTTTATTTTTTAAAAATATTTTCATTGTGATTTGCATGAAAATTTACAGAGCAAATTCATCTTCCATACAGCAGTTCATACACATTTTATCTCATGACATTGACTGCAATTCCCCACAATGTAACAGCTCTCTTCCCACTTCCTCCCTGTAGTTACCTCTTCCCTGTATCCTTTCCTCCCAAGTACTCCCAGCAACCCCCGCCCCAGCTGTCTCCCTGTGCAAACCCTGCCATTCTGTTCTTTCATGATTGATCGCTCCAAGTAGTGTATCTACCCGATGTCAATGATCACCCAATATGCCTGACTGTTCTTTGTCTGGAAGCCATGGGAGTAAGTTAATCTACTCTTTAATATCTCAAAAAATATTGATATAATTCACACCCTACACTAAAAATGCTATTAACATCACAAAGAAAATCTATTCCCAAATAGTATGATAACCCACAGTATAAGGATTAGGATTTACAACACATATTTTGGGGGAACACAGTTCAGTCCATAATAGGGGCCTACTGGTCTAAATCCCTCATTGTGCACAGGAGGTTGGGGCCTAGAAAGGGCAAGAGGACCACTCAAGGTCACACAGCTGCCCCCAGCAGAGCCAAAAAGCAAGTGTCACTGACTTAATCTAGTCCTTCCAAACTCACTCATTATGCAGAGAAGGAAACTAAGGCTGGGAAGAGTCAGGGTGAACCCAAGGGTAGGGCCAGTCCCTGGGGAAGCTGGAGACCAGAACTTGTTCCACTCCTCCCCAGGACATTTCTCTACCTTACCTTGAGGTCTATTAATGTGTCCTTTGCCCTCTGTTTCAGTCCACTCATTTGTAAAGTAGAGAGCATTATAATATCTGTCCCACAAAGTAGCTGAGAAAATAAAGTGACACATTAGTCACATAGTGTTTAGTACCATACCTGGCACCAGATAAGAGTTTGATAATGTGTGGGGTTTTTTTTTTTTTTTTTTAAAGTCTTTCTCCCTGGGTAAACAGCCTCCAGCAACCTGGGCAATAGACACATGGGCATTCCCTGTGGAGCCTGGAAGAGAAGCTGCTTCCGGAAACCCTGCTCTGTGAGATGCCAGGGCATGGTCTAGAACCCTGGCTTGCCAGGGATTTGCTGTTCTCCAAGTGTCTTCTGAGCTGGCATTGTGGGCTAGGGCAGCAGGCATCAATCCCACCTACATAAAAGGGAAGGGAGGCTCACTTATACTGATGGAGGACTTGCCAGTTATAAGTATGCAAAGCTCAAAATGACCTGGTTCTTGCTTTCAACTTGCTCAAAATCTAGCAATGGATACAAACACACAACTACATGCAAAGTAGACAGTGGTTTGTTTACTTTCTTATTATATTATTTTAAACATATATTCAGTTTCAGAAATTATCGAGATTTTTCACATTTATTGGAAAGAGTTGTTTTCTATTTGTATGTTTTAACTTTCTACTGTGGAAATTTTACAATACACACAAATGAGAGAATAGTACAGTGAATCCCTGTACCCGTCACCCAAGTTCCACAGCTCTCAATTTTCTGCCATGCTTATTCTTCTATCTCCCCACTTCCACCTGCAAATCTTTTAATTGGAACTTTGTAAAGTAAATTCTGGACATCATACTATTTCCTCTGTAAATACATCAGAAAACAATGGATCTCAGCAGATAAGGACATTTTAAAAATATAATCACTATACTCCTTGGAAGGAAGGTTGGGCAATCTACTTCCATAGTGATACCACTGCGGATACCCAAGGAGGGGTCGCTATGAGGCGGGTCCAACTCCACAGCACATAACAACAACATACCATTAAGTAAGGAGCTCTGGTGGTGTAGTGGGTAAAGCATTTGGCTGCTAACCAGAAGGTTGGTGGTTCAAACCTACCAGCTGCTTCATGGAAGGAAGATGAAGCAATCTATTTCCATAAAGATTTACAGTCTTGGAAACCCAATGGGGGTCACTACACGTCAGAATCAACTCAATGGCAGTAAGTTTGGTTTTGGTTTATACCATTAAGTACTTGGCTACTAACCAAGAGGTTGGTGGTTAGAATCTACCTGGAGGCACCTTGGAAGAAAGACCTAGTGATCTACTTCTGAAAGATTACAGCCATTGAAAACCCTGTGGAGCAGTCCTACTCTGAAACATAGGGGGTCACCATGAGTTGGAACTGTTTCATACCATTATCATGTCCAGTAAAATCAACAATACCAAAACAAACCAAACTCACTGCCGTGGAGTCGGACCTGACTCATAGCGACCTCTCTTTGGGTTTCCAAGGCGGTATCACTATGAGAAGTAGATCACCCAACCTTCCTTCCAAGGAGTGGCTGGTGGGTTTGAACCGCCAGCCTTCTGGTTAAAACTTAACAACAATTCTTTAATATTATCTAACACTCAGTCTGTTGAGTTTTGCTAGGAAGTGTTTTTGGTTGAAGTTGCAGAGGCTGTGCTGTGAGTACAGAGGTAGAACAACTAGCCCAGACTGGAGATCTTTGAAGCTCTCCAGAGGATGGGACAACTGAGTGAAGGCAAGGCAGAGCTGGGCATTGGTCCTTGGCTGCCTAGCCACACTTCCTTCTCAGGCACCATTACACATTTGCGCAGATGGCTGGAAACTATTGTGCTATTGGGAGACTGAAGTGAAACTAACTACTTTCATACAGAAGCCACTGTTTGAATGTAGAGATAGGTGCTCCTGGCTCCTGTAGCTGAAAGGGGCTGCTACTCCCCTCCCTCTATTCCAGGAGGGGCAGGAGCTGGCTAGGTGTGGGCAGAGGCCGTAACCCTACACTAAGGTCTCTAACAGCTACTCTGTCCTCCCAGGATCAGCAGGTGAAGTCATGTCCAGGGCTGATGTGCGTCTTCCAGGACTACACATCCACAGGCCTGGTACAGCGTTCTCTCTTCAACCTGCAAATCTATGGAGTCCTGGGGCTCTTCTGGACTCTCAACTGGGTACTGGCCCTGGGCCAGTGTGTACTAGCTGGAGCCTTTGCCTCATTCTACTGGGCTTTCCACAAGCCCCGGGACATCCCCACCTTCCCCTTGAGTGCTGCCTTTATCCGCACACTCCGGTAAGTCTGGGCCCTGGGAATTGTGAAAGTGGGGGTCTCAGGGCATCCCAAGGGTGCCTCAGGTCATCCAGTTTCCTCTGCAGTTACCACACTGGGTCGCTGGCCTTTGGAGCCCTCATCTTGACCCTTGTGCAGATGGCCCGGGTCATTCTGGAATACATTGACCACAAGCTGAGAGGTGAGTTGTTTCGGGGCTGGGGAAGACCAGCCATTGGATCCTTAGGGAGGGTCTGCCTGAAACTTGTGGCCAAACACAGGCTTCCCTTGCCTCTAGGAGCCCAAAACCCTTTGGCACGCTGCATCATGTGTTGCTTTAAGTGCTGCCTTTGGTGTCTGGAGAAGTTTATCAAGTTCCTGAACCGCAATGCATACATCATGGTGAGCCACAGTGTGAGAGCAGCTCCTTGCTCCAGTGTGCTTGGGCCCAGGCCTTGATCCTAGTCCAAACAGGCTCACCTCAGGTAACTCTGACCTTCCCACCTCACCCAGATCGCCATCTATGGGAAGAATTTCTGTGTCTCAGCCAAAAACGCCTTCATGCTGCTCATGCGGAACATCGTCAGGTCAGGCTACTCCCACCCTCACGTGGTCCCCTCCTCAGCTCTCCCGACTCATGCGTGTTTGAATGTGCTCCTTACAAGGCCCCTTCTAAGGAGTTTAATACTTTGTTTTTTGCATCTTGAAAACTGAACTGTTTTTATTTTTCACTGGCCCTTCCCTCCAAATTGTGGAGCAGGTCCTGTTCCCACCTCTGCCAGGCCTCTCACCTCTAATCTCCTCCAACCGCGCTACAGGGTAGTCGTCCTGGATAAAGTCACAGACCTGTTGCTGTTCTTTGGGAAGCTCCTGGTGGTTGGAGGCATTGGTGAGGACGAGAGCCACGGGTTCTGGGGACAAAGGGCAGGGGTCCTGGGAAACTTAAGAGGGACGTCAGATGAGTGGCACTGACTTCCAGGCCTCTCCCACAGGGGTCCTGTCCTTCTTCTTCTTCTCTGGCCGCATCCAGGGGCTGGGTAAGGACTTCGAGAATCCCCAACTCAACTATTACTGGCTGCCCATCATGGTGAGTGACTCCGCCTCTCTGCCTTACCCCTTGCCTCCTCCAAGAAACCCAGCAGCCCCATCAGGCCTTGTGTCTTCTAGATCTCCATCCTGGGGGCCTACGTCATCACCACTGGCTTCTTCAGTGTTTTTGGCATGTGTGTGGACACACTCTTCCTCTGTTTCTGTGAGTGACACCCTAACCATCTCCTCCCACCCCCAAGGTGTGGGCCAATTCAGGCTTTTATGGGGTCTTGGTGGTTCTAGAAACTGCAATGTCATCAGTTAAAAGGGAGCCTCTTCTGACATCCTCAGGCCATGGGATTGACATCCTCGGGTTGTTGTTGTTACTTGCCGTCGAGTTGCATCCAACTCATAGTGACCCCTTCTTGGGTTTCCGAGGCAGTATCTCTACGGAAGTAGATTGCCCAACCTTCCTTCCGAGGAGAGGCTGGTGGGTGACATCCTCGGGATTGGGGAAGAGAGAGTGAACCCCAGGCTTGTAGGCTCTCCCAGGAAGGAGCATTCCAGAGAAGAAGCCTCTGCTATCTTCCCCTAGGAAAACTAGTCTGGAAATTAACAAGAGAGCCTTCCCAGCTGGTGGCTTTAGTGAGAAGGTTATGTCTTACCCAACTGTGTACATTTAGGTCCCTGGGTAGCAGTCTGTACTAGACTAACAGAAAGGTTGATGGTTTGAAGTCATCCAGCAGTGCCATGGAAGAAAGACCAAGCTACCTGTTTCCATAGAGACTGTTAGTTGCCATCAAGCCAATTCCAATTTATACCAACCCCTTGTGTGCAGAGTAGAACTGCTGCTCCCTAGGGTTTTCAAGGCTGACAAGCCTGTCTCCAGAGGCACCTCTGGGTAGGTTCAAAATGCCAACCACACAGCTAGGGGGCAAGTGCTTAACCATTTGTGCCAACCAGACACTCCTCATAAAAATAACAACCAAGAAAACCCTATGGAGCTCAGTTCTGCTCTTTGACAGAATCTAGTCCATGGTAATTGGCTTGATTTTTTGGTGTGTACATTTATGGAGGGCTTGGTGTGTACCAGGTTCTGAGCAATCCATATGCATTTCCTCCCACCCCTTAATCTTTATCACTCTAGAACGTATAGTATTATTGATAGGACTGTACAGATAAGAAACTGAGGTTACAAAACATCCCCTCAAAATCCCAGCTGGTGGTGATGAAGCCTGAACTCACCACCCAATCTCCCAGTCCGTGATTTTCCCGGGGATAGGGTTGGCCTCCCCTGCCCACCCCAGGGTCTGCTTTGACCGGTCTCTGTTGCGGCTCAGTGGAAGACCTGGAGCGGAACGACGGTTCTCTGGACCGACCTTACTACATGTCCAAGGCTCTTCTTCAAATTCTGGGCAAGAAAAATGAGGCGCCCCCGGGAGACAAGAAGAAGAAGAAAAAGAAGTGAGAGACCCAGCCCTGCCCTGACCCAGGGCTGTATAGCGTCTGTATAGCATCGCAGCCCCACTCTGACTTCCAGATTACGATTTTGTAGTAAAAGGGTTTTATTAAAGATTGATATTTTGTTTTCTCAATGAGTCTGAGATTTAGTCCCTCCACAAGCTGCCTCCTCCCGCCCCCAGCCTGGCTCTTTAAAATGGGCCCCGCCCCGAAGGCAGGCCCTAGGTGCCGCGACCTGTAAAAAGGCTCAAGCACAGTGATGCTATGCTTCACCTCAGCCAATCAGCTTCTCGCCGAGGTCACGCGCTTCCAGCTTCATGAGGACCAATTGGAAAACGAGCTCCGCGATGCCGGAGGGTCACGTGGGGACCCGTAGAGCGTGAGGGCCAATTAGAGTCCACCGCGGGCCGAAAGTGGGGTCTGGGTTTAAAGAGCCGGGTCAGCCCACCAGTTCCAGACCCTGTCCAATTCTAGGGGCAGTGTCCTGGCTGCTGCTTGGGAACTGTGATGGTGGAGCGACTGAGCACAGCGCTCCAGGGTAAACCCCGGGGACCGCTGATGCTGAGAATCTGGAGAGACTATAAGGCTCAGGTGGTTGCCGCAATCCTCCTACTGCTGTTGTCTCGGGCAGGATGCGGAACCAGGGCAAAGGAAGACTTCAGTCTGGTGAGCCACCCCTCGCTCAGACCCTTCCCCAGCCTGCTCCAGCGGTCTGTGTGCCCGGTCTGGTCCCCCAGAACGCAGGCGGCTGAGCGTCTTCTCGGCTCCAGACTCTCCCCTTCCCGTCCCCCGACGCCTGCTCCCGGCGCCGGTCCCCTCCATCCTCTTCCAGCTCCATTCCTCCAGGCCCTCGCCCTACTCCACTCGAGTTTTCTGCTAACTGGAGCCCCTTCCTCTTTTTGGTTTGCTTCCTCACCCCTCCTCTCTCCGAGACTCAGCTTCGCTCTAAACTGTCCACTAGATTACTCCCTTGCTCCGAATCCCCATCACCTTCCTGTCCCAGGGAAACCTGAGTCCGAGGTGCTATCCATCCGTCCCCAAATCCTAATTCACAAGTCTGTCCATGCTGAAAAGCTCCTCCCGTCACAGGTGCAGCCGTTGGTGACCATGGAGCAGCTGCTGTGGGTGAGCGGGAAGCAGATAGGCTCTGTGCACACCTTCCGCATCCCGCTCATCACGGCCACTCCTCGGGGCATTCTCCTCGCCTTCTCTGAGGCCCGAAAAATGTCTACATCCGATATGGGGGCCAAGTTCATCGCTCTGCGGAGGTCTTTTGACCAGGGTATAAAGATGCCTGGGTCGCAAGAGTGGGTATAGGTTGCATGGGTGGGAACCTGTAGGTTGCAAGGGCCCTTAGGTAGAGGAATCTAAGAAGAGAAAGTACCTAGGTCATGGATCCAGAAATTAGGATTGCCAGGGAGTTGGATGATTAGTCAACAAATATTTATTGAGCACCTACTATATGGCAGGCAGTGTTCTAGATTCTGTGACTACAAACCAAAACCAGCTGCCATCTAGTCAACCCCAACTCCTGGTGACCCCTTGTGTGTCAGAATAGAACTGTGCTCCATAGTGTTTGCAATGGCTGGTTTTTCAGAAGTAGATCTCCAGGCCTTTCTTTCAAGGCATCTCTAGGTGGACTTGGACCTCCAGCCTTTCAGTTAGCAACCAAGTTCGATAACCATTTGCACCACCCAGCAACTCCCCTGTGAATACAGTCATGAACAAAATAGAGTAAAAATCCCTCTCCTCATGGAGCTTGTGAGGAGACAGACAATAAACATAGTATGTAAGTAAATTTTTGTGTTGGAAGGTGATAAATGCAATAGAGAAAAATGAAACAGGGCAAGAAGTATGAGGAATACTGGCATTTGAGGGGCTGCCATTTAAAACAGGTGACATTTGAGCAAAGACTCAAAGGAGGTGTCAGTCTTGTGAAGAAAGAGTGCACCAGGCAGAGATACAGCCTGTGCAGAGGCCCAGGGGAAGAGTACTTGAGGAATACAAAGGAACCCTGATGTGGCTGGATGGAGTGACCAGGAATAGGAGATAAGATCAGAGATAAGGAGGGGCAGGTCTTGGGGCCATTGTTAGACCTTGGCTCCCTTGCTAGAAATAGGAAATTGACAGGGAGTGATGGGAAGGGAGGTTCCGTGGGTGGCACAAATGATTAAGTACTCAGCTAATAACTGAAAACTTTGGTGGTTTGAACTAATCCAGAGGTTGCCTTGGAAGAAAGGCCTAGTGAGCTGCTTCTGGAAGTTCACAGCCATGAAAAACCCTGTGGAGCACAATTCTACTCTATACCTACAGGGTCACCATGAAATGGAATTGACTCGAGACAGCAAGCGTTTTGGGGTAGAAAGAGTACTTCCTGAGTGCTCATACTGGGTGTCTTCCCTTTTTCCTTCAGGAAACACATGGTCCCCAACAGAGTTCATCGTAGATGATGGGGATACCTCTGATGGACTGAACCTGGGGGCAGTAGTGAGTGACGCTGAGACAGGAGTGGTGTTCCTTTTCTACTCCCTCTGTGCTCATAAGCTCGGCTGCCAGGTGGCCTCCACCATGTTGTTGTGGAGCAAGGATGATGGCCTTTCCTGGAGCAAACCCAAGAACCTCTCTGTGGATATTGGCACCGAGATGTTTGCCCCTGGACCAGGTTCCGGCATTCAGGTGTCTGTCCTGGGAAATGGGTAGAGATGCTGGTTTGTAGAGAGTCTGGGAGGTACCCTAAAATGGACGTCTTCCCACTCCCCTTCAAAAAAAAAAAAATTGACTCCTTCTCAAGGAAAAAATCCTGTGGAGTCAGATTTTCCATCTTGTGTAGAATTCCATGGAAGAAAGGGACAGGCTGGGAGAAATAATCTACCAGGGAAAGATGGAATGTTACCACTGACTTCCCATTTGGGGGTTTTCACCAGGGCTGCATCAGTCTGTGTGGTTCAAATTAGAAAAGGCACCCCTTTGGGTAGACACAAACCTATGCACGGAGAACAGGTTGAGTTTAAGCTCCCACATATCTCCTTGGCTGGGTCCCCTTGTGCTGTGTTCAACGTGTCCAGTTGTACACCATGGATTTCCTGAAGGAGCTTATTCTGAAAGCAACACAAAAATGCAACCACTGCCGTGGAATCAGATCTGACTCATAACAACCCCTCCTTGGGTTTCCGAGACAGTTATCACTACGGAAGTAGATTGCCCAACCTTCCTTCCGAGGAGTGGCTGGTGGGTTTGAACCACTAGCCTTCTGGTTACCAGTTAAATGCCTTAGGCACTACACCACCAGAGCTCCTTATTGTGAAAAAGAGCTGCTTGATTCAGGCAATGGGATCCTCCTGGGACCCTCAGTGAACAAGGGCAGAACTGAAGGTGACCAGATGTATCCTTATATATGGGAGGTGTTGGTACCCCTTCCCTGCCTTTCAGCCCCTGCAATGTCTCCCTCTGTGACACCCAACTCCCCTTCCCACAGAAACAGCGGGAGCCACGGAAAGGCCGGCTCATCGTGTGTGGCCATGGGACACTGGAGCGGGATGGTGTCTTCTGCCTCCTCAGCGATGACCATGGAGCCTCCTGGCACTATGGGAGTGGGGTCACTGGCATCCCCTATGGCCAGCCCAAGCAGCAACATGATTTCAACCCTGATGAGTGCCAGGTCAGGTGTCCATGGCTGTTCCCATCTGTTTTCCCTGCTCCGTCTTCGAGAAAACCCATTTCTCTCATACACGCAGGGCCTGGCTGCCCAGCTCTGTCCCACCTACCCTTGTTCCCCTCAGAAATAGAAGCATTTGCCCTGCCCCTCCCCCCGAGTTCCTCTGAGGCCTGAATCTCTCCTCTCAGCCCTATGAGCTCCCCGATGGCTCCGTTGTCATCAATGCCCGGAACCAGAACAACTACCACTGCCACTGCCGAATGATCCTCCGCAGCTATGATGCCTGTGACACACTGCGGCCCCGCGATGTGACCTTTGATGAAGAACTCGTGGACCCTGTGGTAGCTGCAGGAGCTCTAGCCACCAACAGTGGCATTGTCTTCTTCTCCAACCCAGCCCATGAAGAGTTCCGTGAGTGCTTGATGGGTGGGGTCAGCGGGTGGGGCCCCCATGCTAGAGAGGGTCTAGGCAGAGGCCCTCCTTTCCCTGACTCTGCTGTCTCCTCAGGAGTGAACCTGACCCTACGTTGGAGCTTCAGCAATGGTACCTCGTGGCAGAAAGAGAGACTCCAGCTATGGCCAGGGCCCAGTGGCTACTCCTCCATGGCAGTCCTAGAGGACATCATGAGTAAGAAGGGACAGGCTCCCCAGCTCTATGTCCTGTATGAGAAAGGCCGGCACCAGTGCACAGAGAGCATCTCCCTGGCCAGGGTCAGCATCTATGGGATTTTCTAAGCTGTACCCCTGCCACAGGGGTAGGAGGCCCTGGACTCAGCCTTCAGGACCATGGATCTATGGAGAGATCTGCTAGGGGTGCCTAAAAGGTAGTTCTACCTTTATTTAGACTCTTGTTTGCAGAATCAACTCCTCTTTGACAGGGAAATCACTCCGTTAAAATGAAATGCTTGACTTCCTCTCTCCCACAGGATGTCCCATCCCTCATCTAGGAGCACTTCCTTTCCACAGCCGTACGTGCAGTCCCTGTACCCTCTCTGCCCTCCTAGGACAAGTGAATGGTCCCTCTCTTGGGCAAAGCCTAAGTGGGGCCTAAGTGAGCCTGTAGAATACATGTAACCTCAGAATCAAATAGGCAGAACTTCCTCTTTGAGGGTGAAGGAAGTATCTAATGTTGGAGAAGGTAGTCCCAGAAGCTTGGTTTCAGGGTATATAGAACTAAGTATCAGCAACCCCGCCCCATTACTATTTATGAATCAATATGTTCGTAACTTAAGATTTTTAATGAAAGAGAATGAACGTTTGTAGAGTGTCTGTGGTTCTGTCAATGTGTATCTTCATGTGTTTGTTCTCAAGTATGGTTATGGGATTGGGAATGAATTCAGGGAGGCAGCTGGTGTGCTGATTGCCTGTGAGGAATATTGCCAGTGGAAATCTGACCTTGGCAAATCAAATTCTTTCTCCTTGACACTCTTGCTTCTCATAGACGTAGATTGATCTTCATGAATATAATGAATGGGAGTAGGAGGGGAAATTCCATAAGATATTTAAAATCCTACTCAGCAACATTTATTAAAATTCCAACAGCCATCTTTACAGAAATAGAAAAGCCGATCCTTAAATTTATATGGAATGGCAAGGGGTCCCAAATAGACAAACCAAACCAAAAAAACCAAACTCATTGCTGTCAAGTCCATTCCAATTCATGGCAACCCAAAGCAGTCTTGAAAAAGGACAAAGTAGGAGGATTCACACTTCCTGATCTCAAAATATATTACAAAGCTTCAATAATAACAGTCTGGTACTGATTTAATGATAGATACATAATCCAATGAAATAGAATTGAGTCCAGAAATAGACCTGTATGTGGATGAATGGAATAGAATTAAGGGTCTGGAACTATGGTCAGTTGATTTTCGATAAAGGTGCTAGTCCATCCAATGGGGAAAGAAGAGTCTCTTCAAGAAATCATTCAATAAATGATGCTAGGACACCTGGATTTCCAAAATAATGAACCTATATCTCATACCATGTAGAAAACTAATAATGAGTCAAAGAACTAAGTGTAAAAACTGAAATCATAAAACTTTTAGAAGAAAACATAGGAGTAATGTTTTGGGATCTAGTTTTTAACAATGGTATCTTAGATACACTGAAACACAACCAACGAAAGAAAAAATAGATAAATGAGACCTCATCAAAATTAAAAGCTGATGTTCATTAATGGTGAGAAAAATTTTGGAAGCTAGATAGTGGGTAAGTGTTTAATATTCAGAATATATATAAAGAACTCCTTAAACTTAACAATGAAAAGACAGCCCAATTCAAAAATGGGCAAAGAAGTGACTAGACATTCTGCCAAAGAGGATATACAAATAGCTGACAAGTACGTGAAAAGATGTTCACCATCACTGTTGTTATTGTTATTATGTGCCGTCGAGTCAGACCCAACTCATAGCACTAGTTGTTCAAAAAACCAAACTCACTACCTTAGAGTTGACTCTGACTCAGCAACCCCCATTGGGTTTCCAAGGCTGTAAATCTTTACAGTAGCAGACTGCCTCATTTTTCTGCAGAATGGGTGGTGGGTTTGAACCATTGACCTTTTGGTTAGCAGCCAAATGTCTTGACCACTACACCACCAGAGCTTCTTTTCATTTATCGTTAAAACCAAACTCATTGCCATCGAGTCGATTCTGACTCATCATAACGACCCCTTTTGGGTTTCTAAGGTGGTAAATCTTTTTTTTTTTTTAGGATTTGGGTGAAGATTTACAGAGTAAATTCACTTTTCATACAGCAGTTCACATATACATTGTCTCATGTCATTGACCAAAATTTACAATGCAGCAGCTCCCCTCCCACTTCCTCCCCATAGTTACCTCCTCCCAGTGTCCATCCCTTCATACTCTTCTGCACCCTGAGCTATCTCCCTGTGGATAAGCAGCCCTTCCTTCTCCCATGATTGTTCTCTCCAGGGCGTGTGTCTACTTGAGGTAAATGTTTAACTCACATGCCTGTACTTTGTTTGGCTGGAAACCACAGTTGTGGGTTCAATTCCAGACCTGAAGGGCAACTAGGGGCCATAGTCTCAGTGGTTACACCAGGCTCCATTGGACCAGCAAACCTGGTCCCCACCTTCTTTTCTTTTTTTTGCCTCCAAACGATTTTGAGTTTTGTACTACATTGTTCTCCCTCTTTATGTAGGATCTCCTACATCCCTTCCAAGTGGATGGCAGTGGTAGCTGGGCACCATCTAGTTCTTCTGGTTTTCTTCTTTCTTCTTGACGAGGAGAGACCTGTTGTTGCATCTAGATGGCAGCTTCCTAACTTTTAAGGTCCCAGTCGCTACTCACCAAAGTAGTAGGTGGAACAATGTTTTGTATAGTATGTTATGCCAATTGAGCTTGATGTCCCCTGCGACTATGGTCCCAAGCCCTCAGGATCAACTACTCGGTCCCTCTGGGTAGCTGGCTGTGACCAAGTAATGACCACAACCTTGCCCCTTGTCAGTTCTACTATACACCTGGGAATTCTGATCATTCACATGAACTTATAGGCCCATTGTCTGCCAACCCTATATATGATCTTGGATACACTCTCCATTTAGACATACCTAATCGTTTAGCTTGTTCACCCATCTATCCGTCCCTATACCCATGTTTGCTTTCACTGACAACTCAGTACTGTATATGCAAAAGGGTTCATATTTGTTGTCTGTACTGCCCATGTAACTCTCTATGTCTTTCTCATCCTCAATGCTGCCATATTGGTCACTCACATTTGGTACATTGCCCTTCTCTTCACCCAAATCAATATTTATCTCTATCTATCTAACAGCTGGTAAATCTTTACAGAAATAGATTGTCCTGTCTTCTACTATGGAGTGGTTGGTGGGTTTGAACTGCCAACGTGGTTAGCAGTCAAATGCCTTAGGCACTACGCCAGCAGAGTTCATCATTGTTGTTGTTGTTATGTGCCCTTGAGTCGGACCCGACTCATAGCAACGCCTCCTTGGGTTTCCAAGACAGTATCACTACGGAAGTAGATTGCCCAACCTTCTTTCCAAGGAGTGGCTGGTGGGTTTGAACCACCAGCCTTTGGGTTATCAGTCAAGTGCCTTAGGCACTATGCTACCAGAGGTCCTGAGTTCATCATTAGAGAGATGCAAATAAAAAACAATGAAAAAAACAAAATGAGTGCTTTCTGCAGTACCCAGAGAAGAGTCTATCATGTTACCCTGGGTTCCCATCATAACTTAAAGGGGAAACTTGCACAATATCCGGAGCTCTTATGTTCTACAGATGAAGGAGTCTGTCCTCAAATTCCTTGTAGCAGGCACTCACTTAAGTGGCACCAACCTTGACTTCCAAATCGAACAGTACATCTACCAGAGGAAAAGTGATAGCATCTACATCATAAGCCTAAAGAGGACCTGGGAGAAGCTTCTGTTGGCAGCTCAGGCTATTGTTGCCATTGAAAACCTGGCTGATGTCAGCGTCATATCGTCTGGGAATACTGGCCAGCGGGCTGTGCTGAAGTTTGCTGCTGCCACTGGAGCCACTCCTATTCCTGGGCACTTCACTCCTAGAACTTTCACTAACCAGATTCAGAGCCTTGCAGAAGCCTTGTCTCCTGGTGGGTAGTGATTCCAGGCTGACTACCAGCCTCTCACAGAGTCATGTTAACTTGCCCACCATTGCTGTTTCTAACACAGAGTCTCCTCTGTGCTACATGGATATTGCCATTCCATGCAGTAACAAGAGAGCTCATTCTGTGGGTCTGATGCAGATACTGGCCCAAGAAGTTCTGCTTGTGCATGGCACCATCTCCTGGCATCACCTGTGGGAGGTCATGCCTGGTTTCTGCTTCTACTGAGATCTGGATGAGATTGAAAAGAAAGAGCAGGCTGCTGTTGAAAAGGCCGACCAAGAAAGAATTTAGGGTCAAGGCTCCCACTTGTGAATTAACTGCTGCTCAGCCCAAGGTTGCAGACTGGTCTGAAGGTGTGCAGGTACCCTCCGGGCCTGCTCAGCAGTTCCCTTCTGAAGACTGGAGGGCTTAGCCTGCAACTGACCATTGGTCCGCAGCCCCCATCACTTAGGCTACTGACTCAGTAGGAATCACCACTGAGTGGTCTTAAGCTATTCTTCCACAGTCTCTTAAAAAACGGAAATAAAGTTGATGGAAAATAAACATCAGTTTCTAAAAACAAAAACCACACTGAGATATCATCACTTCACACCCTCTAAGATGACTGTGATTTGAAAAAAATGGAAAATAGCAGGTATTGGTGAGGATGTGGAGAAATTGGAACCCTCTTCCCCTGCTGGTGGATTTTAAATAGTGCAGCCATTGGGGGAAACACTTTGGTGGTTCCTCAAAAAGTTAAACATAGAATTACCATATGACCCAGCAATTTCATTCTCTGGTGTATTCTTTTTTCAAAATAATTGAAAGCAGGGACACAAACAGATACTTAAACTCCAGTGTTCATTGCAGTACTATTCACAATAACCAAAAGGTGGAAACTGCCTAAATGTCCATCAACAAATGAATGGATAAACAAAATATGCTGCATCCATACAGTGGAACATTACTTTAGCCATAAAGAGAAATAAGATTCTACTACATGCTACAGTGTTTTTAATACCTTACTTTACTTAGAAAAAAATGTTTTCAGTACCTTGAAAACATTATGCTAAGTGAAGTAATTTAGTCACAAAAGCACGAATATTGTATGATCTCACTTACATGCAATATTAGAGGCAAGTGTATAGAGAACAAAAGTTTATCAGTGGTTATCAGGGGTGAACAGTAGAGAGAGGAAAAGGGTAAACTCATTGCTTAGGGAACACTGAGCTTCTATTAAGCATGTTGGGAAAATGTGGAAACATGGTGATGATTGCACAACATGATAATGTGCTGAATTGATTGTACGTGTGAAGAATGCTGAAATGGCAAATATTTTATTACATACGTATTTACATGATGTAATTTTAAAATATATTTTTTCAGAATTTGTGGTCAATGTAATCCTCAATTTTTCTTTTTATTACATTTTCAAAAACACAGAAAAGTAGAGTAAATAATGTAATAAACCCCATGTACCCAACACCCAGTTTCAACACAACAGTTATCAAGATACTGCCACATTAGCAGATTCTCTTCCTTTTTTTCTTTTTATTTCGTTGGCTGAAGTATTTTACAACAAATCCCAGTCCTCATGATACTTCACCCCTACATTCTTAAGCATGTATCTCTTAAAAAAAAATTCTATTATATAACCATGATGCCATGTATACCCAAAAAAGCCAGTTGATATTCAAATTTCACCAAATAGCTTGTTTTGGTTACCTAGTGAAGGTTGGGCAATCCTACTTCCGTAGTGATACTGCCTCGGAAACCCAATGAGGGGTCGCTATGAGTCGGGGCCGACTCGACGGCACATAACAACAACAGCAACAACAGTGCCTCTTTGACAAGAAAGTACCACAAATGGGATGGCTTGAACAAATAGGAGTTTATTCTCTCACAGTTTGAAGGCTTTAAGTCTGAGTTCAAAGTGCAAGGTTCTAGGGACTGGGTGAAAGCCCCTCAACCTTGGCTTCAGCTCTGCCTCCTGTTCCAGGCTCACTGGAGCTAGAGGCTTTTCTTCACTCAGACAGCTGCTGGCTGCTGAGGCTGACAAGCCCAAGGTTGACAAGTAAAAAGGCACAGTCCTGGTGTTACCAAACCACACTGCAAGCCATTAATTCAAGTCCATTGAAAGTCCCAAGGTTGGCAGGGCATGGCATGTTGTTGAACAACGACACGACTACATTCAGGGTTCAAGCGTGCTATAAGGTAGAGACTGTTCCCAAAGCTATTTCCTATATATGGAAGGCAGAGCATGTACCCAAAGGCAGCTACTCAGCTGCTCCCAGTAGATCCCACCATGGAGCTGATTACCAGTCTCATCATGGGGAATACTACATCCTGCTGCCCAGCCACTCAACCAGGCCTAGCCAAGTTGACACACAAACTTAACCACCACATAGTTCAAAAGTATCTTATTTATACTTAATTTGTTCAAGTCAGGATCCAAAGAAAGTCTATATATTGCACTGTGATATTGTCTCTTAAATCTCTTTTAATCTATAAAGTCTCACTTCCTCTCTTCTTTTTTGTTTTCTTAAATACCATTTATGCAGAAACAGGATAATTTGCCCTTTGAAATGTTCTACTCTCTGGCTTTGACTGTTTGCTTCCTCAGTGTCATTTAACTTTTTCCTTCATTCATTGTTTTTCTTTTTATCAAAACTCTGAAGGTTTAATTGGACTCAGATTCGGTTTTGGGGGGACAGGTTTCCTTGACAGCTGCTGTGGAAAGCACATACTGTCTGTTCTTCCCTCTATGAGTAAAGCCGAGCTTGAGCAATGTGTTCAGATGGCCACAGTCTGACCTTTCCCGGAAAGTGACCTCATCAGTCTTTCAACTGACACTTTTCATCCATGGATGATACCTAAATAAATTATTTCTCCAGGGGTATAAAATGGTGATTTTAAAATTCTATCATTCCCTCTTCATTGTTAACTGGAATTCTGTAGAGAAGAGCTTTCCCTGATTAAGGTTCTTTGGTTGACATGAAACAGTTTGTATAGGAAAGGCAGAATGGACGCTTAATTTCCTTCTTTAATTGCGGGTTCTCAGAGAGGAGTGTTATTTTTGTCCTCAGTCAGTAAAGTACATTGTTACTACACAGGAGACACACTGGGAGGCCGAACCCTTGGGCCTGAAGGAGGAAGCTGGGGAGAACATCTGAAGGAAGATGAATGGGGAGAGAAACACTGGTGCTGTGATTGTGGGAGTCTTCTAAGATTGCTAAACAGATACTAAACAAGGAGGAATGGACAGGATGGTGTCTGCAACTGGGACATTGGCTGCATGTGTATGTAATACCAGGAAAGATTGCACATCTGCAGTGCAATGAATTGCTTAATAGGGCCCTTCTAGTCATCATCCTCCATTTTGTGAGGGAAATCCTAGTCTCTCTGCCTGTTTGGGGTGAGATGTTTATTGAGTCTCACCTTGGTGACGCAAGTCACCACCCTTTGTTTCTTTGAGGGTATATATGTGAATGTTCTGGGAAAGTTCTCTCTCTTCCTCTGGCTCTGCCCTTCATTCCAGTTAGTCAACATCTCACCCTGGACTTGAGACAGCAGCCGATCATCTGAGCCAACAATTTGGCTCTGCCAGCCCCATAACCACACAAGTTGGGGAGAATCCTCCAGACCTACCCACAGAATTGGGACTTGCCAGCCTCCCGGCCTCCACTACCACGTGAGCCATTTCCTTGGCAACTTGTAAGTTCCGTGAGACATTACAGCGAAATACAGAACCCTAAGACAGAAGAGAGAGTCCTGGGGGAAGGAGGGAGGAGTTGCTGTTAGAGAAGATGTAGTGGTGCAGCAGTTTGGGAAAGTTGGGCATTTGGGACATCTTTAACTGCTGCCTTACAGGGAGCTCTGGTAGCATAGTGCCTAAGGCACTTGACTGCTATCCCGAAGGCTGGTGGTTCAAACCCACCAGCCACTCCTCGGAAGGAAGGTTGGGCAATCTACTTCCATAGTGATACTGCTTTGGAAACCCAAGGAGGGGTCTCTATGAGTCAGGTCCAGCTCGACAGCACATAACAATAGCAACATAGGGACTAGGCTTGTGCTGATCCTTCTAAAAGAAATTATTTGAGCAACATCTGACAGTCGTACTGAAATTTTGTCAGAAATAGTAGAAGAAAAAGGAGTCCCTGGGTGGTACAAACTGTTAAGCACTGTACTCCTAGCCAGCAGGTTGGCAGTTCAAACCCACCCAGCGGTCTCTGAAGACAGCCCAGCCGATGTGCTTCTGAAAGGTCACATTCTTGAAAACCCTGTGGAATAGTTCCACTCTGCACTTACTGGGTCACCATGAGTTGGAATCAACTCAACCAACAAGTGAAGAAAGAGGAAGATGATACTCTGAATGTCAGTTCTGCCTGGTGAAGTAGAAGTGGCAGGAAGCTTATGAGAAAGTGACCTTATTCCTCGTCATAACCATGAACCCCCTGCTTAGAGAGATTGAAAAAGGGAAGGTTCAGCACTAATAAGGAGCGTTGGTGGCACGTTGGTTAAGCAACTGCTAACCCAAAAGTTGGAGATTCAAACCCACAAGTGGCTCCACAGGTGAAAAGACCTGGCAATCTGCTCTCGTAAAGACTGAAAAACAAAACGAAACCCGTTCCTGTAGAGTCAATTCCATCTCATAGGGACCCTATAGGACACAGTAGAATTGCCCCCACAGAGCTTCCAAGGCTAGCTGTAATCATTAAGGAAGCAGGAGTTGGAATTGACTTGACAGTACACAAAAACACAACATAGCACTTATTTGTAAAATAGGACAAAGTGGACTTTGAAACCACAACCTGGTGAGGGCCACATGGATCAGCAGCCGAATTATAGTGTTAAGATGCCTACGCTGTAGCTCAGGGCCTCCTCTCCATCACAAGCACTCCTCTCCCCTCCCCCAGCCCTTTTGCTTACAATTGCTCTGGCTCTGTGCTCAGGTTCTTTTATCCAGCTGTCCTTGAACAAAGGAGATAGTAACAGCTAACATTGACCAGGCTGCAAATACCAGCAATCAGGCACCATGTACATGATTTAACTAATTAGCCCTCACAACCAAAAGTCATTACCAAATTAAAAAATGGAATTTATTTCTCCTGGAATCCAGATTTCTGGGGTCCATAAAGTCGGAGTGATCCACCCAAGACATTGCCCTGAAATCTTTTGAATCCTGACCCTTGAGAAAACTGGTTTCTTAAAGTCACCTTTAAATCACACAATAGCCTAGTAAGTAGCTTGTTGTTGTTATGTGCCGTCGAGTCGGCTCGGCTCCGACTCCGAGGCAGTATCACTATGGAAGTAGGATTGCCCAACCTTCCTTCCGAGGAGTGTCTGGCGGGTTTGAACCGCCAGCCGTCTGGTTAGCAGGCAAGTGTCTTAGCCACTATGCTACCAGAGCTCCCATGGGCTTTTTGGAAGAATTATGTGCAGTCAGTAACAGAAGCTCCAAAGTCAGACTACAGGCTGTGTTTTAGAGTAAATTGTTGTTATATAAACATACTATTCTGTCCCCGTTTCCATAAGAATGTCAATAATATGGGGTATTAAAATCTTAGGAAGTTCTTTCATCTTCAGAACATTTCTGACTCCTTTGTCGAATGTTACCCCAGTTTGCAAATTGTATATTAAATAAACTTCAATCATTTCTATCATTGGCTTAATATGATTTTTGTTTCAATACCAAGAAGGAGTAGAGAAAGCTTCTTTGCTCTCCCCCCATCTCTCTCTCTCTCTCTCTCTCTCTCTCTCTCACACACACACACACACACACACACACGTACATGCATGCATGCACGCACAAAGAATTGGCAAAGAAGATTTAAGACAAAGGCTTACACTTTTTAGATAAAAAAAAATTCATTGTTGTTGAAAATATACGTGGCAAGACATACACCGATTCAACAATTTCTCCATGTACAATTCAGTGACATTGGTTACGTTCAAGTTGTGCATCCATTCTCACCCTTCTTTTCCAATTTGTTCTCCACTAACATAGACTCCCTGCCCCCTAAATCTCCTATCTAACCTTTCCAGTTGCTGTTAACTTGACCCATATAGATAGTTCTTCAAAAGACCACAATGCTCAAGACAGACATTTAGACTTCTTGTTGACAAAAAAGAAGAAAAAATATCAAAGGACTGCAATAAAAAGACAGGTCTTCTCTTCCCAATATTCTGGGTAGAATATTTTTAAAAGCACATCTTTAGCTCAAGGCGAAGCTGGCAGGAGAGTAAGGGAAAGCCTCAAAGTTCATAAATAATAGCAAGAATCCAGAAAAGCACATGAGCTAGCATTTGCCCTGGGGGCATCGGTCATCCTTTGGTGTCTAAATCAGGGTTTCAACAGATCACATGTTTGCAGGTCAAGAGATAAAGCTAGAAGCCTGAGAAGGGCTGGCATTTAAGAGCCCTCCCCAACCCCCATAAAGTAGGACTTGAGTCAGGCCCTTGCCTGGGAGGCAAAATTAAGAGGCCAACAAAAAACTCGAGAATTAAGATAAATAATGTTTTAATGGAATATTTGAAAAAAATTAAACCAGCAAATTAAAGCCTGCATGCTGGCTGTCTCTTTTTTGTAAATACAGTATCAAAAAGCCACATTCAGGGGGTGAACCAATACTGGCCTCAGTGTTTGTTCTGAGTGGAACTGAAAAGAAAAAAAAAAAGTGTCTCTGGAAAATTCCTAGCAAAAGTTTACACTCATGTGGGATTAGGGCCAGAAATCCTATTTCCTGAGGCCCTCAACTCTGCATGCCAAAACTTTAGTGGCACCAGATCTTAAATTCAGTGGTGACTACATGGTGTTTCTAATTCTTTTAAGTGTACATATAATTATGTTGTTGTTAGCTGCCATCGAGTTGTCTCCTACTCATGACAGCCTTATGGACAACACAATGAAATGGTGCCCTGTCCTACTTTATTCTCACTGTTGCCAGTAGGTTCATCACTGTGGCTATTGTGCCAGTCCATCTCACCAAAGGGCTCTGTGCTCTTGCTGGGCCTCTACTTCACCAAACATGTCGTCCTCTAGCTATTGATGCTTCCTGATGACATATCCAAAGCAGGTAAGTTGAACAATGTTTTGTTGTGATCCATAAGGTTTTCATTGGCTGATTTTCAGAAGCAGATTTCCAGGCCTTTCTGCCTAGTCTGAGTCTGGAAGCTTCACTGGAACTGGTCCACCATGGGTGACTCTGCTGGTATGTGAAATGCTGAGGGCAGAGTTCCAGCATCGCAGCAACATGCAAGTCTCCATAATATGACAAAACTGATAGGCAGTGAGCATGATTACTATATATATTTTGTATGTACTATATCTATTTTGTATATATTATATATTTCACAAGGAGCGCTGGTGGCGTAATAGGAGGAAGATGAGGCAATCTATTTCCATAAAGATTTACAGCCCAGGAAACCCAATGGGGTCACTATGAGTTGGAATTGACTTGATGGCAGTGGGATATACTTCACAACTAATAAAATAGAAGAAAAAAGATAAATGGAGACTTCTAGACAACTTGGCAAATATAGAGCAGCAAGGAAGGTGGTGCCCAGAGCAAATTGTCCCACAGAGTCAGGAGAAGGTGAGGCTGGAGGAAGGAGTCCAGATATATAATCAGTTTTTTGCTTCAGTATCTTAAGCCAAACTTTGCTATGTCTCTATCAATTTATAGAGGGCATGTGTTGTTTGACCTCTAACCAGCTTGAGGATGATACTTGGGAATCCCTAGAAATGTTGAGATGCCCTTGCTGTAAAGGCTGGGAGTGGAAATCACTGCACCTGGGATCCCAGTGCAGAGCAATGTCAGGGAATTAACCTGGTTTCACTGAGGATGGCATGGCGAAACCCAACGTCATCTTCTTGGCCAACATTCTAGAAGAGAGACCAGAGGAAGCCCAGTGTCTCAGCACATCTGGATTTCAGCTAGGAATTTGACAAAATCAACTGCAGGAACATCTCCTGGACCTAAAAAAAGAGGAAACTCATTTACCACTATTGGGGAAGACTTTTACACCATTTCTTAAACAGTCTATGGAAAATAAAGAGAAAAAAATGAATCATTTACCATGCGTTTGCAGAAGGAAGAGGAGCCCTTGTGACACAGTGGTTAAAGTGCTCAGCTGCTAACCAAAAGGTTAACAGTTCAAACTCACAAGCCACTCTGCAGGAGAAAGATGTGGCCGTCTGCTTCCGTAAAGATTACAGCCTGATAAACCCTATGGGGCATTTCTACTCCTTTTCCAATTTGTTCCTCCCCCATTAACTTAGGCTCACTGTTCCCTAAGCTTCCTATCTAACCTTCTCAGTTGTTGTCAGTCTGACCTAGATAGTTCTTCAAAAGAGCACAGTACTCAAGCAGACATTCACATTTGTCTTTTTTAAATTTTTATTGTGATTTGGGTGAAAGTTTACAAAGCATATTCATTTTTCATATAGCAGTTCATAAACATTTTGTTTCATGACGTTGACTGAAATTCCCCACAATGTAACAGCTCTCTTCCTTCTTCCTCCCCATAGTTAACTCTTCCCTGTGTCCTTCCCTCCCATGCACTCCCACACACCCCAGCTGTCTCCCTGTAGTAAACTGCTCCTCTGTTCTCCCACAACTGATCACTCCAAGGAGTGTATCTACCTGATGTCAATCTTCACCCCATATGCCCATCTATTTTTTGGCTGGGATCCACGAGATCTCCTGCACTGATCCCCCTCTAAGTGGTTGACAGCGGTAGCCGGGCACCGTCTAGTTCTGGTCTCATGGTCATGTAGGCTGAGTATTATGGTTTTCTATTCCCTTGGACTAATTGTTTCCATGTGTCTTTGGTTTTATTCACTTGTCTTCGCTCCAGACAAGGAAAGAGCAATTGTTGCATCTAGATGGTAGCTTGCAAGCTTTTAAGCCTCCAGTCACTACTCACCAAAGTAGGATGTAGAACAATGTTTTTGTGTAGTATGTTATGCCAATTGAGTTTGATGTTCCCAGTGACCATGGTCCCAAGCCCATAGGTCCAACTACTCAATTCCTCAGGGTAGCTGGCTGTGGCTAAGAAGTCACCACAACCTTGTCCCTTGTCAGCTCTACTATACACCTGGACATTCTTACAGCACATACAAATATGCTTGTAGAAACATCATCTGTCAACCCTATACATGGTCATGGGCACATTCCTTGCTACCTAGACATACCTGATCATTCAGCCTGTCCACCCACCTATCCACCCATAGAGCAATGCTTCCCATCACTGCACGTACTATACATGCAAAAAAGGTTCATCTTTGTTATCTCTACCTCCCATGTACCTCCCTCTGTCTTCCTCTTCCTCAATGCCACTGTGTTAATCACTCACTTTTGGTACAATGCCCTTCCCTTCACCTAAATCAGTACTTGTCTCTACCTATCTAGCAGTGTTCCCTTCCCTCCCACCCCTGGTAACCAACCAAGAAAGTTGCATTCTATATATATGAACCTTTCCTTGACTTTTTACAAGAGTAATAGAATATTTGCCCTTCTGTGATTGACTTATTTCACCCAGCATAATGTCCTCCAAGTTCATCCACATTATGTGGTGTTTCTCAGAGTCTACATTATTCTTTAGTGTTGCATAATATTCCATTGTGTGTATGTACTATAGTTTAGTTATCCATTCTTCTGTTGATGGGCACTTAGGTTGTTTCAATCCCTTTGCTATTGTAAATAGTGCTGCGATGAACATGGATGTGCATGTATCTGTTTTGTCCTGCCTCTCACTTCTTTAGGATATATACCTAGTAATGGGATTGCTGAATCAAAAGGTATTTCTAATTCCATCTTTTTAAGGAATTGTCATACTGATTTCCACAGTGTTTGTATCATCTTACAGTCCCACCAACAGTGTATGAGAGTCCCAATCTCTCCACACCCTCCCTAGCATTTGTTATTTTCTGTCTTGTTGAACTTTTTGCTATTAGTGCTGGGGCAAGATAGTATCTCATTGTTGTTTTGATTTGCATCTTTCTAATGGCTAATGATTATGAACATGTCTTCATGTGTTTGTTGGCCACCTGAATATCTCTGTTGGTGGAGTGTCTATTCATGTCTTTTGTCCATTTTTGAATTGGAGGGTCTCATTCATCTAGTTTATCTTCTGCTGTTTGTGCATTACCTCTTCCTTACCAATTTGGATGCCTTTGGTTTCCTTTTCTTGCCTTATTGCCCTGGCTAGGACTTCCAATACAATGTTGAATAGAAGTGCTGACAGAGGGCATGCTTGTCCGGTTCCTGTTCACAAAGGGAATGGTTTACCTCTCTAGATAGAATGTTTTTAAAAACAGATTTTTATCTCAGGGCTAAGCTGGCAGAGGAGTAAGGAAAATCCTCAAAGACCATAAATAAGAACAAGAATCCAGAAAAGCACATGAGCCTGGAGCTAGTATTTGCCCTGGGGTCATTCCTTGGTGCCTAAATCAGTGTTTCAACAGATCACACATTTGCAGATCTGAAGACAAAGCTAGTAGCCTGAGAAGGGCTGGCATTTAAATAAGAGCCCTCCCCAGTGCCCACAAAGCAAGACTTGAGTCAGGCAATTACTTGAGAGGCAAAATTCAAAAGCAAACAAAAAACTTTTTTTTTTTTTTAATATTTTTTGTTTGTTTGTTTAACAGGGTTAGAGATGGCAACCATGCCCACATGACCCAACCATATCCACACCTCCTGCAGCCCTACACACTGGGTGAGAGCCACCACTTCTTCTGCACCAACTGATCAATGATAAAGGCGGGCAGTAACAACCCAACTCACTCTCAACTGTTTTTCACAGCATACTAAGTCCATGGTATTTGCAATTGTTTCATATGCATGTGAAAGCTGGATAATGAATAAGGAAGACCTACAAAGAATTTATGCATTTGAACTATAGTGTTAACAAGGAATGATACCATGGGCTACTAAAAGAACAAACAAATCTGTCTTCAAAGAAATACAGCCAGAATTCTCCTTAGAGGCAAGGATGGAGAGACTTTGTCTTTGGGCTTATCAGCAGTCCCTGGAGAAAGACATCATGCTTGGTAAAGTAGAAGGTCATCGAAAAAGAGGAAGACTCTCACTGAGATGCATTGACAAAGTGGCTGCAACAATGGACTCAAATATAACAACAATTGAGGATGGCACAGGACCGGGCAGTATTCCACTGTGTTACACATAGAGTTGCTATGGTTCAGAGCTGATTCTATGGCACCTAACAACAACACAACAACATATATATATTGTTGTTGTTGTTGTTGTTATGTGCCGTCGAGTCGGCCCCGACTCATAGCAACCCCTCCTTGGGTTTCTGAGGCAGTATCAC
>NW_006921881.1:1109244-1113718 GCF_000298275.1 Orycteropus afer afer
GAAGTAGATTGCCCAACCTTCCTTCTGAGGAGTGGCTGGTGGGTTTGAACCTCCAGCCTTCTGGTTAGCAGTCAAGTGCCTTAGGCACTACGCTACCAGTATAGTCTTTAAAAAAAGTAATTAAAAAAAAAAAAAAAAACAGCTGTCCCTCCTCCCACAGGAGAAATCATCACAGCATGGGGCACCAACCATTCCAATTGCAGTGCTGGGCAAGGAAAGGGCTCTGTGAATCTGGGCAGTACCTGCCACTGTTACAGGCCCTTTAGAGATGGTTTCTGCCTCCAAATGTATTACCAGCATCAACATATAATTGGGGGTTGTTGGCTGATATCTTTATCTTCACCACATTCTTTACAATTTAATGGTTTAATGACTGGTAATAGCCAGCTTAGAATTGACCCATATCTACCTGAGCCTCATCTGGCTGGAGGCCATACAATTTAACATTTTAGCTAACAAACAGGTATTTTAACCCTTATAATAATCTGTTTCTTTATTCTTTGGTAAATAACACAACAATCAAAAGACAATAATGGAAAAGTGGGATATTGATGGAAAAGCAAGTTCTGTGATTAAACAGAGGAGCCTGAGCTCCTCAAAGCCAGACTTCCCCATATGCAGACAGAGCTAAAGATGGCGCCTGTGTCTGTTCTGGCTGCAGTATTCCAACACCCTGGTTGCTGGAGCATCTCATGCCACCTTTCATGTTTCATAACCCCCCGTTCTTATCATTTATCTCTGATTTCTTGGTTCCACATTACAGGTGATTTCTTTTTCCAACTCACTTACTCTCCATTCAGTTGCATCCAATCTGTTGTTTAACCTGTTTATACATGTAATAAATACATATGATAAATACGTATTTTTAATTTCAATTTTAGCATTTCTATTTGTTTATTCTTCAAACCCATCTGCTTTTTCTTTACGATGCCATGTTGCCACATATGGATTAAAGTCTTTCCTTTATCTCTTTGAACATTGGCCTCCCTCCTCTATTCCCTCTTGGGAATCTCTGTTATCTGAGTTTCTTAGCTGTAAAGTCACCTGTTGCTGTGTCTGCTGACTTGCTCCCATGAGGTTGGATTTTCCTGTGTTTTTGATTCTGGCTCATCTTCTGAACGGTTGTCTTCCCAGGAAGCTACAAGCATAAGCTTTGGAGTATGGAAGTGTCTCTGGGGTATGGTTTAGCTCCTGTTTTACTCAGCCCTTTGGATTTCACAGGTCCCAAAACATGTTTTTAAGTTATTAAGAAAAATTTCAGGGATATAAAAAAATAGGAAAAATTACACAAGCTTCATGTATCTACTACCCAGCTTAAGAAATAAATTATATTTAAAATTGGAGCCCCATGTACCCCCTCTCACTGCATCCTTTTCTCTCTACCCATCCCCTTGTCCCAACCCAGGTAACTACTTTCTTGAATTTAGTACCGAGAAATCCTATGCATTTCTTTCTATTTCTTTACTATATTATACTAAACCGTAAACAAACAATATATTGTTTAGTTGTGAATTTTAAACATTATGTGCTATGTATGTATTCTTCTGTGATTTGCCTTTTTCTTAACATTCTTTGTGGGATTAGTGCAGGTATTATACTAGTCCCGTCACTGCTGTAGTTAGCATATTATAGGATAATGTATTTATTTTATGAATATATTATAATTCATGCATTTTCTCATTTGGGTTGTTTCTTTTTCTTTTTTATCTTCCCATTACAAACGATACTACCAATGTACATTAACCCTGTATACATGTATGAGTTTCTTTAGAATGTATCATTAGAAGTGGAAATATTTGGCTTAAGGGAATGTGCTCATCAAAATTACAAGTAGTCACTGACTAACAATGAGGTTTTGTTCCAATGGCTCCATCTTAAGTTGGATTTCCAATAAGTTTTGCTTTTTTTAAAAAAAAATTTTATTATTGCCTTTTGTTACCAGTAACTTTATAAATCTGATTTTTATCTGTCTTTGGGAGTTGGAAACATTACATATAAACTTACCAATATACTTTAATACATAGAGACATACAAAAAATATATACAAATAATAAAAATTTACTCTGATGAGAAGAGATGGACAACATTGGCATTTTGTCATTTGTGGTAATAACTCCACTTGTGGAAGTTTTGGATCCTCTCAATTATCCCTGGGAATGGGGATGGTGTTTCTAGTTAGAAAATGAGTGAGAGTTGTCTATATAGTCCTTTCTTTTTTCTTCACATATCTCACATTAACATCTCACTGCTTCCTCAATCTACCTAACTACTTTAGCAAAGCGATTGGCATTTGGGTCCGTATTTTCAAGCAATTGAAACTCCTGATTTAGTTTAAAAAAAAACTCCAGCTAATATTCTCATTGTAATTTTTTTTTACATTCTCCCCTTCCTCTTCCTTATTATTTCTTTCTTCTTCAGCCTTTCTTTCCTCTTCAAAATTCATTAAGTCCTGATCTGTCATTCCCCCTTCTTCATGATGAATGAGCTGTTGCACATTGGTGATACCATGTTCTAAATTCCATGTCATATTATCCTGATAAAATTCTTGGGATATGTGCAAATAGCTCAGCAATTATTTCCATATCTCTTGCATACATTTTCCAGTTACTTCCAGGAAGATGCAACATTCCAGATACAATGACAATTGTAAGTGCAGCTCATGGTAATTTGAATATGGCATAATTCAGGACTAACTGTTGTAGGTATTACCAAATTGTTCTCAAGAGGGTTGTATAAAGTTATATTCCCACAGGCAATGTCCAAAACCACTTTTAATACTATTAATGAATATCCATGCACTTATCACCTAGCTTCAACAATAATCAACATTTGCAAATTGTGTTAATCTATTCCTACCAACTCACCTTTATTGTTGTACTTTTGATTGATATATTTTGAGCAAATCTCAGTCTTCATGTCATTTCACTCATAACTACTTCAATATTCAACCAGCATTTCTTTTAATGAAAAAGAACAGAATTAAAAATACCAAAATGCTTTGTAGTACTAAGGATAGATGTTGTTTAATAAAGTCTTTTTATATAATTTATATATATATATATATATACACACACACACACACACACCACACACACAAGTATGTATTTGTGAAAAAACCGACCAGGATAGATTATAGGAGAAGCCCATGCTACATAAACATCAGTGAGTCGGGAAAATGGTGCATGTGTCTGTGTACGTGTTGAGCATCAGGAGAGGGATGGTCCTAGGAGAGAAAAAGGTAACAGCTATAGGAACCAGTGCCTAGAAGGGAGAAAACAAAGCCTTCTCCTCTCTGTCCAGTGGGAGAAGCTACTTGAAGATAAGGGAGGTCCTGAGGGCCCCTTTCCAGTGGATAGGCGACACCATGGCTGTTGAGGGAGGGGTTGCCAGCCATGCCAGTTCAGAGGACAAAAGTCCATACAGGAGGAGTGCTACACAGCCTCTCCCTTCCTTCCTTCCTTCTCATAAAGAAAAACATCATAAACCCACATATTTCTAGACTGCTTATTGCCCAGATGGGGAATAGGACAGGTAGGGTGTTATGGATTGAATAGTGTCTCCCAAAAATACGTTGACTGGGTCATGAGTCTCAGTAGTTTGGCAGTTATGTAATGATGTGATCATCCCCCATGATGTGATCTGATGTGATCAGCCCAGTTGCAAGGTGATTAGTGTGGGATGCAACGCCCTTACTCAGTTCACTGCCCTGATATAAAGGGAGTTTCTCTGTGATGCAGCCATGCAGCAACACCTTCTTATTTTACAAGAGATAACATGAGAGAGAAGTGAGCAGAGAAAGAGGGACCTACTAGCACCAAGAAAAAAGAGCCAGGAGCAGAGTGTGTCCTTTAGACCCAGGGTCCTTATACTGGTAACTTCCTAGGCCTAGGGGAAGATTGATGCCAAGACACACAGCAATCTCCAAGGAATGCTAGGTCTACAGATGCTGAAAGGAGATAAAGACCTTGCTCATAAACTGTGACCAACACAGAGAGAAAAACTTCCCCTAAATCTGGCACCCTGAATTTGTACTTCTAGTGGCCTAAACTGTGAGAGAATAAATTTCTGTTTGTTAAAGCCATCCAATATGCTTGAACAATTTCTCTTAGAAAGATCAGCACTAGGCCGGTCCCCATGAGGCGGAGGTCAAAGATGTCCCAAATGTCCAAACTACCATGCCACTCCATCATTTCAGACATTAACTCCAACTCCTCCTCCCAATAATTTCCCCAGTCTTAGGGTTCTGTACTTCGCTGTAATGCCTCACAGAACTCACAGACACCCAAGGGTTCATCTCACGTAGTAGTGGTGGAGGCTGGCAGGCTGGCGAGTCCCAGGTCCGTGAGTAGGTCTGGCAGATCCTCCCAACTCTCAGGGTTTGACGAACCTCGATCAGCAGATCAGATGACGGCTGCTGTCCCAAATCCAGGGGTGAGATGAGGATGATCCAAGACACAAAGCCGGAGCAAGAGGA
>NW_006921881.1:1117618-1118147 GCF_000298275.1 Orycteropus afer afer
TGTGTGTGTGTGTGTGTGTGTTTATATATATATATATATACATGTATACACAAAAAACCACCATCAAGTCAATTCCAACTCATAGCAATCCCCATTGGGTTTCCAAAGCAGTAAATCTTTACAGAAGTAAAGTGCCCTATCTTCCTTTGTGGAGCAGCTGGTGGGTTTGAACCACCAACCTTCTGGCTAGCTGTCAAATGCCTTAGGAACTGCGCCACCAGAGCTCCTTTATATAAACACATATACATATATTTACATATATAAAGACACACACACACACATACACAGTTATTCCCTGCTTTTCGAAAGTTCACTAAAAGCTTTGCTTTTAGGAAACACCTACTCTAGTACCTGACATTTGGCTGCTAACCAGAAAGTCAGCAGTTCAAATCCACCAGCTCCTCTGTGGGAGGAAGATGAGGCAATCTACTTCTGTAAATATTTACAGCCTTGAAAACCCAGTGGGGATCACTCTGAGTCAGAATTGACTGGATGGCAGTATGTTTGGTTCCCGTTTTGGTTTTGCAAA
>NW_006921881.1:1118607-1121891 GCF_000298275.1 Orycteropus afer afer
AACAACAACAAATATTTGGATCTGGGAATGCTCAAAATTTTCCCCACATAAATTAATTGTAATTGATTCTTCTGTTTACCCCATTTCAGTTTACAAAAGTTTTCATAAGAATGCTCTTCTTTTGGATAGGGGAAACCTTGTATTACATAACACACACACACATACCTATATACATAAGGAGCCCTTCTGGCTCAGTGGTTAAGCACTCAGCTACTAACTATGGTTCAAAGCTACTAGCCACTCTGCAGGAGAAATATGTGGCAGTCTTCTGCTATGTAAAGATTATAACTTACAACCTTGGAAACTATGGACCAATTCTAATTTATCCTATGGGGTTGCTATGAGTCAGAATTAGTACATGTATGTATGTATGTATATATTCAGGAAGAAATTAACTAATTTGGACCCTGACTCTGACTTTAATAGCCCCTATCTCTGGGAGCAAGGAGCTCTGGTGGTGTAGTGCCCAAGGCACTTGACTGCTAACCAGCAGGCTGACAGTTCAAACCCACCAGCCACTCCTTGGAAGGAAATCTGGGCAATCTACTTCTGAAAAGATTTACCACCTCAGAAACCCAATGAGGGTCGCTATGAGTTGGAATTTACTTGATGACAGTGGGTTTTTTGGTTTAATTCTGGGAGCAAATTATTCAACCTTCTGAAGCCTACAACAATATGAGGCAGATAATACAATATTTACTTTGCAAGGTCAGTTGTTAAAGAGTCAATGAGGTGAAACCTGTAAAAAGCCCTGGCACAGGTCTGGTGTACTCTAATATCTAAATACATGACAGCTGCTACAATGACGACAGTGACCATGATGATAATGATATAGAATGATGCCTGGGAACCAAAAAGAATCCTGCACTTAGAATCTTCTATCATGAAGTAGTAATACATTCTTAGTGATAACAGTTCAACCAGAGATCCAAGTCTCCTACTTCTACCCAGTTCTCGTCCCAATACCCTTTGTAAAAATAACAACTGGCAGCAGACTGGTGTGTGTCTATGTAATAGATGTTGTTATCAAGCTCATATTCTGGTGCCAGATATTGTGCCAGGAGCTGGGTTATAAAGATTAATATGATAGTTAATGTTACATGTCAACTGGGCTAGGCCATGATTCTCAGAATTAGGTAATTATCCAATTATCCTCCTTTTTGTGATCCGCTGTACGGGATGTTTCCTTGGAAGTATGGCCTACATCCAATATATATGGGATGTTGTGGCAAAGGGTGTTCTCTCTCTCTCTCTCTTTCTCTCAATCTCCCCCTGTCACCTGCTCTGGGTCAGCAGGAATGGACTGCAAGCATGGGAGTATACATGACTCCCTCTTCGGACCAGCCAGTCCCTTCTGGATTAGAGCTTTCATCAGACTTACCACACTGCCATGATAAACTATGTCATGTCTCCTGAACTTAGTTAGCATCAGGCCCCAAGGAGAACCTCTGTCCTCAGGGATCTCAGGAACCAAGACCAGGGACAGGTGTTTTTCCACAAGGTGGTTCCACACCTCGAAGCAGGAGAAACACTGAATCCAATACTTTTGGAATACAATGTTTAAGTGGAGTTGAGACTGGAGAGAGGCCTAAAACCAAGACTTCAATAGCCTCATACACTCTGCAAAAAGTTTAATTCCAAGGGAGTTAATTGAACAGACAAGAGTGACCAGACCTGATTTGCTGTATTAGTCTGCCTTCAGCATAAAAGCTGCAATTGATGAAGTACAAAACAGAGATTGTGGTAGTGGGAAACGAAGAAAAGATAAATATAAAATATTTAAGGGGTAAAATTAACAAAATTTAGCAGCTGAATTTAATTGGAGGGAGGGGAAGTGAGATGGGGACACGGGGAGCCACAGAGGGACTATCTTTGATGTCAGTTTTCCAGCTTGAAGGCCCATGTGGATGGCGAGAAAAAGCCAGTATGGGGCAGAGAAGACTAGGGGATGGTTTGGAACATGGTGGAGGGGCCAGCAAGCGTTTGTTTGCATGAAATGGAAACTCAGAGCAAAGACAAGGTGGGAAACACTTGTCTGGATATCAGCAAGTCAGCTATAATAGATCACCTGGGCAAGAATAGGTGGAGTGAGAAGAGGCTTAAGAGTGTTGATTCCAGACTTCCAGTAAGATGGAGGAATAGGCAGACAAGCGATATAGACCCTCTTCAACAAAGAAAATAAAAACCAATTGACAGAGATACAGAAGATAATCCTGGAACCCTGTGCTTTGAAAGGAACTATACAGAAGTGGATTAGGCACCAACTAGTGGAAAAACCTGAACGAAAACAGTGATTACAGAGATGGGCAGAGCTCCAGACTGTCAGCTACTCTGACGAGACCAAGAGCCTGAATATTTCCAAGTGGTGTTGGCACCTGAGAATTGACCTAAAGATCAGTCCTGGTCACCAAGGGCTGCAGGGACAACTGTTCTGGTGGCCTATGACTAGGAAGGGAAACAGCAAGGAGGGAGACAACCTGAGCTGTGGACTTTCTGCTGTCCAGAGGGTGCAGCCATTTTGATTGTTTACACGTGGCAACCATTTTAGATATTTAAAGTGACTGAAAGCACAGCCATTTTGAATGTTTACAAGTGGCAACCACTTTGGATTTTAAAGTGATAGCATTCTCATTTGGATTTCAAGGACCTAAGAACAGGCTCTGTTTGCCAGGGTCGGCAAGGACATACCAGAGGCTGACAAATGAAAGGAGACAGGTGGTAAGTGTATAAGTGCTGTCAACTAGTCAATAGAGGAGCACAGCATAGTACCCTATCTGTATAGATGACCTACAAACAAAACAAAGAAAATGAACATTGTGGACAAGTCACTCCAACATATAATCACCAATTAAATATAAACACAAAAATGTCACAATGCCTCAGAGACAGCAGAGCATCACAGTCCACACAAAGAAGCAAGATAAAGCAGGAGAAACAAGAGACCAGGATACAGACCCAAAACACTCCTGAGGAAGATGCAACATTGAAACTCCCTGATAAGGAATTCAAAAGAATTATATTTAGGTATCTTCAAAGGATTGAGAGACAGACCAATGAAAACATAGACAAAACCCTGGAAAAATTTTGGAAGAAAATACAAGAACAAAATGACAAAATAAATGAAAAATTAGAAATGATTCAAAATCTACAGATAGAAATCCAGAAGATTAATACTGAACTGTCAGAAATAGATAACACATTGAAAGGGCAAAGGAGTAGAATTGATGCAATGGAAGATAGAATTAATGAGATTGAAGACAAATACCTGAATACTTCTTTGGAAA
>NW_006921881.1:1123009-1143047 GCF_000298275.1 Orycteropus afer afer
TCAGCTAATACATGAAAAGATGCTCACAATCATTGGCCATCAGAGAGATGTAAATCAAAACAACAATGAGATATACTGTCTCACCCCAGCACTGACGGCAAGGTTCAATGAGACAGAAAATAACAAATGCTGATGGGGATGTGGAGAGATTGGGACTCTCATACACTGCTTATGTGACTGTGAAGCGACACAACCACTGTGGAAAGCAATATGGCGATTCCTTAGAAAGTTGGAATTGGAGATACCATTTGACCCAGCAATCCCATTACTAGCTATATATCCTTAGGAGGTGAGAGCCAGGATACGAACTGATACATGCACGCTCATGTTTATGACAGCACTATTTACAATAGCAAAAAGATGGAAACAACCTATGTGCCCATCAGCAGAAGATTGGACGACCAAACTATTGGAATGCTATGCAGCACTAAAGAATAATGTAGAGTCTGCAAAACACTGCATAAGATAGATGAACTTGGAGGACATTATGTTGAGTGAAATAAGTCAATCACAGAAGGACAAATATAGTATTAGTTCATTGTTGTAGTGGGTCAAGGAAAGATGTATATATGGAGGGAAACTTTCTTTGTTGGTTGCCAGGTGTAGAAGGGGAGGGAGGGAATACTCCAAAAAAAAAAAAAAAAAATGACCCATGTCACTTTAGTTTTGTGTATTTCACTGTACATAAATTTTATTTCAATAAAATGCATTACAAAATAATAACTGTTCATTCTAAGACCAGAAGAATTAGATGGTGCCCAGCTACTACTTCCAACCACTCAAAAAGGATCAAAATAGGAAATTCTGGATAGAGTGGTAGAAAAATGTGGAACGAAACTCAAAATCATAAAAAAAAGACCAGTCTTACTGTTCTGATAGAGACTGGTGAAACCCCCGAGACTATGACCGCTAGTCACCTTTTGTGCCTGGAATTGAACTCACTCCTGTGGCTTCCAGCCAAACAATAGACAGGTATATAAAGTGAACATTTGCACTAGGCAGGTACACGCCTTAGAAAAACCAACCATCAGAGATCAGAAGGGCAGTATTTGCACAGGAAGATAGCTCAAAAAGCAGGAATGCACAGGAAGGACATAGAGAAAGGTAACCACAGGGAGGAAATGGGAAGAGAGCTGTTAAATTGTAGGGTTTGCAATCAATGTCATGAAATAAAATGTGTATGGATTATTGTCTGGAAAATGAGTTTGCTCTGTAAACTTTCACCCAAGTCACAGTAAAAAAATAAAATGAAGAAAAAAAAAAACCCTGAAAAAACAAGGTCTTATGCAAGGACCTCTCAGGTAGAAGAGAAAGAAGCCCAGTCTACAAATCAGTTAACAACAATAACAAAAAGACTGTTAATTCCAACATTTAAGGGATGGCGAAGAGTGGGAGAGGTGCCCACAAAAGAGACTGGATGTTGTTGTTAGGTGCCACCAAGTTGGTTCTGACTCATAGTGATCCTACATACCTCAGAATGAAACACTGCCCGTCCTGCGCCATCCTCACAATCACTAGTATGTTTGAGCCCATTGTTGCAGCCACCGTGTCAGTCCATCTTGTTGAGAGTCTTCCTCTTTTTTGCTGACCTTCTCCTTTACCAAGTATGATTTCCTTCTTCAGGGAGTGGTCCCTCCTGAAAACATGTTCAGAGTATGTGAGATGAAGTCTCACCAAAACCAAACTCACTGCCATCAGTCAATTCCAACTCATAGTGACCCACTTTGGGTTTCCAAAGTGGTAAATCTTTACGAAAGTAGATTGCCCAGTCTTTCTTCTGCAGGAGAGAATAGAGGGGCAATATTTGCACAGGGAGATAGCTCAGGGAGCAAGAATGCATAAGAATGAAGGATGCAAGGAAGAGGTTAACTATAGGGAGGAAGTGGAAAGAGAGCTGTTACATTGAGCTCATCAGACCCTGAAGCTGCATGAGCAGGGAAGAGCCTCCAGCTTGACTTTTGATCTAAGAACTTGGGACTTGTGAGCTTCTATTAAGTATGTGAGCTATTTTCCTAAGATAAATTTCTCTATTTCTCTTACTCTATACAAGCTTTACTGGTTTGCTTCTCTAGAGAACCCAGCCTAACACACCACACCCCTCCTTGGGTTTCCGAGGCGGATCACTACGGAAGTATATTGCCCAATCTTCCTTCCAAGGAATGGCTGGTGGTTTTGAACCACCAGCCTTCTGGTTTGCAGTCAAATAAATGCCTTAGGCACTAGGCCACCAGAGCTCCTAGGAGAGGGATATAGCAACTCAAAGGATAGAAACAAGCTGCAGGAGTGGGCGTGACAGTGTTCAGGAGAGCAAAAGATTTGCACTCTCAGGTTTGGCAGAGGTAGAAAATCAGGTCAGCGGGGGTAGATTATGCAGGGCCTGGAAAGGCAGGCAGACTTGTCCAGATGAGAGACAAAAGCATTGTGAGGAAGTTAATCTGACATGGAAGTTTCTTCCCATACTTTCTCCTGTGCTTCCACACCACGCTGTGTATGTGTACATACTAACAAACACTGATGTGCCAGCTATCTATCTGGTGCTCAATTCATGTAAATTAGTCAGGAAAGTCACCACGGAGGCTGCTGCAACTGTCCAGGAAAGAGAAGGCCTAGATCAGGGCCATGGCTGTGGTAGTTAATGTGTCAACTTGGCTGGGCCTGGTTTTGAGTGGCTGAGCAGCTGGATATAGTCACTCCCCATGATGAGACTGGTAACCAACTCCATGGTGGAATCTACTGGAGCAGCTGCCTTAGGGATGTGACCTGCTCCCAGTATATAAGAAGCTTTGAGAAAGGTCTCTGGAGCTTTTTGGCACACTTGGACCCTGCATGTAGCTGAGTCTTCATTTAGCAGCCTCCTACGCTTCCTTCCAATCTTTGGACTGTCTCTGGACTTGAACTAGTGGCCTGCCATGTTGTTTTGGTAATATTGGGACTGTGTCATTTTTTGTCGACCTTGAGCTTGTTAGCCTCAGCAGCCAACAGCTGCCTGAGTGAAGAGAGACTTCTAGTTCCAGTGGGCTGGAAGCAAGAGGCAGAGCTAAAGCCCAAGGTTGAGAGGCCTTCAGCCAGCCCCTAGAGCTTGGAACTCTGAACTAGGACCTCTAGCCTCGTAAACTGTAAGAGAATAATAAATCTGTTTGTTAAAGCCATCCCATTTGTAGTATTCTCTGGTAGCATAGTGCCTAAGGCACTTGACTGCTAACCAGAATGCTGGCAGTTCAAACCCACCAGCCACTCCTCGGAAGGAAGGTTGGGCAATCTACTTCCGTAGTGTTACTGCCTCGGAAACCCAAGGAGGGGTCGCTGAGTCGGATCCAACTCGACAGTACATTAACACCAACTATTAGAGCAGCACTACAGGTAATAATAATAATAATAATTGCTATAGAGGTAGAGAGGATAATGGCAAAGAAGTCACAGATTACGCCAACCATTTGGGCCCATCAGTACAGGTGACAAAAAGTGGTAACAAAGGATGAGAATCTTAAAAAATAAATTATATATATATATACATACACACACACACACAACATTCTACTTACTACTGTTGTTTGGCTATTAAAGGAGCAGTATCAGGAAGACAATTTTTGATAGATAAATGAATGTGCAAACTGGCACTCCAAGTATTACTACCTGGACTAGTGATAATGGGAAGGCAGTGGAAAACCCAGCAATCTCAAGGCACTGGTATTAGAAGTATAAACTGGTACCTTTATGGTATGCATTATCCATTAAAATTTTAAAATGTTCCTAAGATCTGACTCTGAAATTCTACAAAGGAACTTGCAAATGGGTGCAAATAATGGAATCAACACTGTTATTAGGCTACCTTCCCCATAAAATAAGCTGGATAATTTATAGTACATTCTTCTATCAACATACTTTTCATTGACTCTTCAGAAGGTAAATTAAAGGCCTGTGGTAATATTGTTCACCATCACAAAAACCTCAAACGTTAAATCAATGGTGCGTGCCTTTTCACTTCTCTTTATTTTCATTGAGACCAGAAAACATTAGCTTAAAACTATTTTATTGGAATGCTCCTTGGAAGTGAGAATGGCCAGACTTTCTCTCACCTAACTTTAGTCATGTTTTTAGAAGGGACCATTTCCTGGAAAAGGGTATTATGCTTGGTAAAGTGGATGGTCAGCAAAAGGGAAGACCCTCAACAAGATGGATTGACACAGTGGCTGCAATGATGGGCTCAAGTATAGCAGTGATTGTGATGGCATAGGACTGAGCAGTGTTTCATTCTGTTGTACATAGGGTCACTATGAGCTGGAGAACTCAATGGCACCTGACAAACAGTCAAGGAGACTTTGAAGAAAATAAAGTTCAAAGACTTATATACTAGATTCTGGTCTTGTAAAACCCACATATGAAGATTTACTGAGACAGTGTAATACAAACCCAAGGATAAAAATTTGTTGAAGTGAACAGAGTAAGAATGCAAAAACAATCCCATCCATATATGATTACCTGATTTACTATAGAGATGCCACTTCTCAAGGAAAAAGGAATTAAAAAAAAAAAAAAATGATACTGGAATCAGAATTCCCAGGTGTATAGTAGAGCTGACAAGGGGCAAGGTTGTGGTCACTGCTTGGTCACAGCCAGCTACCCAGAGGGACCAAGTAATTGAACCTGTGGGCTTGGGACCATAGTCACAGGGGACATCAAGCTCAATTGGCATAACTTACTATACAAAACATTGTTCCACCTCCTACTTTGGCGAATAGCGACTGGGATCTTAAAAGGTAGCAAACTCCCATCTAGATGCAACGATGGGTCTCTCCTCATCAAGAGCAAATCAGAAAACCAAAATTCATGGTAACAATTAGTCCTAGCAACTGGTACACCATCCAACCTGCAGCCTATACAACTATGAGACCCGAAGAACTAGATGGTGCCCGGCTACCACTGTCATCCACTTGGAAGGGGATCTATGTAGAAGATCCTGGATAGAGAGGGAGAACAATGTGGAACAAAACTCAAAATCATTTGGAGTTAAAAAAAAAAAAGTGGGGACCAGGTTTGCTAGTCCGATAGAGCCTGCTGGAACCACTGAGACTATGGCCCCTAGCTGCCCTTCAGGTCTGGAATTGAACCCACACCTGTGGTTTCCAGCCAAACAAAATACAGGGATGTGAGTTAAACATTTACCTCAAGTAGATACACACCTTGGAGAGAACAATCATGAGAGAAAGAAGGGCTGCTTATGCACAGGAAGACAGCTCAGGGGGCAGGAGTGTATGAAGGGATGGACACAGGGAAGAGGTAACTATGGGGAGGAAGTGGGAGGGGAGCTGTTGCATTGTGGTAAACTGTGGTTAATGACATGAAACAAAGTATATGTGAACTGCTGCATGGAAAGTGAATTTGCTGTGTAAATCTTCACCCAAATCACAATTTAAAAAAAAATTTTTTTTTATTTAATAAATGATACTGGAATAATTGGATTATCTAAAGGGGAAAAAAGAAAACTTTTGACCTTGCAAAATATGAATTCAAGATGAATCAAAGATCTAAAAATGAAAGGAAAAATAAATATTCTAGAATAGCTTTATTATTTGGAACATGCGAAGGAAGGTTCCTTAAATGACACAAAAGTGATAATAAATCATAAGAAAAAAATAAATTTGATTAAAAAAAAAATCAACCAAAGATATGAATAGATATTTAGCACAATTTACTTTAATAGCTAATGAATGAAAAAATGTTCAACATTACTCATTGAGGAAATGCAAATTAAAACCACATCAGATACCATTTTACACCCATCAGAATGGCTAAAATAAAAAGGCTGATAATCAGCACCACACATGGGCAACTCTAATTCCCATATATTCTTAGTGAGTGTAAACTGATACTTCTGCATTATCTAAATATATACTTACTCTATGATCCTGTGATTTGTCATACTATATATTTGACTGCTCACCAGAAGGCTGGTGGTTCAAACCCACCAGCCACTCCTCAGAAGGAAGGTTGGGCAATCCTACTTCCGTAATGCCTCAGAAACCCAAGGAGGGGTCGCTATGAGTCAGGGCCCTTCTGATTTCTGATGGTTGGTTTTTCTAAGGCGTGTACCTGAAAGTGATTACATAAGTTTACAAAAACACAAAGCAGTTATTTTTAGCAGATGTATAACTGCCTCAAATTGGAAAGAAAAAAACTTTTTATCAATACTTACATGAAGTTTAAGAACTGGCAATTTAAATGTTAAGAGTAAAGAGAATGTTCACAGAAAAACCAATCCAAATGGTTAACCAGAGCACATATACCCAAATTGACATTTAAGGAAATGCATGCTAAAGTAACAATGAAACATCCCTTTGCACTTATGAAGCTGCCGATTAAAAAAAAAAAAAAAAAAAGGTGCTATGGATTAAATGCTGTCCCTCCAAAAGGTTTTAAATCCTAACTGCTATATCTGTGGAAACAGCTCTGACAGCATAGTGCCTAAGGCATCTAACCATAAAGTTGGTGGTTCAAAGCCAACAACCACTCTGTAGGAGGAAGACTGGCAGTCTACTGATAAGTCAGATCTGACTCAACTGGCAATGAGTTTTTGAGTATACCTGTACATGGACTCACACCGGGAATACAAGGCCATGGCATTGTAGAATGTGCCTTAAACCAACCACTGTTGATATATAAAAGGAGACCACAGAAGCAAGGAAGGAAAGACAAATGCTACTTATAGATCACCAAAGAACTGTAGATCAGAATCTGAAAGAGACAAAGATCTCCTCCCAGAGCTGACAGTTTCCTCTGAATTTGGACTTCCAGCTTCCAGAACTATGAGAAAATAACTATCTGTTCATTAAAGAGAAAAAATAATATATACACATCCACACACATATATATTTTATTGGAATTCATTATATACATTTTTTAAAAAAGCAAGCATTTATGCAAAACAAAGTAAATACAAGTGAAACCTATCTACTTGTCATGAAGTGACCCAAAATTTCTAGACACATTTTTTACAAGTTGTCAACTGCCAAGTTCCTAGGATCTCTCCAACACCAGATAGGGGACATTCTTTGTGTCAGCAATACCCTGTAATTTCATAAAAGGAACATGTGTTAGAACAAAACTGGCAATAAAAACACAAAGGAACTAAGCAAGGGTGATGCCACCACATAGGGCCAAGGGAGGGAGAGTAGGAGGGAGGAGTGGATCAGGTGGTTATAAAGATCCTCAGAGGAAAGCTCAGAGACTCTAGTCCAACCAGGTCAACATTTCCACTCTGGGGCTGGAAGCCAAGATGGATGACACTCACCATAGCAGCCACAGCAAAAGGGGCATGGCTCTCTACAGTCTGTGAATTAAGCCATCAGGAACCATCACCACTAGGCTTCTTAGCCAGCTGATAGCACTTCTCCAAGTGGGTAGATTCCAATCCTTAGGACTTTCAGTCACCAAGTTAATCCAGACACTCTAAAACGGGACACTGCCCTGGCTGAGTGTTCAGGACTCTCACCCTAGAAAAAGGGAAACAATTAGGCATAGAGAATGAGGATCCCTACTGGCCCTTTTCAGCAACCCAAACCAAGTATCCAGTTTCCCAAATGACTCAGAACTTAAGTTTGACATCAAGACCAGTGTCAGAGACTCTAGTCTGAGAAATCATCATTCTCAATTTGGGGATGGGAGACTTGGATCAAGAGAAGCCATTCTGGAAAGAATCTAGTACAGCCTCAGTGAATGTAAAACAGCTCCCCTCCCACTTCCTCCCACAGTTACCTCTTCCCTGTGTCCATCCCTCCATGCACTCCTACTCCCTGAGCTGTCTCCCTGTGCCCTCTTTCTCCCATGATTGTTCTCTCCAAAGAGTGTATCTACTTCATGTAAATATTCAACTCATATGCCTGTCTTTTGTTTGGCTGGAAGCCACAGGTGCGGGTTCAATTCCAGACCTGAAGGGCAGGCAGCTAAGGACCATAGTCTCAGAGGTTCCACCAGGCTCTGTCAGACCAGCAAACCTGGTCGGTCCCCCCTCTTTTTGTCCTCCTCAAATGACTGAGTTTTGTTCCACATTGTTCTCCCTCAGGGATGGCAAATTTGAGAGACAAGGAGCAATAAATATTGGACTGCAGCAAATACTTGGTGGGGGTAAGAGGGCACCTATATTTGAAAACAACTGGTGGTGGAGTGTAGGCTTAGTCAATGTACCGTTTTTACATGGCTGCACATGCTCATTAGGAAATAAGCACACCCTTGTGAAGAAACAGCTTGAAAATAACCTGTAAAAGCACTTGAGTAAAGGATACTCACCTTTATCCAAAGATGATACCCTGGTGGACGTCTTAAAACCCTAAAAAGATGAGATACAAGACACTACAATAAAGGATTTAAGGGCTTCTACTCATAAGCTTCTTCCCACGTCTAGATACCAAGTATCCCAGCCTGGGGGGTAGGGGGTGTCAGCGCGCTGCGGTGATGGCGTCAGCGAGACACTCAGAATCACCTGGGGTCATCATCACCACCACCACCCCCATTCTTCCCGCGGCGACTGCTCTCCACCTAGCACAACACACTCACCATCGTGGCGCGGCAGACCCGCCTGCGAGGCTCAGGAGCCTGGGAAGAAATTAGTTGAGTCAGCAGGAGCTCTGGTAGCGTAGTGCCTTAAGACACTTGACTGCTAACCAGGCGGCCAGCGATTCAAACCCACCAGCCACTCCTCGCAAGAAAGATGGGGCAATCTACTTCCGTGGTGATACTGCCTCGGAAACCCAAAGAGGGCTCGCTATGAGTCGGGTCTGACGCGATGGCACATATCAACAACAACAGTAGAAGCCGGAGCGACTACGGCTAAGGTCCCCTTACCCCGGGCTGGGTCAGTTCCGGGCATTGGCGTCACGGACGCATCAGAAACTCTAGTCTGTAATGGTAATTCATCATTCTCAGCCTGGGACTACATCCCCTCACCCACCAGGGCCCCGCGGTACCTGCACGCGGCAACGTGCCAAGATGGCGCAAGACTCCACTCCCAGCCGCCCTCCTCACACTCAAGGGCAACCTCGGGGGCCGGCGCCGGTCGGACGAGTGAACTCCCATAATTAAAGCGCACGCAGCTAGTCACACAAAGGATAAAAAGAAAGCACAAAGGCACGGCCAGGGCTATTTATAACGGCGCGGGGTCGGGGGCTTGACAGTTATGGCTGTCTTCTTAAATGCCTGGCTGAAACCGCGGTATTAGCGTCATCGTTCATTTAAACAGGAATAGAACAGAGTGAAAGGGAGGTTATAGAAGTATGTTTCATACTCTTCTTAACAGATAGTCGGATCTGTTTTGTGAATTTTGAAAAACAGAAAACAGGCGACCTGGCTGGCCAGGCAGGAGAAAGACCCGGTGCCGGCGGAATGCGGGCTTGGGTTGGGCGCTCTGCTGCCCCCTCCCGGGAAGTCCAGTGCCCTGCGCCGTGTGGCATGGCTTGGGTAAGGGCAAAGCGAAGAGGACTTTCGCGGGCCGTTAATGACCTATGAACTCGTCCCTCGTCCTCTTTTGTTCCAGCTTGGGGTCCGGTCACCTTGGGGGACCTTACTCCACTCAGGCCAGCCAGAAAAATCTACCAGAGCCTGCGGATCTCTCATGTCCTTTTCATGAGCCGTGTGTGGCCTGGAAGTTGGCGAGAGGCAAGGGGAAGTGTGCATGCAGTACCCTTAATAGCACCACATGTCACAGGGAGCTTGTGAACAAACCGAACTGGGGGCAAGAGATGGGAACTGTTGGCAGGCCCTGTTCTTAGTCATTTGCTCTTGGCCCTTAATTCACCAATTTGTATATTATCCCAAATCTTACCTTCCTGGCGGCTGCTTCCTCACCTCCCTTGTTTACAAATGTAGCTAGTGTTGGGTGATACATGTTGTCATCTTTTTTTTTTTTTTCCATGTTTTGTGAGAAAGCCACAAATAATAGGGTGATTTGGAAGCTACAAACCATGCAGAATCAATCACTTTTGAGTGATACGAAATAGGTGCGGGGGAAAAAAAAATTCACTGCCTTCAGTCCAATCTGACTCATAGTGGCCCCTCCTTGGGTTTCTGAGGGGGTATCACTATGGAAGTAGATTGCCCAATCTTCCTTCTGAGGAGTGGCTGGTGGATTTGAACCACCAGCCTTCTGGTTAGCAGTCAAATACCTTAGGTACCGCACCATCAGAGCTCTAATTTAGGTGCAATGGGTATAAAATTTGGAAGAAGCCATTGTGGGAGCAAGAAATACATCCTTTTACTTCCTCCCCTGCAATCAGTTTTCCCCCAGTTTCAGCCTTCCATTGAAAAAAAATCTTCCAAGAATCCTATTAGTATTCACTTTTTCATATGACACATTTTCAGTGCAGAGGGGCCGAGTTCCACTAGTGACTGATGTTGCAAAGTGATTGCTTTTTAAGTTCCAAGATGTGTATGTGTATAGGTAGGCAATGACTTTTATTCTAATGTTGTTTTCTAATGAACGGATTCCCTACCTAGGGAATCAAGAACTTGATTGGTTCAGCCTCAGGAACCCTCTTGCCCCCACTGCTACTGCACAAGATTTCCCTAACATGTTATCATAGTTTCTGCCAGTCAGTCAAACCTTTAAGGCCTGCTAAGCCTTCAGCACTCATCAGCAGAAAGCCCCTTACCATCAACTTCTTTCCCAGAAGCAATGACAGCCTCCTGTCCTCTATGCCCTCTTCCCTGTGAAATGAAACACCTTGGCAGCTTTAAATATACGCAGATGCCTAGGCCCACAGACTCTGAATTTGCCTGGGTGAGGCACTGGTTTAACTTCCTCAAATGATTTTAACATGCCACATGGGTGGTTTAAAGGGCTTGAAGCTAAAGGATGGAGTCCCACTACTTCCTGGAAGTTAAAAAGGGAGTCCCCAATTACTGCTGATACAGCAGTTAACCTGCTTTTTGCTGTGGTCAGAGTATACAGTATTAAAGGTTCAACTTTCTTATAAGTAAAATAGGCCTTTGATAACTAGCCTAGGAACCAAAGGAATTCTTACTACAGTATATTCTTTTACATGCTTTCAAGAAAAGGTTTCCTGTACTTTGTTATTCTTAAAATCTTTCATTTTCTCAGAAGGCAAAGATTTAGTGTAACAGTGGACCTTTAATCTAATTTTAGAATAGCTATTTCCAGGCTCAGTTTTTGAGAAGAAGGGAGTTGTAGTTCTCTCAGATGTGAGGAGGTGCTAAGGACACATAGTGCTATAGCAGGAAGACTCCACTAGGAAGGACTTGTGGGAAGGAAGCTCGTAACTTTGATTTTCCTAGTTCTGTGCTGTGCAGCTTATCATTTTTTTTTTTGTCCCCTCCTAATTCCCTATTGCTTTAATTGCTTTTGTTTTTAGATTGTCCATAAGGACAAAAGCTACTGATTGTTAAACTTAATGCAAAACCCATCACTTGGAATCAGACAAACCAAACCCACTACTGTCTGAATTGATTCTGACTCATAGTGACCGTTTTAAAATAGAGTAGAACTCTAGTGGCCTAGTGCCTAAGGCATTTGACTGCTAACCAGAAGGTTGGTGGTTCAAACCCACCAGCCACTCTGTGGAAGAAAGACTGGACAACCTACTTCTGTAAATATTTACTACCTAGGAAACCCAAAGGGGGTCACTATGGGTCAGTATTGACTTGATGGCAGTGAATTTGGTTTTTCTGGTTTGCCTCATCATGTTTCCAAGGCTGTGTATCTTTATGGAAGCAGACTGCCTCTTCTGCACACCAGCTGATGGTTTCAAACCACTGACCTTTTGGGTAGCAGCTGAATGCTTTAACCACTATGTCACCACAGCACCTACAGCAGGCACAACTAAATGGCAGTAGCAGTCTGGCAGTCTCCAAAAGCTGTCACTTGCTGCTCTCTAATCTCACATTAGATTTCATACATCTAATCTAGATGTAGCTGAAGTGACCACCTCCACATTACTAACCTGTGCAAAAACTTTAGAATACCTAATTTAGAGAGTGATAGGGTGAAAATTACTTCGGTAACACAAGTAACTTCCTACAGTGACAGGCCCACTTCTCTTCTGCTGCCATGGCCCCAAATTCTCAGCATCACTCAAGACTCTTCACTTGGATAACTGCAGCTACCATAACCACAGCTAGAGACATTGTTACTTGTTTCATATTTCTGCTTAAAACCATGTTAAAGCTTTGGAAGTAAGCCCATTCAGATGAAATGCTTTAAAAAGAGGCAAAACAAACTGAGCCTAAAAAATTTGCACTTAGTAACAGATGGAATTCACAGAGCCATACCATAACTTATAACTTAACTAAAACCCTGTAAGATTGACAGGTGAGGAGTAAGCAATGTAGCTCAAGGGCTCTCTACACACATTAAGTGCAGGGAGGTGAGCAAGGAACCAAGAACCACCCTCCACACTGCCTCCCCCTTTCTGCCCAGTCAACCCACACCAACCTCCCCCTAACATCCTTTTCTGGGTCCCATACCACTAAAAAATGGAAATCTACAATTTTTGCCTTCTCCTTAACACAGATGTCATTCACATCCCACAGTAAGTCCCAACAAAAATAGCCATGGCTCTTGGTGTACATATCCCTCTTTCAGAGGCATTGTTCCTTTCCCTGTTGATGGAATTAATTCTATGGAATTCAAATGCAATGAGAAGGACCATTAAGACAACTGCCACCCAGTTGACTCCAACTCATGGCAATCCCATGTTATGTCAGAACTGTGCTCCACAGGGTTTTCAATGTGTGACTGTTTGGGAAGCTCTTTCCTTCCAGACACTTAAGTAAACTCAAATCTCCAACCTTTTGATTAAGAACCCAGCATTTTTTCAGTTTGCACCACCCAGGGAATGAAAACCCATTATCCCTCCCCAAGTACAAACAGTAGAAGAGTTAACACATTTTTGGTATTTTATTTTTCAATTTTAAGTAAACAAATTATAAAAATATACATTCTGTCTTTGGCATGCTTTGCAAAACAAAAAATCAGACAGAGGGTGGCAGTGTTGCTTCATTTCACAATTAAGAAACTAAAAAATACAAGCTTAGAGTACCAATTTGCGTTAAATGCAAAGAATTCAATAAACACATTAGTCATACCACAAACAATTTAAAAAAAAAAAAAAAAGACAGCTAGTTGCCACCAGATTACAACTTAACCATAGACTGAAAGAAAATACAAGGCTAAAAGTACTTTTAAAAAACAGGGTAATGCAAGATCCTTGAGATTCAACCCTTTCAAAGAACAAGGGCAAACCAGCAAAGGTCCCCTAATCGACCTCTTCAATGGTGGGGCCAGATCCAGAGGCACCTCTAGGAGCCTGAGCCCCAAAGCCACCAGCCCCAGAGCCACCTGCTCCCTGATACAGTCCACTAATGATGGGGTTACACACCTGCTCCAGCTCCTTCCTCTTGTGCTCAAACTCATCCTTCTCGGCCAGGGTGTTGGCATCCAGCCAGGAGATCACCTCCTGGCACTTGTCCAGCACCTTTTTCTTGTCACTCTCGCTGATCTTGCCCTTGAGCCCCTCATCCTCCACAGCGCTCTTCATGTTGAAGGCATAGGACTCCAGAGCATTCTTGGCAGACACCCTCTCCCGCTGCACCTCGTCCTCGGCTTTGTACTTCTCTGCCTCCTGCACCATGCGCTCGATCTCCTCCTTGCTCAGGCGGCCCTTGTCGTTGGTGATGGTGATCTTGTTGGCCTTGCCCGTGCTCTTGTCAGTGGCCGTGACGTTGAGGATGCCATTGGCGTCGATGTCAAAAGTCACCTCGATCTGGGGCACGCCCCTGGGGGCCGGAGGGATGCCGCTCAGCTCGAATCGACCCAGCAGGTTGTTGTCGCGTGTCATGGCTCTCTCACCCTCGTACACCTGGATCAGCACCCCGGGCTGGTTGTCGGAGTAGGTGGTGAAGATCTGCGTCTGCTTGGTGGGGATGGTGGAGTTGCGCTTGATCAGGGCAGTCATCACGCCCCCAGCCGTCTCCAGCCCCAGCGACAGGGGAGCCACGTCCAGCAGCAGCAGGTCCTGCACGTTCTCAGACTTGTCTCCCATCAGGATGGCTGCCTGCACTGCTGCCCCATAGGCCACCGCCTCGTCAGGATTGATGCTCTTATTGAGGTCGCGCCCGTTGAAGAAATCCTGCAGCAGCTTCTGCACCTTGGGGATGCGCGTGGAGCCTCCCACCAGGACCAGGTCGTGGATCTGCGCCTTGTCCAGCTTGGCGTCACGCAGAGCCTTCTCCACCGGCTCCAGGGTGCTGCGGAAGAGGTCGGAGCACAGCTCCTCGAAGCGCGCCCTGGTGATGGAAGTGTAGAAGTCGATGCCCTCGAACAGGGAGTCGATCTCCAGGCTGGCTTGGGTGCTGGACGACAGGGTCCTCTTGGCCCTCTCGCAGGCAGTGCGCAGCCGCCTCACGGCCCGCTTGTTCTGGCTGATGTCCTTCTTGTGCTTCCTCTTGAACTCCTCCACGAAGTGGTTCACCAGCCTGTTGTCAAAGTCCTCCCCACCCAGGTGGGTGTCCCCGGCCGTGGCTTTCACCTCGAAGATGCCGTCGTCGATCGTCAGGATGGACACGTCGAAAGTGCCCCCGCCCAGGTCAAAGATGAGGACGTTGCGCTCCCCCTTGCCCGTCCGGTCCAGCCCGTAGGCGATGGCGGCCGCCGTGGGCTCGTTGATGATCCTCAGCACGTTCAGCCCCGCGATCACCCCCGCATCCTTGGTGGCCTGGCGCTGCGAGTCGTTGAAGTAGGCCGGCACGGTGATCACCGCGTTCGTCACCGGGTAGCCCAGGTAGGCCTCGGCGATCTCCTTCATCTTGGTCAACACCATGGACGAGATCTCCTCGGGGTAGAACGCCTTGGTCTCCCCCTTGTAGCTCACCTGCACCTTGGGCTTTTCGCCGTCGTTGATCACCCGGAAGGGCCAGTGCTTCATGTCCGACTGCACCACCGGGTCACCGAACTTGCGGCCGATCAGCCGCTTCGCGTCGAACACCGTGTTCTGCGGGTTGAGCGCCACCTGGTTCTTGGCCGCATCCCCGATGAGCCGCTCGGTGTCGGTGAAGGCCACGTAACTGGGGGTGGTGCGGTTACCTTGATCGTTGGCGATGATCTCTACCTTGCCGTGCTGGAACACCCCCACGCAGGAGTAGGTGGTGCCCAGGTCGATGCCGATGGCTGTGCTTTTAGCCATGTCGGACTGCTGCTCTCACCCTACGCTTAAGTTTTAGCCTTGAGAAGGCGGATGGAAGTCTCCACGAGAAACGCTGTCTCTTCGGAACGCTGAAACCTGAACGTTCCAGAGCCACCGTACTGCTCGCAGACGCTTGTAGGTATAAACCACACTCACGTGAAAGGTAAAAGCCACCCTTCTCTTGGTAGGCTGTTTCTGTGCTGGCTGTGCTTCACTGCTTTTATAATTCTCCATGGAGCCCCGCCTTTTCCCTCCTGAGCCAATCACCACGCTCCGTGGGCTGCAAGGTCTGGAATATTCCAGGAGCTTCCCTTCGAGTTCTAGCCCCAGGCTTCCTGGGACCAATCAGCGTCCAGGAATCTACACAGTCCTCCTTTCTGCCCGCCCCCCTTCTCCCGCAACGGAAAACTCCAGACTCTTCTCCAATTCACTGGAGGCTGCGCCAGGGTTGAAAGAAGGAGGGGGCAGTTCGGAGGGTTTTCTGACTCTGAACATCCTGTGTCCGATTCTATGGCATGCAGGCGTCAAGTCACTTAGCCAGTTTGGAATTAACCAGAAGGGCCAGCACTTGGCTTGTAATAATTACAGGGCGGCGCGTGGCTCATGGGACTCAAACTAGTTTGGTAGTTTAAGGTAGAGTTAAGGGCTACAATGCCGCGCGCGCACACACCACACCACACACAAACACACCCCTCCACACCACACACACACCTCTCTTTCTCTCTCTGTAGACATTCGAGAAAGTTTGAGCTTCTTGAAGAAGGCCGGTTATGAGTGGCCCAAGAGATTCTGACTGGACCTAGTTGGTGAGAGGCGAAGCTGCCTCCAGGCCTCGCGGGGAGGGGCTGCCTGAGGAACTGCTGGGTCTTGCGCGGCTTTTCCCCCCATGTTGATTCTCAAAAGGAAACTAGGAGAGGGATGCAATGTATTTCTTAAAGTTGTGGTAAAAATGTGTAGAACAAAGCGTTTGCGAAGTCAACTTTTTTTTACATGTAAAATTCAGTGGCGTGGATTAGTTAAATTGGTCATGTGCAACCGTTACCCCGTCCGTTTCCAAAGATTTCCCGTCACTATTAACAGAAAACTCCTGCCCCTATGCATTTACTTCCTCTTTCTCCATCATGCCTACACCTGGTAATCACTTATAATCTTTGGTGTCTATATAGTTTTCTGTTCTAGATATTTTATAAAAGTGATCATATACCATTTGTCCTTTTGTGACTAATTTCACTCAGTGTTTTTAAGGTTCATTCATCTATGTTGTAGCATGTATCAGGAGCAACAGTTTTTGACATAATCTTGAACCTACAGATGGAAAATGTGAGTCTGGGGAGGGTTGTCATATTTAAACTTAAAAGCAAGCAGGTAAACAGGCTATTTTAAAATAGGAGTAGGTCCAATGCAGGAGAAGAGAACGTGCTTGGTCTGGCAGAAGGGCAGGGCTGAGTCATAGGACGTCCTGCCCCACCCCTACTCCCCTTCGCCTCTGGCTTAGCCCGGGTTTTGAGAAGAGAAAAATTTTCCATAGTAAGTAGGGAGTCCTGAAGACCTTCATGGACTTCTCCCTTTCTCTTATCCTTCCCAGTAGGGCCATCCCTTCCTCCTTACTGCCTCCTCCTCAATCCCTGACTCAGTTACCTATGGTGGGAAGATGTCAGGGTCCACTTTAGAGTCCCAATTAGATTTTCCACCCTGGCCTCACAGCCCCCAAGCTGTCTATGACTTTTAGATTAAATCAAACAGGGATGGTGGGCCTGCAAGGGAGGATCAGCAGTGCTCATTTCTCCTTAAACAGCACACATGCTACAATAAGTCCTGTTTGAGGCAAACCAAGAAGGGGTGAAGCTGTAAGGCAGGTGGTTGGCCAAACTCCAGGTTGTAGTTCTCTCCTCTAAAATCTCAGGTTATTAGCCGTCCACTTAATTTAACCGCTTAGTATTTTAGCCTAGCTTCTAACTTCCAATACATGTCCCTCTGTTTTATATAAAATTACATTTGAAAATTTCTTTTGGCCTTTTGTCTTCATTCTTTGTGGGAACATCAGACCTCTTGTTAGGTACCAGAAATGAAAATATGAGGGGCATTAAAACAATTGCACTGAAAACGCACTGACCCATGTCACTTTAGTTTTGTATACTTCACTGTACCTAAATTATATTTCAATAAAATGTATTTTAAAAAAATTGCACTGGTTTCACAAGCCACAAAAATATAGATACATTACCCCCTGACTTGTGCACAGAAAACATAAGATCACAAGTTGCGGGAGGTAGCTTTGGACAGAGGGAGGAACTCCTGCCTTTGAACACCTGGCTTGCTAGGTATTCTTTTACACACACACACACACACACATTTAAAAAAAAAAAAAAAAACTGTCTACTATCAAAGCATCTCTTCTTGGAATTCAGAGGTATTCAGTTATTTATTATATAATTTGCTCAACCTGATCTAAATGGATGTTTCAAAGAAATTGCTTTAACAATCATGTGTGTTTGTGTGTGCAGACAGGCAATAACTGTTTAGATTCAAATGTGGGTCCCTGATGAATCACCTCCTAATCTAGTCAAACTGGCCAAACTTCAGACAGTTTCTATTTCTCTCTCTGCAATCTCTTGTTGGGATTGCCCAAACTTCCATCCCAGTTGCCTACTGTATTAACACTTTTAGAGGCCCTTAACCTCACATTCTTTCTCTGGAAGCCCCCTCACCACCAGTTGCTACCAGTGGGACTCCTGAATTAATTTCTTCCTTCCCCCCAAATCTCCTGCAATTTAGAATACAAGAGTTAATGGCTTGTTGCTAAGGGAGTTGAGGTCTTTCTGCTGCTTGGCGGGTGAACATAGGGCCCAAATCTTGCTGCAGTAGCAGAAGACCCAAAGATATGCACAGGAAATGCTTTTTCTCCATGGATCAAACAGCTTCACCTTGAGGTCAGTATTTACAGTACTATAGTTGACCAACCTTTTGGGTTAAATCTCTTTGTGGATTGGCCTAACGGTCTTCTGTATTCCTTTTCCGTTTCCTAATAAGAAGACAGTCACCTGAATTTTATCTTTAATTTTAGACTGGATGTCCCTGTTATGGAGTGAATTGTGTCCTCCCAAAATATGTTCTAATCCCTAACTTTTATGCTTGTGGAAGGAGTTCTGGTGGCTCTGTGGGTAAAGCATTGGGCTGCTAACCAAAAAGTTGTGGATTTGAACCCACAGAATGGTCCACAGAATGATGAGGCAGTCTGCTTCCCTGAAGATTTACAGCCTTAGAAACCTTACAGGACTGTTCTACTCTATCCTACTGGGTCACTATGAGTCAGAATGACTGGATGGCAGCGGGATACCTGTGATTATAACTCCATTTGGGAATGGGTAGTCTTTGTTGTGTAAATGAGGCAGCATTATTAGTGTAGGGTATATTCTGAGTCAATCTCAGAGAAATATAAAAACCAAAACCAAATTCACTGCCATTTGAGTCGGATCCAACTCATAGCGATCCCTCCTTGGGTTTCTGAGGGGGTATCACTACAGAAGTAGATTGTCCAATCTTCCTTCCTAGGAGTGGCTGGTGGGTTTGAACTGCCAGCCTTCTGATTAGCAGTCAAATGCCTTAGGCACTACGCCATCAGAGCTCAGAGAGAGATAAATGAGAGTAAACAAGCAAGCTAAGAAATAGAGATGGGGAAAGAGAAATGGCAAGCCACATGAAGATTGTCCAGGAGCAGAAACTTGGAAGAGACAAGGACCTCCCTCCAGAGCTTACAGATAAAGCCTTCTTCTACAGTAAACACTCTGAATTTAGACTTCCAGCCTCCTAAATTGTGAGAAAATAAATTCCTGTTAAAGCAATCTATTTATGATACTGTAACCTCTTCTATAGCTGCACTAGATAATTAAGACACTCCTCAAGGCAGAAACTCAATCAGATTTAACTCGTTACTAAAGTGACTATAAGAACCCCAAGATCAGGTACTGGTAGCCATGGCAAGTACACTAACAAGAAAATCTGTCTTCAGATCTAAAGAGATAAAAAACTTAGTGAAGTGGGGATGAGTTTCATCTCATGATATCCCAGTCAACTCAGTATGCGTTGCTTTATTACAGATTGCTGGAAACTATTGGTAAGCAGCTTCTAATGCAAACATGCAATCTGCACTAGCCTCTAAGCGGATATATATGGTGAAAGATAGTATCTTCAGGCAGACTATTCAGCCAAACCCTTTTATTTTCGAAGATCAGCACAAAGAGAGAGGTTGCAGGATGGTATGTACACCCAGACAAGGCCGGTGATTGGAACCTACACATTCTCACACTCCCAGTTTTGGCCTCCTTCCGATATTGGAATCAACCTGATCATTTTATTCCCTAAAAAAAGGAAAATGGATGCACACAGAGAAAAGGTATGAAGAATAATGTCAGGGCTCTGTGGGCATTAGAGGCACCGTGGGGTCTGTCAGCAGCTAAGGACTCCCCTCCGCCAGGCTGCCACTCCCCACAACTGGCTCACGACCATTCTCCCCATCTCCAGCCTTCCACACCCTTCCACCTTCTCCCAGTCCCATTTCCCCTCCCTGGCGTGTGGGGGGAAAAAAAGGAAGGAGGTGGACCCTTGTTACCAAGACAAAACTGGCTTGTAACCCACAGACTCTTCTGGAAATTCAAATATTGAGCCCTGACTAAGCTTGATGTTCGAGGGTGGGGCGAAATTGGGGAGTAGGGCGACTCGGGTGGAGCAGTTTGTAAAGAACCATTCCTATGACTCACGACCGGGCGATCTCAGCTTTCGGGCTCAAGAAACTCGAGAAAGTTCTGGGAACTGGCAGAAACAGGGAGAAGAGGCCAGAGCCAGACCCACGT
>NW_006921881.1:1143147-1196710 GCF_000298275.1 Orycteropus afer afer
GCTGGCCAAGAAGCTGCCTGGCGTGATGCCTGCGTTTTCCCATTGTTATTTCAAACGGGGTTAAAGTACAAAAAAGGAAAAACCTTTCGAGTTTCTCTCACGCTAGCTGATTTATGTAGGCAGAAAAACTGAGACTTTTGTAACTCTTACACAACAAAGAGGGATTAGGGGCCACAAGGGAAAAAGAAGGTCCTACAGCCTGAGGGAAGCAAGCGCTTGGGCTTGGTTGCGACTAGCGGCAAATGGGGAGGGGGGGATAGACATTGCTGGGTTCTCTAGGCCCTGGGGCCTCGTGGGGACTTCGGAAGGTTAGAAAGGTCGCAGACCTTCGAGTGTCATCTCGATCTATGAACTACTCCTCCTTTTCAAACTGTGGGCCTTTTACCCCTCATTCTACTCCCTCTTCCAACGAGCCAGCGCCGGCGGTGAGGGGGCTGGTTGACCTCAGCGTCCTGAATTCGTTGCGCTGCCGGACCGCTAAACGTCTGTTCCTCATGTTAAGCTTAAACGCACTTTTAATGAGTGATGGCTAGGAGTGAGCGAAGCACTGCTGGGGTCGCTCCTTCCCTCGGGACTGCACCAGATACCTTGGGGGACTCTAGAGGAGTTAGGGCAATCTGTTAGGGTAAGGTATGATGGCAGTCACCGTTTCTTATTCTTACCATAAGGACTGCTCCCTCAAGAATCTCCCAACATTGGTTCTTCGCTATGTAACCTCATCTTCTCTTTTAGCCCAAAGCCCATGTTCTTGCCCACTTCTCTCACATTTACAAATTGGTTAAATTTTGGTTGTTTTGTTATTTTTATCTTTTGAAGATGAGAGAACCCTTGCTAAACCCAGGGATAACTAAGTATATGGTACAAATAAAGCAATATCCCTGGTTCAAAAACTGTATAAAAGCAGTCTTATTACCACAGCTGCCTGCCTGCCACCTGCCTGCCAAGATCTGGCCCAAGAAGACAGGAAAGTTATTTTTCTACATCGTCCCTCTGCTTTTGCCACCCCCCCCCAAAAAAAAGTTATTTCTGCTATCCAAAACACCACTTCTTCCAGGGATGGCACTGTATTTTCCTGTCAATTCTATAAATCCCTCAGCCGGATCTTGAAGTTAAAAAGTAATCATCGTCTAAGTACTGTGTGTGTGTATGTGTGTGTGTGTGTATGTGTGGGGGGGAGGGCGGTGCCAAGCATGCAGGCAGTAACTTGTATTGATTTCTTAATAAAACATTACACAATAGCCTTCACTGATCTACTTCTGGGAACTTTCTTTTCTCTATTAAAGTTTACTTCTAGAGATTTCCTAACTCTTGAGGTGTGTGGTAGGTCCTTCTCAGTCTTCACCCTCTTGCAACCACCCTTCCCCCTCCCATCCCTCACCACTGGCTTGAATAAAGAGTCACTGCTGCAGATTACAGTCACAAATGTTAACAGCAGCTCTAAGGTTAAGAGGAGGACCTACAACAAAAGCAAATTGCCATGAAGATGGGTTTACATTGTGGCCAGAGACCACAATGCTACCATTCTCCTACCCTGAGTGTTAAATGTGCCTTTATAGGATGGCCTAGAAGCCTAAATATCTCAAGATTTTTTTTCAACTTCTGAGTTTCCAAGGCAAAGTCTACCTGTATGTGCCATGTCCATAACACTGGTTGTTGCTGTTGTTATGTGTCATCGAGTCGTAGTGACCCCTCCTTCGGTGCTGAGGCAGTATAACTACGGAAGTAGATTGCCCAACCTTCCTTCCGAGGAGTGGCTGGTGGGTTTGAACCACCAGCCTTCTGGTTAGCAGTCAAGTGCCTTAGGCCTTAACACTACCAGAGGTCCCCCATAATACTGGAGTTTCTTCAAAAGCCAAGTATTAGTGAAAAGTTTGATGGGCTGTCAGGTACAGGTACACATAAGCTTATAAAGAGCTTTTATGAAATGTTAATACAATATTTTAACTTTGTGTGTGTGTGTGTGATTTGGGTGAAAATTTCAGAGCAATTTCATTTTCCATACAACAGTTCGTATACATATTGTTTCATGACATTGATTGCAATCTCCATAATGTAACAGCTCTCTTCCCACTTCCTGCAGTGGTTACCCTTTCCTTGTGTCCTTCTTTCCTATGCATTCCTGTCCTCTGGGCTATTTCCCTGTGCCAACACTGCCTTTCTGATCTCCCACGGTTGATTGTTCTAATGAGTGGATCTACTTGGTGTAAATGTTCACCTTACAGGCTTGTCTGTTGTCTGGCTGTACGTCAGGGGAGTGAGTTCAATTCCAGGTCCCAAGGGTTACTAAGGGTCACGGTCTTGGGTCTCACCACTTTTAAGTGAAATTCACATAACATAAAATTAACCATTTTAAAGTGTACAATTTAGTGGCATCTAAATGTGCAACAATCACCTCTATCTTGTTCCAAAACGTTTCTATTATCTCCAAGACACATTTTTAAAGGGGACTCACTCCCCAAGCCCTGAAGATTGTGGAAGACCTTTCCAACAAACAGGCTGTAGGTTACTTCTAAGATGCTAACAGTCAAACTAGAGCATGAAGAACCTCACAAGGAAGTAAGTACATGGGGAGGGAAGCCTGTATCTAGATCTCCCTTACTCAGAAAAGCAAGTTTTTCTCCCTCTCTCTTCTAAATCAACAAAAACTCAACTTTTATAAACAATTCTATTGTTTATTTGGCATAATTGTTTAGGTTTATCAAAAGTAAAAGCAAACCTAGCATAAAAATATAGCCCAGAATCAGACATGTAATGTAGAAACAAAAGTCCTGTGGACATGGGGCAGTATAGGAAAACACCCAAGCAGCCCTGGATGATTTTTCATAAAACCTTTAACTAGCTTTAGTTATGTAACTTTTAAGTCTCCCCATATGTTCACCAGTGAAAGAATATTGACTCCGTGTGGTGGGTATAAGGATTAAAGTCACACACATAAGAGGCCCTACTACAATGTCTGGTGTAAGAGAGACTCAAATGCTGGGTCCCTTCTGCTGTTGTGGACCCACCCTCACAACTCTGAAGTGCTTTCTGGAGTACTTAAAATGTAGGTGACCACTGCTAGGGTGTGGCATTTCTATTTCAGCATCCTTTCATAAGTAACGTTAGCCTGAGGCCTCAGACCAAACTCCTCAATTTTAAAAGATGAAAACTAGGGAACTCAACAAGCTAATGCTTAAATACACATCTCACTGCCAATTTAGGATTCTCCTTTAACAAGCTCTGGTGGCACAGTGCTTAAAGCATTCTGCTGCTAACCGGTAAGTTGACAGTTTGAACCTACTAGCTGCTCCCCAGTCTGCTTCTGTAAAAATTTACAGCCTCTGGAACCCTATAGGGTAGCAGTTCTGCTCTGTTCTCTAGGGTTGTCAGAACTGACTTCATGTCAGTGGTGTTTTTTTTTTTTTTTTTTAATTTAAAGTTGAATTCAGATGAACTATCAGGGATCTAGTGTTATAGTTGGTAAGGCATTTGGCTAGTAACCACAAGATCAGTGGTTCAAACCCACCAGCTGCTCCTTTGGAGGAAGATGAGGCAATCTACTTCCATAAAGATTTACAGCCTTGGAACCCCACTGGGGGTCTCTATGAGTAGGAATTGACTTGATGACAGTGGGTTTTTATCTCTGTATATCAGGTGCACTTAACAAGAATGAGTAGCCATGGCCCTTCCATTAACTTTCTCCTTTCCTCCTTCTCCAGAAATTCTCCAACTCACCCTTCACCACTGTTACTCAGGTAGGCCCTCTTGCTCACTTTGAGGTCACCTGGCCACAAATCTTCAACTTTCTCTCGGCCCATAGTCCCAACCCACTCAGAATTAAGTTATTTTTACTTTCCTAAGGATACCATTTGCCTAACACAAACGGCTCACAATACAATATAACCATATTTTCCCAAATTCTTGCCTTTCAGTTTCAGACACTAAGAAAGACAACCTATACAGACCCTTTTTTAACTAGAAGTAAAAACACAAACACACAACACGTTTAAGGTTTTTTTTTTTTTTTACTTTGAAGTAAGCAATTTAAACGAACAAAACTTAAACAGCCTGAGAATGAGTATAACAAACAAACAAAAAGTAGCAGTATAAATTCACTTTTACACATTTAGAAACTGGACAAAAGCACTTTATAAAAACAAATGCAATTTAACTTTTCAACAAATATATGAAGCTGAGAACTGACGGAGAAGGAAATACAATGTAGTACAAACCCTTTAGTCCCAACTGTCTCAAAGCTGTACATGGACAAATGAGATAAGAGTCCCTAATCCACCTCCTCAATGGTGGGGCCAGACGCAGAGCTCCCTTGGGGAGCCTGAGCCCCAAAGCCACCAGCCCCAGAGCCACCTGCTCCCTGGTACAGTCCACTAATGATGGGGTTACACACCTGCTCCAGCTCCTTCCTCTTGTGCTCAAACTCATCCTTCTCGGCCAGGGTGTTGGCATCCAGCCAGGAGATCACCTCCTGGCACTTGTCCAGCACCTTTTTCTTGTCACTCTCGCTGATCTTGCCCTTGAGCCCCTCATCCTCCACAGCGCTCTTCATGTTGAAGGCATAGGACTCCAGAGCATTCTTGGCAGACACCCTCTCCCGCTGCACCTCGTCCTCGGCTTTGTACTTCTCTGCCTCCTGCACCATGCGCTCAATCTCCTCCTTGCTCAGGCGGCCCTTGTCGTTGGTGATGGTGATCTTGTTGGCCTTGCCCGTGCTCTTGTCAGTGGCCGTGACGTTGAGGATGCCATTGGCGTCGATGTCAAAAGTCACCTCGATCTGGGGCACGCCCCTGGGGGCCGGAGGGATGCCGCTCAGCTCGAATCGACCCAGCAGGTTGTTGTCGCGTGTCATGGCTCTCTCACCCTCGTACACCTGGATCAGCACCCCGGGCTGGTTGTCGGAGTAGGTGGTGAAGATCTGCGTCTGCTTGGTGGGGATGGTGGAGTTGCGCTTGATCAGGGCAGTCATCACGCCCCCAGCCGTCTCCAGCCCCAGCGACAGGGGAGCCACGTCCAGCAGCAGCAGGTCCTGCACGTTCTCAGACTTGTCTCCCATCAGGATGGCTGCCTGCACTGCTGCCCCATAGGCCACCGCCTCGTCAGGATTGATGCTCTTATTGAGGTCGCGCCCGTTGAAGAAATCCTGCAGCAGCTTCTGCACCTTGGGGATGCGCGTGGAGCCTCCCACCAGGACCAGGTCGTGGATCTGCGCCTTGTCCAGCTTGGCGTCACGCAGAGCCTTCTCCACCGGCTCCAGGGTGCTGCGGAAGAGGTCGGAGCACAGCTCCTCGAAGCGCGCCCTGGTGATGGAAGTGTAGAAGTCGATGCCCTCGAACAGGGAGTCGATCTCCAGGCTGGCTTGGGTGCTGGACGACAGGGTCCTCTTGGCCCTCTCGCAGGCAGTGCGCAGCCGCCTCACGGCCCGCTTGTTCTGGCTGATGTCCTTCTTGTGCTTCCTCTTGAACTCCTCCACGAAGTGGTTCACCAGCCTGTTGTCAAAGTCCTCCCCACCCAGGTGGGTGTCCCCGGCCGTGGCTTTCACCTCGAAGATGCCGTCGTCGATCGTCAGGATGGACACGTCGAAAGTGCCCCCGCCCAGGTCAAAGATGAGGACGTTGCGCTCCCCCTTGCCCGTCCGGTCCAGCCCGTAGGCGATGGCGGCCGCCGTGGGCTCGTTGATGATCCTCAGCACGTTCAGCCCCGCGATCACCCCCGCATCCTTGGTGGCCTGGCGCTGCGAGTCGTTGAAGTAGGCCGGCACGGTGATCACCGCGTTCGTCACCGGGTAGCCCAGGTAGGCCTCGGCGATCTCCTTCATCTTGGTCAACACCATGGACGAGATCTCCTCGGGGTAGAACGCCTTGGTCTCCCCCTTGTAGCTCACCTGCACCTTGGGCTTTTCGCCGTCGTTGATCACCCGGAAGGGCCAGTGCTTCATGTCCGACTGCACCACCGGGTCACCGAACTTGCGGCCGATCAGCCGCTTCGCGTCGAACACCGTGTTCTGCGGGTTGAGCGCCACCTGGTTCTTGGCCGCATCCCCGATGAGCCGCTCGGTGTCGGTGAAGGCCACGTAACTGGGGGTGGTGCGGTTACCTTGATCGTTGGCGATGATCTCTACCTTGCCGTGCTGGAACACCCCCACGCAGGAGTAGGTGGTGCCCAGGTCGATGCCGATGGCCGTGCTTTTCGCCATGTCGGACTGTTGCTGTCGCTCTGCGCTTACGTTCAGGTCTGTAACCGCGAATGGAAGACGCGAGGAGGAGCGCTGTCTTCGGAAAACTGGAGTCTGGAGCCGCTGGAGCCACAAAAGTCCCTTTTGGAGGGTGTAAGTGTACAGGAATCACGGTCCGGGGTAAGCGAGTACCGCCACTTTACTTTCTTCTCAGGAGACCCTTTCTTTATGGCTTGTGTTCCTCTGCTTTTATAATTCTCCATGGAGCCCCGCCTTTTGTCTCCTCAGCCAATCACCGCGCTCGGTGAGGCTGCAAGGTCGGGAATATTCCGGGAGCTTCGCCTCCTGTACTGCCCCCAGTCTTCCTGGGACCAATCAGCGTCCAGGGATCGCCCCTCCCGAGAACTCTCCAGACTCTTCTGGGGCTCGCTGGGCCGCACAGTCTGGGGAAGTAGGGACTGGACGGGGAGCGGGGCGGGGCAGCGGGAGGGGTACGTATGTGTTGACACCGCCTCCGTCCAAGTAGCGTTACAATGGCGATACTGCCGCTGACATCACTGGCCAGTTGGGAATCAGGATGACAGGAGAGGGCCCGGCTCAAAGTTGTAGGACGGGGAGGGGAGGGGGGAGGGGGAACGCCCTTAGCGCAGCTTGGATGTTGGGGGAGACCCTACCCTAAGGGCTCCACAATCTGGAACATTTCCAAACTGGAGCGGAGCCGGCAGGGAAATAGGTGAGCCGGGAGGGTGGGCTCTGATTGGAATGAGGTGGGAATAAGTAAGCCGGTGGGTCCTTGTTTGAGAATGTGCTGAGAAGTTAGTTCCCTAGTTGTTTAAGATCTTAAGTTTTGAGTCCCAAGGTAGCTGAGATTGGTCAAAGCTGCCCCAAAGAGGCACACAGGATAGATAGGAATTTGTGTCAGAAAGAACTAGTAACCCCTTTCTATCTTTGGCTCTCACAAACAGGCTTTTTATTCAGAAGAGTATTAGAAGAGACTGTTTGGGGCACTCTACCTCCCCCAAGGAGAAAATTTGTAAGGGCTTGATTGGGTTCCTAGAAGCCAGTTTGAGACTAACCTGAATTTACAGTCTGTGACTCTCCAATAGAGGGTAAAGAAGCTCAGGAAGGCAGCAAAACTGAAGTGTGGGGGAGATCAGAATGTAAAATAATCTTAGTTCAGCAAGAGATACAATTCCACAATAAGATATATCATAGACACATAGGAACAGGACAGTTGAATCAGACCCTGTGAGACCCTATGAGTGCCTATCCACTGCTTCCATCCTCTTCAAATTGACTGAGACTCTTGTCTACTTTGTGCAAGAACACTCTGCTAAAACCTATCTCATTCATTCTGCACAGGCCTAGGAAAACCATGGCTGCTACTAAGGGAATGGCCATCGGCATTGACCTGGGCACCACCTACTCCTGTGTGGGGGTGTTCCAGCACGGCAAGGTGGAGATCATTGCCAATGATCAAGGCAACCGCACCACCCCCAGTTACGTGGCCTTCACTGACACCGAGCGGCTCATTGGGGATGCGGCCAAGAACCAGGTAGCCATGAATCCCCAGAACACTGTCTTTGATGCCAAGCGTTTGATTGGAAGGAAATTTAATGATCCTGTGGTGCAATCAGATATGAAACTTTGGCCTTTTCAAGTAATCAATGATGGGGGTAAGCCCAAGGTTTTGGTATCGTACAAAGGAGAAAATAAGGCTTTCTATCCTGAGGAAATCTCTTCCATGGTACTGACTAAAATGAAGGAGACTGCAGAAGCATTTTTGGGCCACTCTGTCACCAATGCTGTGATCACCGTGCCAGCCTATTTTAATGACTCTCAACGCCAGGCCACTAAGGATGCAGGTGTGATTGCAGGACTCAATGTACTAAGAATCATCAATGAACCCACAGCTGCTGCCATTGCCTATGGTTTAGATAAGGGAGGTCAGGGAGAGCGACATGTCCTGATCTTTGATTTAGGGGGAGGCACATTTGACGTGTCCATCCTGACTATAGATGATGGGATTTTTGAGGTGAAGGCCACAGCTGGGGACACCCACCTGGGTGGGGAGGACTTTGACAACAGGCTGGTGGGCCACTTTGTGGAGGAGTTCAAAAGGAAACACAAAAAGGACATCAGCCAGAACAAGCGAGCTGTGAGGCGGCTGCGCACCGCCTGTGAGAGGGCCAAGAGAACCCTGTCGTCCAGCACCCAGGCCAACCTGGAGATTGACTCCCTGTTTGAGGGTATAGACTTCTACACTTCCATCACCAGAGCTCGGTTTGAAGAGTTGTGTGCAGATCTGTTTAGGGGCACCTTGGAGCCAGTGGAGAAAGCTCTTCGTGATGCCAAGATGGATAAGGCTAAAATCCATGACATTGTTTTAGTGGGGGGCTCCACTCGTATCCCCAAGGTACAGAGGCTGCTGCAGGACTACTTTAATGGTCGTGATCTCAACAAGAGCATCAATCCTGATGAAGCAGTCGCCTATGGAGCTGCAGTACAGGCAGCCATTTTGATGGGTGACAAGTCTGAAAAAGTACAAGACCTGCTTTTGTTGGATGTGGCTCCCTTGTCCCTAGGTTTGGAGACGGCTGGGGGCGTGATGACTGCCCTGATCAAGCGCAACTCCACCATCCCCACCAAACAGACGCAGATCTTCACCACCTACTCAGACAACCAGCCTGGGGTGCTGATCCAGGTGTACGAGGGTGAGAGGGCCATGACCAGGGACAACAATTTGCTAGGGCGCTTTGATCTGACTGGAATCCCTCCTGCACCCAGGGGAGTACCTCAGATTGAGGTGACCTTTGACATCGACGCTAATGGTATTCTTAATGTCACAGCCATGGACAAGAGCACAGGCAAGGCCAACAAGATCACTATCACCAATGACAAGGGCCGCCTGAGCAAAGAGGAGATTGAGCGCATGGTTCTGGATGCTGAGAAATATAAAGCTGAAGATGAGGTCCAGAGGGAAAAAATCACTGCAAAAAATGCCTTAGAATCCTATGCTTTTAACATGAAGAGTGCTGTGTCTGATGAAGGCTTGAAGGGCAAAATTAGTGAGTCTGATAAAAAGAAAATACTGGATAAATGCAATGAAGTCCTTTCGTGGCTGGAGACCAATCAACTGGCTGACAAAGATGAGTTTGATCATAAGAGAAAAGAATTGGAGCGTGTGTGTAACCCAGTCATTACAAAACTTTACCAGGGAGGATGCACTGGACCTGCCTGTGGAATAGGGAACCCCTCTGGAAGGTCTGCTGCAGGCCCCACCATTGAAGAAGTAGATTAATTTCATCTGGAAACTGGAGGGTTCTAGGGTCCCTGTAAGATGAATTTTGTTTCCCTTATCTTCACACATTCTTATGATTCTTGAATTGACTGGACCTATACCTAAGTTTACCATCTCTTTGGGATTCTGATGAAGGAGTTTTTTACACCATCTTTTCACATAAAGGTCCTTTTTACTGATTCTGGAATAAGACTCTTAGGAAAACTAGACCCTCTTTGAACCATTTGAGGAATTTGAATGTCTGTTATTTATTTCTGCCTAGCCCCAACTTTCTTCTTTCTGTGTGGATGGTTGTCATTCATTAAATTTGTTCCAAAAGCAAATGATTTCTGGTGTCGTAGGCTGTGTATATCTTGAAAAGCAATAAAAAGAGCTCCTGGAGATAGTATGTATCCCCTGATTGTGAGCTCATTGTGAGTGATTAAGCTGCTAAGGGCAAAGTGTTTGAATTTTCATGAGCTAATAATTTCAAACAGACAAATTATTTTTGACTACCAGTCACCTTTAATCCTAGATATAGCAGTTACCAATTGTAGTTACTTCTTATATTTAGTGACAGGCTGGTTTAAATGCTTAGGATTTGGGTGGTAGAAGCAAATTTTTGCTCGATATCCTGAGTCATTTATAGGTGGGATCCAGGAGATCCAGCGTCTATGTACTCAGAGTCTATTGTTACATCCTTCACGTGTAGAAACAATTTCTACAACAAACTCCTGACAAATGGGTATTTTTATGTAAGGTAGATGAGAAATGGATGATTTAATAGACTTATTCGATGAAAAAGAATTACTCTTGTGTCATAGATTATATGTGCCTGAGGAACATGAATATAGAAGTATACCTAACTGCATTTGTTTTGCGTTTGAGGGGGCAATATTTGAAAATGAAAATGAAAATGGGTATTTCTATACCCAAACCAGAGTCTCTGTGCTACTCATCTACTCAGGCCTTTTACAGGACAGCCCTAGGCAAAAGTGTGTAAATGTGAAGACAGCGATTGGATCCTTGAGATAAATCTATTAGGAACATTTGATAAAATCAAGATTTGTATCCAAGCTCCTTCTGAACTCAGGGACTCAACACTTTTTAAAATTTTTTATTCGTCACACACGTAGAAAAGTGCACAAAATAAATTTCCTGAAATTCTCCAACAACTTTCAGTAGCAAATTTGTGTAGGTGTCAGTAAACCATGGTGTTAATCGCACAAAAACTTCTCAGGCGAGCTGAGGACTTTATTAAACGGTCCTCGACCCACGCCTGCGCGGTGGGAGCCAGTCGCCCCGAGAGGAAGTAGGAAGGCAGGATGCTCCGCCCATTTTCCGGCTTTATCTTCCCCTCTGCTTTATCCTGCTGGTCTTTCGGACCACTACTTCTCCGCTCCGGCTTGCTGCGTTTTCTCCTTTGCTGGGAGCTTTTCGCGGCGCCTCCGGCTTCGCTTGCACGACCCCAGCTCCCCCAACGCGCGGGTTCGCGCTGGAGTTCCCTCCTGACCTCCAGCGCGTGGCACCGGTGCCTCTCTTCCCCCGACTACCCTGCGGCCAGCTGTGCGAGCATTATGGTAGGTACCGTGACGTCACAAGGGGGCGCCCTCGGCGAACCCCGGTGTTTCCGAAGGTTGGGGGCGGGTGGGCGTCCGGGGTTTGGTCCTTTGGGCTTGAAGAGTCGGCGTGGACAACAGGAGAGGGAAAAACTAGACCTGAAGAAGCATTTCTCAGTCAGAGACCGGGCTTCGGGAGGGCGGGTGGGATACCTTCAGCAATTAACTGGAAGGAGTGTGCAGGGACTCCAGGAGAGGTCGATTGGGAAAGCAGGTTCAGGAACCCGAGTAGCGCAGGATAGAGCTGCCGTCTGGTGCATCAAGTAAGGGACTTGAATGTACAGAATCATTTGCGTTCCAGCCTTTCACCCTCTCAAGCGAGTATTTTTTCCTGTGAAGTTTTGAGAACTGCCAGGGAAGTGGGGATCCCAAAATCAGTATTTGAGAATACTGCCAAGGGGACACTCTGCCCTACCGTGCCTCTCCCCACCTGATGGGTTTTCCTCTGTCACTTTATAGCTCTTCTACTCCTTTTTCAAGTCCCTTGTGGGAAAGGATGTGGTCGTGGAACTAAAAAATGACTTGAGGTAGGTACTTATTTCACAAAGTTTGTAGTCAGTGGGTGTGCTCAGAATCCTGGCACCTTTTTAGTTTGACAAGTATTTGATGGCTGGGCAAGGTGGGAGAAATAGAGAAGAATAAATGACCCAGGTCATTTACAGGTTAGCTTGGAAGTTGTATCGTGCATAGGAAAACAATACAGAGCAATATATAATTTAAAGGGTGGATATTAGAGAGTTCAGAGGGTGAAGATGTCAATAAAATGTTTTCCAAAATCAGTAGTTTTTTTTTCCTGATTAAATTATATGCTTCTTTGACCAGACTTCTAGACATTGAAGAATCAGTTCAACAAATAAAGATACATGTATAGAGGTGTTTGTAGCTTTATTTGTAATAGCCCAAAATTGGGAACAATCTCTCCATCAATAGGGAATGGGTTTATTAACTTGTGGTATTTCCATACTCTACAGCTGTGACATAGGAATGAGATGTACTGCTATGGAAAGCAGTTGCAGAATAGTATGTGTGGCATAATCTCCTTTTTAAAGAGAATGTGGAATAATTACAGGACTAGTGCAGTCTCTTCTGTGTGTATTAGCTTCTGTCTATAAATCTCTTGGGAGCTCTGGTAGCGTAGTGCCTAAGGCACTTGACTGCTAACCAGAAGGCTGGAGGTTCAAACCCACCAGCCACTCCTTGGAAGGAAGGTTGGGCAATCTACTTCCATAGTGATACTGCCTTGGAAACCCAAGGAGGGGTCGCTATGAGTCAGGTATGATTTGATGGCACATAACAACAAACAACAACATAATCCCTTAAGGAGCTCTGGTGGTGTGGTACCTAAAGCATTTGACTGCTAACCAGAAGATTGGTGGTTCAAACCCACCAGCCACCCCACAGAAGGAAGACCAGGCATCCTACTTCCATAAAGATTTACCACCTCAGAAACCCAATGGGGGTCGCTATGCACTGGAATTGACTTGATGGCAGTGGGTTTTATAAATCCCTTATCTCTTTGTATCATTGGCTCAGACTTTGAGGACTTTGTTAAGTCTTTCAGGACTTTGTTAAAAGCTCTGTCCTTGGACAGACTTCTTTGTCCTTCTAGTTAAGTAGGCTCCTTTGTTACTTTCTTCCTAGGGGGTGCTTCTCAAATTGTGTTTTCGCAAAAATATACTTACTGTTTATGGCCTTTCCTCCCTATAGGACCAGAACCACACTTAGCTCACCACTGTATACCTAATGCCTAATGTAGGCCTGGTATATAGTAAGAGCTTAATAAACATGTGCTGAGTAAAAGGAAAATAGCGAACATTTGAGAGCTTTTTGTGGATTAGGCACTGTACTGAGTGCTTTACATTAATTAACTCATTTCATTCTCACAACACAGCTATGTTTTCTCAAGTATGTTTTATACTTGAGGAAACTGAAACTTAGGTTAAGAAACTTGCTCAACTAAGTCACACAGCCAGAACTGAAATCCAGTTCTATCTGACTCCTTTTAAAAAAAAAACTATTAAAAATGGCATAGTATTCTGTGTGTAATTGTGAAGCTTTTCATTTAACAGGGTATTGTGGATATTTTTCTGTGTAAAATAAAGTTGATTCTTTAAAATTTTTAATGACTGACTAGTATTTTATTAGGGCTCTGGTAGCATAGTGCCTAAGGCACTTGACTGCTAACCAGAAGGCTGGAGGTTCAAACCCACCAGCCACTCCTCGGAAGGAAGGTTGGGCAGTCCTACTTCCGTAGTGATACTGCCTCGGAAACCCAAGGAGAGGTCGCTGTGAGTTGGGGCGACTCGAAGGCAGATAACAACAACAAGTATTTTATTAGGAGCTCTGGTAGTGTAGTGCCTAAGGCACTTGACTGCTAATCAGAAGGCTGGCGGTTCAAACCCACCAGCCACTATTCGGAAGGAAGGGTGGGCAATCTACTTCCATAGTGATACAGCCTTGGAAATCCAAGGAGGGGTCGCTGTGAGTCGGGTCTGACTTGATGGCAAATAACAACAACGGTATTCTATTAAGATGGCTGGATTTAACCAAGATCCTACTGTTAGACATTTAGGCTTTTTCCAAGTCTTTGCTTTTGCAAATGATGCTATCTTTAATATCCTTACATATATATCTATGCATATCTGATATTTCATTAGAAAAAAATCTTTTTAAATCAAACGTACATTTAAAATATTTGTACCTATTACCTGATTATCCTTTAGGAAGAGATTGAATTAATGTATTTTCTATCCAACAGTTTCTTCCACCCAGGAGAATGTGAAATCATTTCTTTGTGGGAGAAAGATTGACATGGCAGGAAACGGTGAGGGGCTGAACTTGAAGGCCTTTTCCTTTCATGCCACCGATTTCAATTCATGGCACTGATGCCACTGGCAATGCAGATGTTGGTTGGGACCATAGAGCAAGACAAAATCCAGTCATAGGCCACTCTGAGTTGACTTGTCTTTGAGTACTTTTTCTCCTTTCTGGGCCTTCTTCCTGGCAAAGATAACTGTTGTGTATAGCTCAGGGCCTAAAGCAAGGATTTGGAAGACTCTAGCCAGTCTCTTGTTTGGGAGAAGAGCTTTTTCTCTCATCCTACTTGTCAGACCACTTGTTTTGGGAGAAGAGCTTTTTCTCTCATTCTTCTTGTCAGACCACTTGTGTGTCAGGTGTCTGTCTCCTTCTTAAGGGACTGAGTCATATGACAGCACTTGATTCAATTCCTGAAAGGTGTGGCCACTACTGCATACAGTGGAATGCTGTCCCAGACTTCTGAGCAGCCCGGGACATGGTGACAACACCACCGAGGCAATAGGTCTCAGACCCTGGATTTCAAAGATTTGTAGTTTTCTAGAAATTGGGGGTCCAGTGTAGAATTGCCAACTTTATTTTTGAGAGGATAGGACGTTTCATTGAAAACATTCTTTAATACTCCTCCCCCCAAAAATTAAAAGAGCCATTATTCTTAGGAAAAAACTATTGGCAATCCTATGCACAACCCACATACACATTCTCTGTATTATCCTGTTTCCTGAAACTTTTGCGTGCACATCTTACTTTTTCAGAACTACAGTTCTAAAGAACTTGAATCTGGTGATGACATACAGTTTGGTTTAAGATCAAGGTGGCCTGTGCTTCAAAATAATATGGAGGAGTGGATGGAGGTGTTGATAGAGAAGGACTGTTAAGGATGGGTAATGCTCGCATGAGGGCTACAACATTTCTGTGTCTCCATAGTAAGAAAAAAGAATAAAATATAATTGTGTTTGGCATAAACAAATTTGAATATGATACAAATTAAAATAAATGTGAAAATAAAACATTAAAATCATTTAAAAAAACTCAGCAGGTTGGACATTGGCATGAATTGAGGTACAAAATTATAAGACCTAAGTTCATAGAAATTAATTAGAAGTCAGCAGATGATGGGATTTACAGGACATGGAGGGTGAAGAAGTACAACTCAGAATTTGAAGTTGTGGGACTAAAGTGTTGAAGCCTTTGATAGAAATTAAAGAAATTGGGAGAGAGAGATAGCATAACTTGGAGCACTGGTGTTTATATCGCATTCCTCCTCAACATTTTAGGGAGCTTTATTAACAAGTGGTTGAGTGAAAGAATTGTTGCCTGCCATGTAGGAGACCTGAGTTCAATTCCCAGCCAGTGCACTTCATGCACAGCCATCGCCTGTCTGTAGTGGAGGCTTTTGGTGTTGCTATGATGCTGAACAGGTTTCAGTGGAGTTGCCAGACAAAGGTGGACTAGGAAGAAAGGTCTGGTGATCAGTTTCCAAGAATTAGCCAATGAAACCCCTATGGATGACAGCAGTCCAGTCTGCGACCTATCACGGGGATGGTGCAGGACCAGGCAGCATTCCTTTCTGTTGTGCATAGTCAGGGGCCTATGTGATGGCAGCAAACAACAAGAATGAGGATGCCTCTTGTGTCTGCATCATCAAGAGCAAGGCTGACTGCTTTATCTGGCACCCTTGTTTTTTACTTTCCCCAACTGTGCCTCATCTCAGTTCTGAAGTCATCTTTATGTTGACTTTGGTATAAACTAATTTGATTTTCCTTCTCTCTGCCCCTAACAGCATCTGTGGAACACTCCATTCTGTGGATCAGGTGAGATAATCGTAAGAGTCCAGTATTGGGTCTTGGGGAAGAAGGGAGAACTTAAAGGCTGGATACTTGTGTGTTATCTTTAGGGTTAATGATAGTATTCCATCTTTTTTTAGTATCTCAACATCAAACTAACTGACATCAGTGTCACAGACCCTGAAAAATACCCACACATGGTGAGTTTGGATGGTGGAGAAGAAGAAACACCTCCAAAAATGGGCAGCTATAGGACTTTTTTTTTTTTTTTTAAAGAGTATTATCTCATTTGTCCACCTTTGTCTAGTTATCAGTGAAGAACTGCTTCATCCGGGGCTCGGTGGTCCGCTATGTGCAGTTGCCAGCAGATGAGGTCGACACACAGTTGCTCCAGGATGCAGCAAGGAAGGAGGCCCTGCAGCAGAAACAGTGATGGTTCCTTCTGTGTTTCTCTTCCCTCTTACACTGGTGACCTTTAACCTTATATCCCAGCCCAGGGTCCCTCTCACCCATAGGATTGGTTTTTTGGTTGGTTGGTTTTTAATAGTGAAGGCTTTTTTTTCCCTCTTTGGATGAGAGGAATAATACTGGGGAGCAGCTATCCTTTGTTGAGAAGGGGAGGATAAATAGGATGGGAAACTGCAAAGGCTTCCTAGTCCCCAACATCTGCCTTTCTCACTCCTTCCCTGGAGATTGCCTCCTAGATCTTTCAGGGCAGGATGTGATTCTGTTGGGGGTGGAAGGAGTCTATCCCGCATCGGGAATAAAATTTATGATGCAAATTGAAGTTGTGGTTTTGTGTTCTTAATTTTTGGGCAAGGACTGTGGGGAGTGGGAGGTAGGAAGGTGGTGATGGATTCATTCAAGTCCTGTTACTCTCCATTCCCACAGCCAAGTATCCAACCCAACTACCCAGCATTATCTGTCATGACTTTCCTTTGTATACAACATATAATACCTGGACTACACACCAGGTTTCCTGAACATGCCCCTATGTACATTTTCTCCATCTGGCCTTTTGCTTATACTGTACCTATAACTGGAGTGTTTTTTCCAGTGTGGTGTCATATGAGTCCAGGAAAGCTGAAATTATCTACCTCTGATGCCAAATGTATAGTGGATAATAAATTCTATTCCATATGCAGTTGTGCCCTAGGGAGTTTCAGCTTCCTTCCCTGGTCAGTTCAGATACCATGGAGCCCTTTGTCTCTTATCCTTATTCACTGGGCTAGGTCAGGTACCCTCGGAAGGAAGATGAGGCAATCTACTTCCGTAGTGATACTGCCTCGGAAACCCAAGGAGGGGTCACTATGAGTCAGGTGTGACTCGACGGTACATAACAACAACAGGTCAGGTACCAGGAAGCTGGCTGTTCCAACCCACCAGCCACTCCCCAGAAGGGAGACTGGGTTATCTACTTCCATAGTGATAGCAGCTTGGAAACCCAAGGAGGAGTCCCTATGAGGGTCTGACTTGACAGCAATAAGTTTGGTTCTTTGGTTTTAGGTCAGGTACCAGCCCCTTCTCAGATAATTCGTTTAAACAACTCAGGAACTGCGGGGAAGGGCCTATCTTTAGCAGAGAAAAACACAAAGGGAGAGGGGAAAGTCCAGGAGATCCAAGAGCAGATGCTTGCTCTTAACAGGAAGGTCCAGTGAACCTCCATCTTAAAATGCCTTTTATTGGCTTCACCATATGGCCATCGTGCGCTTCTGAGGGTTAGCATCAGTGTCTGATGGCCTCTTGGTCTGGTTAGCCCCCACTCACTGGCGTCAGGTGGTCGGGCTCTCAGCCAAAATTCATGAAATGTTTTGGGTTTTTTCCACAACCCAGCCAAATCGGTACTCTTTCTGAATATTTGTAGAAGGTAAATGCAAACAAGTGACATAACTTGTATTGCGTGGAGTTATGACTTGGTATTGCTACACTACTCATTCAGCAAAGGAATTCCTGCCACAGGTGAAAATCCACAGCGTTTTGGGGCTCTCAGAGGCTACCTAGAGTGAGGCCCTCATCTCATACATGAGGAATTGAGGCTCAGGAACGAGGATGGATTGCTGGGGTCGGGGAAAAATGGACCTTCCGCTTCCCACCAGGGCAGCAGACCCCAACGCGGCAGCACCCTCCTCACGACCTCTCAGCTGCCCATTCGGCACCGCCCTCTATGGCCAGCCCAGCGGCCCGCCGCTCTTACTGGCCGGCCCTGAGGACCCGCGCGGGGTGCCCGCGGCGGCGCCTGATGGCAGCGCGGTGCCAGGGACGCCCTCTTCCCCTGCTGTGCCTGCGCCCAGCGCTGTTCTTCGTGAGTGCGGTCGGCAGCGGCGGCTCGTCCTCGGAGCAGTGCCGAGCCGGGGCAGAGGCCGCACGGCAGGCGGGACGTAGACGCCTGCGCCAGGACCCAAGGGCCCGGAAACGCTCTCTGTCATAAAGGAGGGGGGGACACGTGGGCGCCGGTAGCCCGAGAGGCGGTCTCCGGAAAGTAGGATCGTGCCGAAGACCGCCATCGCCCCCACCTGCCTGACTCCTCTGCCCGGGCCACCGGCCCATGCCGCCGCGGCCAGGCCCGGCCTAACCACCTCCCTCCAGTACGTACACGCGGCCCGAACGTGTGACCCGCCAGATGCACAAGGGCTCCTCGTAGCCCCCCACATTCCGGAGGACCATGATCATGGGGAGTTCCGGTCCACTCTGCCCCAGGCGCTCGGACATCCCGGCCCTCAGTTCTCGAGGCCTCGTCAGGCTCCCAGTCCTAGGAGTCGGGCGCCTGCGGCAGAGGAGTCCCCGTTAGAGTCCCCTCTCCTCAAATACGAACCCCCCAGATCCCTTATCTTCCCTCATCTCTCTTTCTCCCTAGGTTTTTCCACTTCGTTCGGAGTCCTTGAATAACCATGTCCATCCTGTACGTCTCCCCTCACCCCGATGCCTTCCCCAGCCTCCGAGCCCTCATAGCCGCGCGCTATGGGGAGGCTGGGGAGGGTCCCGGATGGGGAGGTGCCCACCCCCGCATCTGTCTTCAACCGCCCCCGACAAGTAGGACTCCGTTTCCCCCACCTCGCCTGCCCGCCCTGGAGCAAGGGCCAGGTGGGCTCTGGGTGTGGGGGGCCACGGCTGTTGCTCAGCTATTGTGGCCAGCAGGCTTGGGGGGTCCTGCGGGTAGCCGGGCAGCTGTCCTTGTCCAACAGTGGGTCAGTTATGCCGACACGGAGCTTATACCAGCTGCCTGTGGGGCAACACTGCCAGCCCTAGGACTTCGAAGTTCTGCCCAGGACCCCCAGGTGAGTGAAGAGGAGAGAACTAATTCCGAGGAAGGAAGGAAGGATTGGGATAGGTAATAAGAAGGAAAATATCTTCTCAGGGAATAAAATTTTATCAAATCTAGATTGCCACCTCGTATGGTAACCCGGAGCACGTTTCTTAAATTTTCTGAGCCTTGGTTTCCTATGTCTATGAAGCAAAAGTGATGTAATACTTGCCTCACTGAGTTGCTGAGAAGATGAAAAGATGTGTGCAGAGCACTTAGCCCATTGTCTTGGTCTTAAAGGCTCAGAGTAAATACTTGAGCTGGGGAGGATAGGAGTTGCTTCGAAATGGGGGAAGAAACTGGGTGAGGGAGAGGTGATTAGACTTGGGCAGCTTAGGCAGGGTGGAAAGAGGTAACAGTTGTTAGGAGGAGATGAATGAGAAATGAAAATGAGATAGGGCAGTAAGGGAAAGGGACGATAACTTTAATGGATCACTTCACCACATTGTAACTGTTTGTCCCTCCAGAATGTGACTGTGCCTGTGTCCTTGAAGCTCCTACTATTGAGCACGTAGTGAACGTTTAGTATCATCACTGACTGACTGACTGGATAGTTGGATATGTTGCTTAGGCCCTGGCTTGCCTTTTCAAATCCTGGTCACCATATTTTAAAATATTATATTTAAATACTATGTATCAAGTCCTGATCACCCTGCTTTGTTTCTCTACATAGCACTTACAGAGAAAAATAGGGTAGCACATAATATGTTTGCCCATTTATTGTCTCCCATAGAATATAAACTCCACCAGGTTGAAGCGTTGGCCTGATTGTTGAAGTTGTTTCTTTAGACCCTAGAATAATGCCTGGCACATAAAAAAAATAAATCCAAACCAGTTGCCATGGAGTCGATTCTGACTCATGGCGACCCCATGTGTGTCAGAATAGAACTGCTCCACAGGTTTTTTTTTTTGTTGTTGTTGTTTTAATTATATTTTAATGTGTTTTAGGTGAAAGTTTACATAGCAGTTAGGTTCACCTTGAGCAATTTTTATACAAATTGTTTCAGGCATTGGTTATAATTTTTACAATGTGTCAGCATTTTCATTATTTCCCTTTTATTTGTTCTGTTTCCATTGATCTAGCTTCCCTTCCCCTCTTAGCCTTTTCACTTTTGTTTTTGGGTAGATGCTTACCATTTGGTCTCAAGTAGTTAATTGTTTGAGGAAGCATATCACTCAGGGGTGGTAGTGTTTATTTTGTAAGCCAATCTATTTGGTTGAAGGGTGACCTGCAGAAATAGCTTCAATTCCATGTTCAAAGATTATCTTGGGGGTTTCTCTAGTCTCTTCCAGTACATTAGGTCTGGCCTTTTTAAGGAATTTGAGTTTTGTTCTATATTTTTCTTCCATTCTATCTGGAACCTTCTATTATGTCCCAAGTCAGAATGGTCAGTATCGGTAGCCAGGTATCATCTACTTCTTCTGGTCTCAGATTTGAAGAGGTTATAGTTTGTGTAGGCTGTTAGTCCCATGGATTGGTTTCTTCTTTGATCCTTTGATTTCCATCATTCTCTTTTTGCTCTGTATGAGTAGAGATCATAGATGGCCATTCACAAGCTTTTAAGACCCCAGATGCTAGTCATCAAACTTGGATGTGAAGCATTATCTCTGAACTATGTTATATAAATTGTCCCCCAAGACTATGTTCCCAAGGCCCTTGAGCCAGTAAACCAGTCCTTCAAGTTGTTTCGATATATCTAGGAAGCCTCTGTTACTGTGCCCCCTATGTAGTAGTTATATATGTGGATTTAAATGCAATACACATTAAAAATGTACATATACATAATATTTATAGATAAACCTATATATGCATTTGCATTTAGACATGTATGTCTTTTTTACACCTATATACATCCACATTTACCTTTGTTACCACATACACTTTTTGGTTGTATTTAGTGTTGTGGCAAAATTGTATATGCATTTACCATACTTGCCCTTTTTTCTCATGTTTTTCGTAGTGCCTTAATTTACCTTAGTTGTGTTGTATTGATCACCCATATTTGGTCTCTTCTTTCCCGTTACCGATAATAACAAGTGTCTATTATCTACTAAATGATTTTCCGTCTCTCTCCCTCTCATCTCTGGTAACCATCAAACAACTTTGCTTTTTCTGTGTTCATACTCTTGATTTTTTTTTTTTTTTGTAATAGTAGGACCGTACATTATCTTTTCACGATTGACTTACTTCATACAACATAATGTTCTCTAGGTTCATCCATGTTACGAGATGTTTAGCAGACTTCTCATTGTCATTATTCTTTGTAGTTGCATAGTATTCCATCATATATATGTACATATGTACACACATACAGCTTGTTTATCCATTCATCTGTCACTGGCCACTTGCTCCATAGGGTTTTCTCTCTCTTTGTTATTTGTTAATTGTTTATTTGCCAAGAGAAACTATTCCTTAGCCCATAGTCATGCTTCATGGTTCAGGAACATAGGTCAGTGACAACTTCCATGAAACTCAATCCAAAGAAGGTCTTTACATTCCAATATTACTTTGCACTAAAGATACCAGCTTTCCTCATCTCTACAAAATCCTTCATGAGCTCATAATTTCTATAGAAATCTGCATATGCCTTCTTTTCTGGTTCAGCTACTATAGATTTATGAAGAGCTGCTATCCCTGGGGACATAATGAATGCTCTATCAAAATGAATTTGCAGACCCTTGGCCAGATGACCTCACATCTGAGATTTTGCCACAACACTAGAAGACATAACGGTTCTTCTCCCCTCAACAGCAACGTCCTTCCTGACTGATAGAGAAAACCCATAGAGTTTTGTAGTTGATTTTTCACAAGTAGATCACCAGACTTTTCTTCTGAGGCACCACTGGGTAGACTTGAACTGCCAGCCTTTTGGTTAGCAGCTGAGCACGTTACCCATTCACACCACTCAGGGACTCTTACCATGCACACACCAAAAATCAAAGCCATTGCCTTTGAGTTGATACTAACTCATGGTGACACTACAGGACAGTAGAACTGCTCCACAGAGTTCCTAAGGCTTTAATCTTCATGAAAGCAGACTGCCACATCTTTCTCCTGCGGAGCTGGTGGTAAATTTAAACCACCAACCCTTTGGTTGGCAGCCGAGTGCTTAACCACTGTGTCACCAGGGCTCCTCACCAGGCACATAAAACCAAAACCAAGCTCATTGCTGTTGTGTCGGATCTGACTCATAGCAACTCCTCCTTGGGTTTCTAAGGCAATATCTCTATGGAAGTAGATTGCCCAGTCTTCCTTCCAAGGAGTGGCTGGTGGCTTTGAACCACTAGCCTTCAGGTTAGCAGGTTAGGCACTATGCCACCAGAGCTTCTAGGCACATAGTAGGTGCTTAATAAACATTTATTCACGCAATTACTGTGTTGTCTTATGTAATCTGTGCTTAATAGCATCTGACACATAATAAGTGTTCAGTTGTTGTTGTTATGTGCTGTGGAGTTGGACTAGAAACCCCTCCTTGGGTTTCTGAGGCAGTATCACTAAGGAAGTAGATTGCCCCATCTTCTTTCCGAGGAGTGGCTAGTGGGTTTGAACCGCCAGCCTCCTGGTTAGCAGTCAGGTGCCTTAGGCACTACGCTACCAGAGCGTTTAGTAGGGGTTTGTTAAATGAATGAGGAGAAAGCATTTTTATTATGATCAAATGAGAGAAGAGGAAACTGGCCTCAGGTTTGTGTGAGTGGAGGGAGGCCATGTAGATTACGTTCCAGGAGCCTGGTGGGAGGATTGAGGTGGGCTAAGCCGAGTCTCACAGCCTTTCATCTTCCTGCCAGGCTGCACTGGGTGCCCTGGGCCGAGCCCTGAGCCCCTTAGAGGAGTGGCTTCGGTTGCACACTTACTTGGCTGGGGAGGCCCCCACTCTGGCTGACCTGGCGGCTGTCACAGCCTTGTTGCTGCCTTTCCGATATGTGAGTCACAGGGGCCTGGGGAGGAACAAGGGCAGCTCCCATCAAGCCTCACCAGAGTGACTAAGGATAGCTCAATTTCTTTTCCCCCATTCTAGGTACTAGACCCCTCAGCCCGCCGAATCTGGGGTAATGTGACTCGCTGGTTTATCACCTGTGTCCAACAGCCAGAATTCCGGGCTGTGCTGGGAGAGGTGGTTCTATACTCAGGGGCTAGGTCCCTTGCTCAGCAGCTAGGTGAGTAATGGTGGGGGTAAGAAGATTAGAGATATCTGGGGCCTTCCATGCAGCTTACTTCTTTTCTCTCAGAAATGGCAGAATCACTGGGACAGTGGCCTGAGGAGGGTGTGGCAGGAGGATCAGTATGGAGGAGCTCTCAGGCAGCTATAATAGCCCATCTGAAACATCTTTCATGGATGTAAGCTCAGGCTGAGTCTGCATTTCTTTGCCTCTTTCCAGGCCCTGAGGTCTGTGTACCCCCAAAGACAGCTGCTCAGCTCAAGAAAGAGGCAAAGAAACGGGAGAAGCTAGAGAAATTCCAACAGAAGCAGAAGATCCAACAGCAGCAGCTGCCTTCAGGCGAGGTGAGAAAAGGTGGAGCTGACTGACAGGTTGGTGCCTTGGCTGTGGTGGTTGACATCTGGGTCCATGTCTTTTTTCTCTCGAGCAGAAGAAACCCAAACCAGAGAAGAGGGAGAAACGGGATCCTGGGATCATTACCTATGACATCCCAACCCCACCTGGGGAAAAGAAAGGTACTGGGATGGGGATGGGATACCCACCCATTACTTCCACCCTCCTTAGCTGCTCCTCCCAGGCTTTCACCACTTCTTGCTTTGTCCTTACTCCCAGTACTTTTCTTGGTGAGGTTGCACACCTCCCAGGCTTCCAACTTTGCCTTGTGATGTGAATGAGAGAGGCCCAGAGCTGTTCCTCTGCTGGCCTATCCCCTTCCCAGCTTCTCCCAGCCTTGGCACTGGCCCCACCTTCTCTCTCCCCTAGATGTCAGTGGCACCATGCCTGACTCCTACAGCCCCCAGTATGTGGAGGCTGCCTGGTACCCTTGGTGGGAGCAGCAGGGCTTCTTCAAGCCAGAATATGGGGTGAGTGGGCACTGTTTCCCAGGCTAGAGGGCAGGGATGAAGGATCCATTGCTTGCAGGGAGATTGGGAGAGATGACATGAGGCCTTAGTGTGTATCCTGTCCCTCTACCCCCATCAGCGTTCCAGTGTGTCAGCACCAAATCCTCAAGGTGTCTTCATGATGTGCATCCCACCCCCCAATGTGACAGGCTCCCTGCACCTGGGCCATGCACTCACCAATGCCATCCAGGACTCTCTGACCCGATGGTGAGCTCCTGTTTGCTCTCTGACAGGTCCCCTCTGTCCTCTCTCTCCACTTCTGTGGCTCCCTTCACTAACCTGATTAGTGGCATCTGTCTAGTCTCTCTTTCCTTTTTTTTTTTTTTTAAACTGTACTTTGGGTGCAGGTTTACAAAGCAGATTTGTATTACATTCAACAGTTCATGCATATTTGATTCCATAGCCCCAATTACAATCCCCAACCATAAAATACTCTCCTCCCCTCTCCTGCCTATGACTACCCCCTCCCTATGCCCTTCTGATATATACATATCCGTCTGTCCAGCTTTCCCTCTGTGAATGCTACCCCTCTGATGTCTCACGGTTGATTGATCTAAGGGGTGCATCCCTCTGGGGTAGGTGTTCTGCATGTAGATCTTTCTACTGTGGAGCTTAGAGCCAGTCCACAGAAGTGAGTCCATTTCTAGGCCTGAAGGAAAACCCAGGGCCATAGTCTTGGGAGTTCCGCTAGTCTCTATCTGACCAGTAATTCTGGTTCTTTTTGTGTTTTTGAATTTTGTTCCACATTTTTCCTCCCACTCTAACCAGAATCTCCCATTTTGATCCCTTTCCAAGTGGTTGGCATTGGAAGCCAGGCACCATCTAGTTCTTCTGGTCTCAGAGTCATGACGGCTGAGGTTCTTGTGGTTCATCATATCTTTAGACTAATTGTTTCCAGATGACTTTGATTTTCTTTACTCTTCTTTTCTCCAGGTAAAAGAAGACCAGTAGTTGCATCTTAGATGGCCAAAAGCTTCTAGGATCCCAGTTACTACTCAAGAAAGTAGGATGTAGAACAAGATACTTTTTTTTTTGCCCATTCTTTAATTGGGATTTTTTTTTTTATTGTGATTTGGGTGAAGATTTACAGAGGAAAATCACTTTCCATACAGCAGTTCACATACACTTTGTCTCATGACATTGACTACAGTTTACCACAATGCAACAGCTCCCTTCCCACTTCCTCCCCATAGTTACCTCTTCCCAGTGTCCATCCCTCCATGGACTCCTGCCCCCTGAGCTGTCTCCCTGTGCATAAGCAGCCCTTCTTTCTCCCATGATTGTTATCTCCAAGGAATGTATCTACCTCAGGTAAATAGAGCAAGATTTTTATGTACTATGTTGTGCCAGTTGATCATGATGTCCCCCGAGAGTATGGTCCCAAGCCAGCAGGCCTGGTGATTTTCTCTCTCAAGGTGTTTGGTTGTCTCTGAGAAGCACTCCATTCCTGTCCTCTGTTACTTCTGTAATGTATGTGGATAATTTTGTAGCACAAGTACTTATGTAAGATTATCTTCAACCAAATCTATCCTTGGTCTTGGGTCACTCTTTTTTTTTTTCTTAAATTTAATTATTTTTCTTTTAGTAATTGATTTATTTTTAGTAGTGGTGTTGAGAGTCTACATAACAGAATATAGACAAATTCAACAGTTTCTACATGTACCATTTAATGACATTGATTACATTCTTCAAGTTGGGTAACCATTCTCATCCTCCTCTTTTGAGTTGTTCTTCCTCTATTAACATAAATTCACTCCACTCTAAGGTTCCTATCTAATGTTTTGAGTTGCCGTTGTAATTTGATCCTGTATAGATAGATCTTAAGAGCATAATCCTCAAGACAGACATTCTTCACCAGTTAAGCTATTTTTTCCTTTTATCATCAGTGTGTTTATAAATCCAATCTTTGTCTTTGGGGGTTGGAATGTTACATCTATAAATGAACATCTGAAAATGATAACATCACCACCAAAAACAAAACAAGTCATAACTTGAATACATAATGTCAGGGACTAACTGTATAAAATCTTTGATCAAAATGTCCAGAAATGGTAGCCAGGCACCATCCAGTTCTAGTCTGATAGCAAAGGAGGCAGGTTGTTCATGGAGGCAATGAGCCACACATTTCATTTCCTCCTATTCCTGACTCTCCTTCTTCCTCTGCTGCTAGGAGGTAGAACAGAAGCACTGGATATGTTATTAGGCCATTTAACTGGGATGTCCCATGAAACCATGACCCTAAACCTTCAAGGAATCAAATCCCATGAGGTATTTGGATGACTATAAGAAGCCTCAATAGCTACTCCTCTTTTTTTGTGTCATTGTTGTAAATATATCTATCACACAACTTTTGCCTTTTAGCTTCTTAAAGGTATACAGCTTATTGACAGCAATTACATTAATCGGCATATTCAACCTACTCCTTTATTGGCCGGCAGCTCTGCCCCCTAGTGGCACTGCACTTCCCTTTCTTGGTCATTCCTCTCTGATCATAGAATCTTCCCCTAGTTAAGTAACACCATCCAGCACCCCTACTTGCTGGCTCTCTTCCTTTCCTGTCTTTCTACTAAAAATAACATTATTTTGACTTTAACAAGAAATATGTTGATATGTTCCTTATGCAATACTGCAGTGTCAGTGGTAATAAACATTAATCTGTGGGTAAATAGATGGGTAGACAGGCTGAATGTTCAAATATGTCCAGCCAAAAGGGGATATACCCATGACCATATATAGGGTTGGCAGACAATATTTCTACATATGCATTTGTATGTGCTGTAAGAATGTCCAAATATAGAATAGAGCTAACAAGCGGCAAACTTATGATAGCTTCTTGGCCACAGCTGACCACCCTGAGGGAGCGAATAGTTGGACCTGTGGGCTCCGGACCATGGTCTCAGGGAACATCAAGCTCAACCTGCATGTATAACATACTATACAAATACATTGTTCTACATCCAACTTGGGTGAGTAACGACTGGGGTCTTAAAAGCTTGCAAACAGCCATCTAGGTGCAACAATAGGTCTCTCTTTAGAGCAAAGAAGAATGAGGAAAACCACAAAGACATATGAAAATAGTCCAAGGGACTAGTAGACCATGTGTTCCTCAGCCTATATGACCATGAGACCAGACGAACTAGGTGGTGCCCGGCTATCACTGTCAGCCATTCAGGGATTATAGAATTATAAAGAAAGAGTTACCAAAAAGACCAGGTTTACTAGTCTGATAGAGCCTGGTGAGACCCCTGAGACTATGGCCCCTAGTTACCCAAAAGGTCTGGAACTGAACTCACTCTTGTGGCTTCCAGCCAAACAATGGACAGGTACAGGTATATAGAATAGGGTTAACATTTGTATTAGATAGGTATACTCTTTAGAGTGATCAGTCATGGGAGAACAGAAGGGCAGTGTTTGCACAGGAAGATATCTTGAAGTAGGGGTGGGGGACACAGGAATGCATAGGAAACAAGAACACAGGGTAGAGGTAACTACAGGGAGGAAGAGGGGAGAGAACTATTACATTGTTTGGAATTGCAGTCAATGTCATTGAAACAAAATGTGTTTGAACTGCTATATGGAGAATGAATATGCTTTGTAAACTTTCACCCAAATCACAAAAAATTTTTTAAAAAGAAGAAATACGTTCATATATTCTTACAGTAAGAAATTTGAAATCTTAAGTCTTCTTGACAACTAACTGTCTTAGGTTCTTAGTGCTGCTGTAATAGAAATAGAAGTGGGCTGCTTTAATAAGCAGAAATTTATTTTTTCACTGTTGTGTGCTGTGGAGTCAATTCTGATGCAGAGTGACACTATATGATAGAGTAAAACTGCCCCATAGGGTTTCCTAGGCTGTAATCTTTATAGGAGCAGATTGTGAGGTTTTTTTCTGCTTGGAGTCACTGGTGGGTTCAAACCACAGACCTTTTGGTTAGCATCAGAGTACTTAATGTTTGTGCTACCAGAGCTCCTTTATGTCCTAGTTTAGGATGTTAGGAGTCCAAATGTAGGCACTAGGGGAAGACTCTATCTCTGTCCCAAATTTACTGAATGGATTATCCTTTCCTTACAGATCTGAGATGCCACTATTAACACATACTAAATTTGCTTGGACCTGTTTCCAGTTATTGTTTTGTTCCTCTCATCTGTTCTTTGTTCTGCAGTAACTTACTGTCTTAAAACATACGACTTTCTCATATGTTTTGCTATCCAATTGAGCAAGAGTGTTCTTTATTCTTTTTCAAAATTGCCTTGGCTATTTCTGCAAATCTTCTCTTCCTGACTGATTTTAGAACTAGGAGGGCTTCAAGCTTCACCAACCCTTTCTTTCCTTATATTCCATTGACTCCCTGCCTGCAAAAGCCCCTTCTCCCTTTGATGCCAGGTTCCCCTGACCCGGCTCACCTTCTGGGTCAGCATGTGAGTGAGCCTGGTCTTTTACCTGCCTCCCATAGGCATCGCATGCGCGGGGAGACCACCCTGTGGAATCCTGGCTGTGACCATGCAGGCATTGCCACCCAGGTGGTGGTAGAAAAAAAACTGTGGCGTGAGCAAGGACTGAGCCGACACCAGCTGGGCCGTGAGGCCTTTTTGCAGGAGGTCTGGAAGTGGAAGGAGGAGTGAGTATGCAGCCTCTTTGTGGGTACCACAGTCCTGCCTCCCTGCCTCACTCCTCAGCAAAGACCTCTGTCACCTGTGGTAACCCTTGGCTATAGGGGGCAGAGCCCTTTATAGAGGGTAAAGGTCTACTGGCTCCTGAGCCTGGGTCAAGTCAAAAGAATACCACGTCAGCCACCAGTATCTCCCTGTAGCCCAGGCTTAAGTGCTGATTCTGGCCTGTCTGTCCACTTCTAGGAAAGGTGACCGGATTTACCACCAGCTGAAAAAGCTGGGCAGCTCCTTGGACTGGGACCGAGCCTGTTTCACCATGGACCCTGTGAGTGGAAGGAGTCTCAGGGCTTGGTGGGGAGTGGACAGAGCCTGTCTGCTGTGCCCCAAGGCAACCTCACAGGAGACCACTGAGGGCCTACTGCAGACATTACTCCCCACCCTTATCATGGCCTTTTGCTCCCTGTCACTGCTCCATGAGCTCCTAGAGCCTCTGGGCCACACATGAGGCTCCCTGACCAGGCCTTGCCCTTTCCTGGAGCCTGACCTCTTCTGATTTTCTGGACTAGTACCTGCCCCTCACTGAGTGTCACAGATTTATTCCCTGCTCCTGTGTTCTTGTCATGCTTTCTCCCCTTTGAGAAAATTACTTCTCCCTTTCAACCCCCAAAGCGGTCTGTGAGGTGGGAGGTGGGACTCAAACCCCTGCTCAGCCCTGGCCCAGGTTCTCTGGACCCTGCTGCCTTGGCATGTCCATCTGGGCCCCTAGGCACTAAGGCTCATCTCTCTAATTGCCCCCTGCTCCATCCAGAAACTCTCAGCGGCTGTGACAGAGGCTTTTGTCCGGCTCCATGAGGAAGGGGTCATCTATCGCAGCACCCGCCTTGTCAACTGGTCCTGCACCCTCAACTCTGCCATCTCTGACATTGAGGTATGTTCCCCCTCCTCCTCAGACTCTCCTCATCTCCAACCCCTAGACCCCCTGAGCCACTTCTCTTAATACCTGTCTCATAGGTGGATAAGAAGGAGCTGCCAGGCCGCACCCTGCTGTCTGTGCCTGGCTACAAGGAGAAGGTGGAGTTTGGAGTCCTTGTCTCCTTTGCCTACAAAGTTCAAGGCTCAGGTAGGAGCTGGGGAACCAGGATCCTGGGGTGGCCATGTGGGAAGAAGCCAGCTAAGACCACAAGGCTGCTTGTCACCTCAGACAGCGACGAGGAGGTGGTGGTGGCAACAACTCGGATTGAGACAATGCTGGGTGATGTGGCTGTGGCTGTGCATCCCAAAGACCCCAGATACCAGGTGAGCTGGGATGCTCTCCACAGTTAGAGGTGGGGTGGGGTGGGGATTAAAGCACTTGGCTGAAGAGAAGACATGAGAAACTCCATCTTCCAGCTTCTTTTCCTGACCTTGAAGATGAAGCCCTCTGTTTCCATTTGAGGGGGTTTGGGTGTTGGGACAGTCAGTGTCCTGGATGAGGGGGACTCGGGCCCAGCTCTTGGTACTCTCTTTTTGCTTTTTGGTACATTTTTTATGACCCCTTTTGTCCCCAGCACTTGAAGGGGAAGAGCGTCATCCACCCATTCCTGTCTCGGAGCCTCCCCATTGTCTTTGATGATTTTGTGGACATGGAGTTTGGCACAGGTGAGCAAGGGCTAGTCCTATGGGGAGAGGAAGGCTGGAGCCCATGAAGCACCCTGGCCATCCATCTACTCTCTTAAAGAAAAATAAAACGAGCTTCATTCAACTGGACAGGCTAGACTTGGGCTGGATCTCTGGGGAGTACATTAGGGAAGTAGGGGCCAGGAGCAGTCTGGGAGCATGTCCTCAAGCAAAAGTAGGAAATGTGGGAAGGGACTCTGCCTGGGACCCCACATACATCCCTAGGTGCGGTAAAGATCACCCCTGCACATGACCAGAATGACTATGAGGTTGGGCAGCGGCATGGGCTGGAGGCCATCAGCATAATGGATTCACACGGGGTCCTCATTAATGTGCCCCCACCTTTCCTGGTAAGGCCACAAGGGCATGGGGCCTGGGTCGGGGAAGAGGAAAGGGTGTCTTGGCATGGCCATGACAAGACCTCTGTCCCACCCAGGGCTTGCCCAGGTTTGAGGCAAGGAAGGCAGTGCTGGCAGCATTGAAGGAGCAGGGACTGTTCAGGGACATAAAGGATAACCCCATGGTGGTGCCGCTTTGCAAGTGAGGGTGAGGCTGGGGCTGGGCAGGGGCGGGGACGGGTTCCTCGGGGTGCTGACCACCTTTCTGTCCACCGTAGCCGTTCCAAGGACGTGGTGGAGCCTCTGCTGCGGCCTCAGTGGTACGTGAGCTGTGGGGAAATGGCCCAGGCAGCCAGTGCTGCTGTGACACGGGGTGACCTCCGCATCCTGCCTGAGGCCCATCAGCGGACATGGCATGCCTGGATGGACAACATCCGGTGCGTGGGGCCCACCGAGTGGGGAGCTGGGTGAAGGGCTGAGCAGGGCCCAGGCCAGGGTGACTTCCTGCCCTCCCTGACCCCACCACCCCCATGCCCACCATCTGCAGGGACTGGTGCATCTCCCGACAGCTGTGGTGGGGCCATCGCATCCCAGCCTATTTCATCACTGTCAACGACCCTACTGTACCTCCTGGGGAGGTGAGGACGGGGCCAGAGCTGGGTACTGAAACATCTGGGGTAGCTGTGGATTTGTTGGGTATTTAGTGGGGGAAGAGTTCAGGGCTTTACAGTTCAGTGGGCAAGACAGCCCCCTGGGGTGCTCATCTCACCCTTGGCAGGACTCTGATGAGCGGTACTGGGTGAGTGCGTGCAGTGAGGCACAGGCCCGGGAGAAGGCGGCCAAGGAGTTTGGAGTGTCTCCTGACAAGATCAGCCTCCAGCAAGGCAAGCCGAGCCCTGAGGGGAAGGGCAGAGCTGGGGCTCTGATCCTCTCCTGACCCCCCAGCTGACTTTTGATCCTTGGCCTCCCTCAGATGAGGACGTATTGGACACCTGGTTCTCCTCTGGTCTTTTCCCCTTCTCCATTCTGGGCTGGCCTAACCAGGTGGGTTCCTGGGGTCAGGCAAAGGTTGGGGGGGTGCTAGGGATCTCAGAGGTGGGCACTGGGCTCCCATCATGTCCTTCTGTGCCCTCAGTCAGAAGACCTGAGTGTGTTCTACCCGGGGACACTGCTGGAGACGGGCCATGACATCCTGTTCTTTTGGGTGGCCCGGATGGTCATGCTCGGCCTGAAACTCACCGGCAGGCTGCCCTTCCGAGAGGTATGAAGACTACCCAGACCCCCCCACCTACAGCTCACCCTCTTGGCCACAGCTCAGGCTTGGCATGGGTGGGGCATGGAGAAGAGCCATGGGAAGCCCTGGGGAGGTATTCACATTTACAGACCTCAACACCTGCCTGCCCCACAGGTCTACCTCCATGCCATCGTGCGAGATGCCCATGGCCGCAAGATGAGCAAGTCTCTGGGCAATGTCATCGACCCCCTGGATGTCATCCATGGAGTCTCCCTGCAGGTGGGGCTGGGCCATGAGCCAGGCTGAGAAGGAGCCGTGGGCCTGCAGCCACAGCCACCTAACACTCCCGCCTCCACCCTCAGGGCCTCCATGACCAGTTACTGAACAGCAACCTGGATCCCAGTGAGGTAGAGAAGGCGAAAGAAGGGCAGGTATGAAAAGGGTGGAAATAATCTAAATGCCCATTGATGGATGAGTAAACATAATTTAGCCTATTCATACAGTGGAATATTACTCAGTTATGAAGAGAATAATGTGATGAATGCCACAACATGGATGAACCTTGAAAACATGCTGAGTGAATTAAGTCAATCATTAAAGGACATGTATTACATGATCTCACTCATATGAAATATCTAGAATAGGTATATACATAGAGACCAAATATTAGTGGTTACATATGACATGTGGGAAAGGGGAAAGGAATCATTGCTTAGGAGGCACTGAGTTTCTGTTAAAGGTGATGGAAAAATTTGGAAATGAATAGTGGTGAGGGTTGTACAACATCATGGACATAATGCCACTGAATTATACATACAAAATGTAAAAAATAGTTGAAATGGCAAATGTTTTATTATATGTACATTTTTACACAATTAAAAAGTAAGAGGGAAGATAGGGAGGTGGGGCTGGCTGAATATACCCCTTCCCCTGTGTCTCCTCCCTGTAGAAGGCAGACTTCCCAGCAGGGATTCCCGAGTGTGGCACTGATGCACTCCGCTTTGGACTTTGTGCATACACATCCCAGGGTATGGCTCCCACAACTTCTTCCTTGGCCCTCTCTTTTCTCCTGCCCTAAGGCCCACCCCTCTCCTTCTCTACTCTTGGCCCCTGTTTTGGTAGACTGGGAGAGAGATTTGGTAAGGATTCACACTTCACCCCCACTCAGGGCGGGACATCAACCTGGATGTGAACCGGATATTGGGTTACCGCCACTTCTGCAACAAGCTCTGGAATGCCACCAAGTTTGCCCTCCGTGGCCTTGGAAAGGGCTTTGTGCCCTCGCCCACCTCTGAGGTAAGGGCTTGGTACATGGGAAAGGCAGGCAGCACCCACAGAGGCTGCATCCCTGTCACTTTGTCATCAGGCCCATGTTGTGTCGGGGTCACAGCCAACGGGTCAAGGTCCAGCCCCTGCCCCTGAGGATCCTCCATGTAGTTGAGAGAACAGATGGACACAGGGACAGACTGGTTACAGGGAAGGTCCAGGGCACCGGGGCTCTCCCTAGAGTTGTCTGCGGTCTGCCTCTTCTCCCCTAGGTAAAAGGCATGTGCTTAGTTGCTTTGGACCCCATCTAGCTCCTGGAGTGCAGACCTGTCCCATGGTTCCTACCCCTTTCTGGCTGATATGTCCATTTTCCCCCCTAAGCCTGGAGGCCATGAGAGCCTGGTGGACCGTTGGATCTGCAGCCGGTTGACTGAAACTGTGAGACTCAGCAACCAAGGTTTCCAGGCCTATGATTTCCCAGCTGTCACCACTGCCCAGTACAGCTTCTGGCTCTATGAGCTCTGTGATGTCTACCTGGTGAGAAGGAGCAAGTGGGGCTTCCAGAAAGGGTAGAGGAGTGGGGAAGACAGCAGAGCCCTGGGCCCAGCTTTGCCAGTGGTGGGCTACGAAACCCGTCACCCCTTCTCCAGCCCTGATCCCTTTCCCTCTCTGTCCCCTAGGAGTGCCTGAAGCCTGTGCTGAATGGGGTGGACCAGATGGCAGCTGAGTGTGCCCGCCAGACCCTCTATACCTGTCTGGATGTTGCCCTACGCTTACTTTCCCCCTTCATGCCCTTTGTGACTGAGGAGCTGTTCCAGAGGCTGCCCCGGCGGACACCACAGGCTCCCCCTAGCCTCTGTGTTACCCCCTACCCAGAACCCTCAGAGGTATGGGTTGTGGCTTGGAGGGGGGACTCTAGCCTTCCCTTCCAGCCTCCCTCACCTCCTCCTCTGCCCCACAGTGCTCCTGGAAGGACCCCGAGGCAGAAGCCGCCTTTGAGCTAGCACTGAGCATCACTAGAGCTGTACGCTCCCTGCGTGCTGACTACAACCTCACCCGGTTCCGGCCCGACTGTGAGCTTCAGGCCTCCACTCCCACCCCATCCCATGGTTCTCTCCACCCACTCTGGCAACCCGGTATCAGAGCATAACTGCCAAGCTTCCTGTCTCTGTGGCACCAGGCTTTACCTCTTTCCTCTCCTGGCAGGTTTCCTGGAAGTAGCTGATGAGACCACAGGTGCCCAGGCCTCAGCCGTGTCTGCCTATGTGCAGGCACTGGCCAGTGCGGGAGTGGTGGCTGTCCTGGCCTTGGGGGCTTCCGCACCACAGGGCTGTGCTGTAGCAGTTGCCTCTGACCGCTGCTCCGTCCACCTCCAGCTACAGGGACTGGTGGACCCAGCCCGGGAGCTGGGCAAGCTGCAGGCCAAGCGAGGGGAGGTGCAGCGGCAAGCTCAACGTCTGCAGGAGCGCCGCGCTGCCCCGGGCTACCCGGCCAAAGTGCCCCCCGATGTCCAGGAGGCCGATAAAGCCAAGGTGTGTAGTAGGGAACAGCTTTCACATTTCCGACCCCATCAGCCCCTCTATCATCAAGTCTGGGCCATGAGACTGGCCTCTTTCCATCCCTGGGAAATTTGGTAGAGAGCACAGATCCGTTGTGAGCACATGGGGTCTGTGTCTACAGGGGGCCACGGAATCCCTCCTCTTACACACGTTGGGAGGGCACAGCCTAGGGCCAACACAGTGAGGTGGAGGCAGGTCTACAAGTGAGTATTCTGCCCCTCCGCCGGGCCCTTCACACCCCATCTAGCTGCCCTGAACATGGAATCCTACAGACCTGGGTTGGTCTTAGACACCACATGTAGTCAGGGAGCCTCGAGTCTAGCACCTACTTCAGAGCCCACTGGGTATCCCTACCCCCTGCACAGACACTGACTGCTTCCTGGACCCCTCCTGAGGGAAGCAGTGGAGTAAATCGTACAGACGCAAACTGTAATGGGAGTTAAGAGAACAGAAATTTGACCACCAAGCTTGGTTTCTCTCACCTGAGTCTCCAGTAGCCCTCCAAGAGTCGGCAGGGTTACCTCCATTTACAAATGGAGGTTAAGTGACTTGTGTTCCTGACCACTATATATACTGCCCAGGTAAGGGCGCTGAGACCTGGGTACTTTGTGGGGTCCATGGGCTCTGAGGCTCTCTGTCCTTGGAGATTGATCACTCTGGGAAAAGGCAGACCCAAGAGGCTGGGGTCACTGTAGAAGAGGGCGCTGGTGCTTCTGCTAGTGGGGAGGCTGGTAAGAATTCTGGAGGCAGAAGAAGGGGAACGGGCTACCCAAGTACAAATACTCCCTGACCTACCCTCCCACTGTCCTCACCCATCTTTCTGACTTTGCCTCTGTCATACTGGTTGTTTGGGGTCTGCTCCCTTGGTCTTCCCCACCCACCACCCCCTTGTTTCACTCCCCAGCTCCAACAGACAGAAGCAGAGCTCAGGAAGGTGGACGAGGCCATTGCCCTGTTCGAGAAGATGCTGTGATACACCCAAGTCTGACCCTCAGACCCCAGTGGCCCACCATGGGGATGGCAGCAATAAACTATTTTGCCACAAAACCATTTTTTGTCTGTGTATGTGGAGCGGGTGGGAGGGAAAGCTGAGGGTCTGGGCTCCCAAGGCGGTGTGAGCAGAGGGAAGTCTGCAGGCTGGAAGCAAAACACTGTCCTGGTGGGTGCAGGGGTGTGTCTGCCTGGGTCCGTCCCTGGCACAGTGCCAGGCCTGAGTCACGCTGCTCACAGATCCCTTCCTCCTCCTTGCTCTTCATTCACCTCCGCACTGCAGCCGAGGGAAGCTGGCCCTTGGTACCAGCGGCTGTTCTGGCCGTGGGCAGGCATGAGTAGAGGGGCCAGGGGCTGGCTGCCTGTCCTGCCTCAACCTTGCGTGGGCCTCCCTCCCCCTCCACTGAGTCCTGGATAATTATAACTCTGACCTAAGTGCCCTGTGACGCCACACCCCAGCCAGCCCTGCCCAGGAGACGCAGCACCCAGGTAGGGGAGAGGCTGGGGAGGAAAGACAAAGTTCCAGTGTGTGTGTGTGTGTGTGTGTGTGTCCCTGTGGTAGGGCTGGGGATTCTGGGGCTTGTGAGAAGAGGGGAGCGCCTGAGAAAGGAGCCTTGGACCTCTCTCTTAGCAGGTGTATGTCCTGCTGGCCTGCCAAGGCCTTCAGGTTGTCTGGGTGACAGGAAAGGGTGGGGAAGCCAGGTAGGAGCAGATAAGGTGCTTGAGGCAAAGCAGAAGGAGGAGGAGGAGGCGCCCCGAGCAGGTGCCCATGGAGACAAACAGAGCTAGGCCTGTCCTAGAATCACAGTTCCCTCCTCCCTTAAGAGCCTTCTGTCCCCCAGGTCCATGTCTCAGCCATGCTCCCTGTGGAGGTGCCCCCACTCCACCTGGATCCCTCAGTGCTGCTGCTGCTGCAGTTGCTGGTGCCCCCCACATCTGCCTTCTTTCCCAACTTCTGGAGCCTCCTGGCTGCCCCCCGCTCCATCACCCACCAGGACCTGACAGAGGAGGCAGCGCTTAATGTCACTCTGCAGCTTTTCCTGGAGCAGCCACCCCCTGGCCGGCCACCCCTTCATCTGGAGGACTTCCTGGTGAGCATCCTGGACCCCATCACATCCCAACCAGATACCCCAATTCCCTGGGACCTCTACTTCTTCCCAGACCTGGTTGCCAAGGGAAGGGATGCTCCCCCAATCCTCAGCAACAGTACCCCAAGAGGTCTGGTCCTGGAAATCAAAAGGAGTCCTTCTTAAGAAAGGCCCAGGATTGTCCATCCCCTGTGTAACATGTTAGATGTCATCAAGTTGGCCCCAAGTCATAGTGACCCTATGTACAACAGAACAGAAACAATGCCAGTGTTTCTGTGCCATCCCCACAATTCTTGCTATGTTTGAGCCCATTGTTGCAGCCACTGTGTAAATCCATCTTGTTGAGGGTCTTCCTCTTTTTTGCTGACCCTCTACTTTACCAGGCATGGTATCTATCTCCAGGGAATGGTCCCTTCTGACAACATGACCAAAGTAAGTGAGACCAAGTCTGGCATTCTCACTTTTATTTTTATTGTGATTTGGGTGAAAGTTGAGTGAGCAAATTCAATTTCCATACAGCAGTTCATACACATTTTGTTTCATGACATTGACTGCAATTCCCCACAATGTAACAGCTCTCTTCTCACTTCCTCCCCATAGTTACTTCTTCCCTGTGTCCTTTCCTCCCATGCAGTCCCACCACCCCTACCCCCTGCTCTCCTTGTGCAAACACTACCCTTCTGTTCTCCTGTGATTGGTCAGTTGCTCTAAGGAGCTACCTGATGTAAATGTTCACCCCATATGCCTGTCTATTGTTTGGCTAGTGGCCATTCTTACTTCTGGCTTACTTCGAGACAGATTCACAACCCCCACCACTCATCTGCCAGTTTGTCCTACTGTGGTGGCTTTCATGAGTCTGGAAGCTACACCACTGGTATTTCAAATGCTAGCAGGGTCTCCCATGGTGGGCACGTTTCAGCAGGGCTTCTAGACTAAGACTGGGAAGAAGGACAGGGTCATCCACTTCTGAAAATATTGGCCACTGAAAACCTTATGAATAGCAGTGAAACACTGTTTGATATAGTGCCGTCTCCTGTAGACCCCACATTACTCTCAATTCCTTTCATACCCAGCCTTGAATGCCAGTTGCTCAGGTAAAGACAAGCAATGATCCAATCCAAGGGTCTTCCCTGTAGCCTTTGTTCACTACCACTCTCCCCAGGGCCGCACCCTTCTTGCCGATGACCTCTTTGCTGCCTACTTTGGGTCTGGATTTCCTTCCCGGCGGTTCCGAGCAGCCTTAGGTGAGGTGTCTCGTGCCAATGCAGCTCAGGACTTCCTGCCAACTTCCAAGAATGACCCTGACCTGCACTTTGATGCTGAGAGGCTGGACCAGGGTCGCACACGCCTGGTGACAGCTCTAAGGGAGACCCTGGTGGCATCCAGAGCCCTTGATCACACCTTGTCCCGGCAGCGTCTTGGGGCTGCCCTTCATACCTTGCAGGTGAGAGAGAACAGAGATGCAAGTTAAGATAATGGTCAGAAGGGTCTTCTCTTCCAGTGTTCCTATCTCTCAGATGGAGAACTTTCTGATGGTACCTTCTTCATCTCCTATTCTAGAAGGGATTGGGGCACTTCCTACAAATGCCCTGAGGCTATTTTCTAATCCCCCCCCCCCCAAATGGTAGCACTTCCTGTGGAAACAGCAATAAGGCCATTGTGGCTAAAGAGAAGTGAGGGTGAGAAGAGAAGGTGATGAAGTTGGAGAGGCGAAGGGGAGCAGCACATTGTGTAGGGCCTTGTAGGCCATTGGAAAGTCTGAGTGAGATGGAAAGAAACACTAGAGGAATTCTCGCTTTGAGTAAAACTAAAAAATAAATTAATGAATGAATAATTAATTGTTCCGGGCAATGATGAGAGAGCAACAGAGAGAAGCTGAGGTATCTGACAGAAGCATTGGGGATGGGCGGCCTTCTGGATGAGGAACTTGAGGGAGTGGCATGTTAGGGCTGAAGATGTAAGAGCAATCAGACTAGTGCCTCACTCCTCTTCTTCCATCCCTCGGGGACAGGATTTCTACAGCCACAGCAACTGGGTGGAACTGGGGAAGGAGCAGCCACACCCTCACCTCTTATGGCCAAGGCAGGAGCTCCAAAGCCTGGCACAAGGTACAGACATAACCCAGGTGGTAAATGGAAGCCCACGGAGCCACATCCTCTCTATCTACCCAGCCACAGTGTCACATGACATAAGCTGTGGCATCACTTCATCTCTGGAAGGACCTGTGAGCTCCCCTAGTCCAACCAAGGGCCAGGGCAATTATGTGACTTCCCCAAGGTCACACAGGGAAGGACAGAGCCAAGACCAGATCTCCAGACCTTAATTGAGTGCTTGGCTTTCGTGTGGCTTCCTCTCGGTACTGGGTCACACAGTGCCTTCTCACAGCCCTCATCCTCCCAGCTAGACTAGGAACCACAAGCTGCCTCCTGTGCCTTAACAAGTTCACTTCCTGTCCACACCTCACAGAAAGTATAATCCCCATAGGATGGGATCCCACACTTCCTGGGTTTCTAGCATAGTCACAGCCTCAACCACACAGTCTCACTGCCAGCTCATGAACTTTGAGTTTTAGTTCTAAAAGCCTAGCCCTGTTGCCCACAGGCTTTTCACTTTGTTCCAGTTGGGAGGAAAAGCCAAAAAAGGCCAGGGGGAAGGGGATATAAGTTGGGGTAGGGGAATTTTGGGTTCTTACCTCTTGTCCTCTCTTCACAGCAAGTGACCCTACCTGCTCCAATTGTGAGCAGCTAAGCTGCCTTGGGAATTTGCTGGACTTCCGGCTCCTCACCTCTGGCTACTTTGGAACACATCCACCCAAACCTCCAGGTACCAGACACAAAAGCCTCTCAGAAGCTGATCCTTTCCCTTGACATCTCAGTGCTATATAAACCCTCATCCCATTTCCTGTGGCATCACTTCCTAGAAGAAGGACAGGATATTGGGAATGGGATGGGTGGATAAAGGCCCACTGAGGTACCCATGACCACTGGGGTGGGGGCAACTTTTTTTTTTTAATTGTTATTATTTTTTATTGTGATTTGGATGAAAATTTACAGAGCAAATTCACTTTCCGTACAGCAGTTCACATACACTTTGTCTCATGACATTGACCACAATTTACCACAATGCAACAGCTCCCCTCGCACATCCTCCCTATAGTTACCTCTTCCCTGTGTCCATCCCTCCATGCACTCCTGCCCCCTGAGCTGTCTCCCTGTGCATAAGCAGCCCTTCTTTCTCCCATGATTGTTCTCTCCAAGGAATGTATCTACCTCAGGGAAATGTTCAACTCATATACCTATTATTGGCTGGAAGCCACAGGTGTGGGTTCAATTCTAGACCTGAAGGGCAGCTAGGGTCATAGTCTCCAGTGGTTCCACCAGGCTCTATTGGACCAACAAACCTGGTCCCCTCCCCTTTTTTTCCTCCAAATGATTTTGAGTTTTGTTCCACATTGTTCTCCCTCTCTATCCAGGATCTCCTTCATAGATCCCCTTCCAAGTGGATGACACCATCTAGTTCTTCTGGTCTCATAGTCGTATAGGCTGCAGATTGGATGGTGTACCAGTCACTAGGACTAATTGTTTCCATGAATTTTTGGTTTTCTTCTTTCTTCTTTGCTCTGGACGAGGAGAGACCCATCGTTGCATCTAGATGGCAGCTTGCAAGCTTTTAAGACCCCAGTCGCTACTCACCAAAGTAGGAAGTGGAACAATGTTTTGTGTACTATGTTATGCCAATTGAGCTTGATATCCCTTGTGACTATGGTCCTGAGCCCACAGGTTCAACTACTAGGTCCCTCTTGGTAGCTGGCTGTGACCAAACAGTGACTACAACCTTGCCCCTTGTCAGCTCTACTATACACTGGGAATTCAGATCATACACATAAACTTATAGGACCATTGTCTGCCAACCCTATACATGTTCTTGGGTACACTCCCTGCTTCATAGAGATACCTACTAGTTCAGCCTGTCCACCCATCCATCTACCATATACCCATGTTTGCCTTCATTGACGACACCATACTATATGTACAAAACGGTTCATCTTTGTTGTCTGTACCTCCCACATGCCTCTCTCTGTCTTTCTCTTCCTCAATGCCACAGTAATGATCACTCACATTTGGTACATTGGGGGCAACTTCTTGCTTAGCTGGTAAGATTTCTCCGTTGCCCATGAACAGCTTTTGGAGGCTAACTGGAGGGATCAGGGATCCACTTCATGCTGTGGTGACTGACCCCCCTCCACATTTGCCCTCCACAAAAAAAAAAATAACCATTCCTTGCTGATCCTTTGCAGAGGTGAGTGAGGATCAGGCCAGGTCAGGTCAGAAAGGGCATCATTTTCTCAGGAAACAGTGGATTTTTGACCTCCACCCTCCAGGATTCCTTTCCCTATCCCAGGGAAATGTAGCCATGGGGGCCATTTTGACCGGAGCAGTGCACAGCCACCCCGGGGAGGCATCAACAAGGATAGCACATCCCCAGGCTTCTCTCCCCACCATGAGCTGCACCTCCAGGCTGCAAAACTGGCCCTTTTGGCCTCCATCCAGGCTTTCAGTCTCCTGCGAAGCCGCCTGGGAGACAGAGATTTTTCCAGGTGAGTGGCCTCCTAGAGCTGGGTTCCCTGGTAGGTAGGTGCTCCTGGGGGAGCTGAGAAACCTAGGGTTGGGGACAAACATGCAGACCCTTCATTGGGTCTTTTCCCTGTTTCCCAGGCTGCTAGATATCACCCCAGCCTCCAGCCTGAGCTTTGTCCTGGACACCACGGGCAGTATGGGTGAAGAGATCAATGCTGCCAAAATCCAGGCTCGCCACATTGTGGAGCAGCGTCGAGGCAGCCCTATGGAGCCTATGCACTATGTTCTGGTGCCTTTCCATGACCCAGGTAACCATGTCTGGGCAGGACAGCAGAGGGAAGGAAAGTCTAGGGCAGGAGGTGGAAAAGTGGGCTTCATAGTTCTAGTTCTTTAGCAAAATGGTGGAACATCCTGTGGTCCTGAATGGGTCTTTACTAGGTACATGTGTGTATATGGGAAACAATCAGGCCTTTCTTCCACTGTTTTCAAAATGGCAGCATTTTCCATGAGGTGTTTCCCCCACACACACCAATACTGTTTTGATGTTGTTGTTTTAATTTTATTTATTATGGGAAACTTACAGGTAATAAAACACTTGCCATATTTCTACAATCTTCATGTGTACAGTTCAGTGTTCCATATGAATTTAATGCATGATTCATGCTTAGGCAGATGGCCTCTACTTTCTTAAGCATCCATACTAATAAGTAATTTTCAATTCTATTTCCTGTAGGCAGAGATGGGGGATTGGTGGGCCCATGCTTCTGCAAAGTGTCTGAGACAAATAGTTATATCATAGTTTTTCCCCCACTGAAATGGAAATAAAAAATCTGGTATGGGTTGACCAGTCTTGCTGTATGTCCTTAGGCTGGTCCTTTAACCTCACTTTGTTTCAATTTTGTCATCTATGAAATGGGTCAGTATACTTGCATTACAAGGAGCCCTGGTAACACAGTGGTTAAGCACTTGACTGCTAACCAAAAGGTTGGTGTTTGAACTCACCAAGTGCTCCACAGGAGAAAGATGTGGCAGTCTGCTTCTGTAGAGACTTAATGCTTTGGAAACCCTATGAGGGCGGTTCTACTCCATCCTACAGGGTTGCTGTGAATCGCAATCGATTTGACAGAAAAGGTTTTGGTTGGTTTGGTTTTTATACCCATCTTATCCTGCCTGTCTTGCCAGGGTTGAAATAGTGATCAAATAAAATGCCTACTGGGATTTCCCAAAGAGCAGGGTTTGAGTATGATTTATCTATATAAGTCTCATAGTGGCTGGCACTTAATAGGGACTTATACCATGTTCGCTGAAGATGTGAATGAATGGTTAGGAATTTAGCATTTATTATGTGTCAAGGCACTATTCTAAGATTTATAAAATCAATTAATATAATCTTCTCAATAACCCTCTGAAATACTATGATTGTCTCTAACTTTTCTGATGAGGAAACTGAGGCCCCAGTTGCTTTTTTATACATACACATACCCAATAAAGGGCAACTCAGGAACATAAAAGGTGCCACGTTTTGTTAATGGAGTGGAGCCATGAGGCCCAATTTCCCAGCAGAGTCACCTAACCCTTGGCCTGTCCTGTACTAACAAGTATTGTTGTTGTTGTTGTTATGTGCCATCGAGTCGGACCCGACTCATAGCAACCCCTCCTTGGGTTTCCGAGGCAGTATCACTACGGAAGTAGGATTGCCCAACCTTCCTTCCGAGGAGTGGCTGGTGGGTTTGAACCGCCAGCCTTCTGGTTAGCAATCAAGTGCTTTAGCCACTATGCTACCAGAGCTCCTACTAACAAGTATAAGGAGCCCTATAAATATAATATTGTTATTTCAACATTTGTCCACCCCAGGAGCATAGCAGACCTCTCAACTGGGAAGGTATCCCTGGGTGGGAATGAGGGGAGCCCTCTCCTCACTCACCTCAACCTTTCCCTGTCTCCAGGATTTGGCCCTGTCTTTACAACCAGTGACCCAGACAGTTTCTGGCAAGAACTCAATGAGATCCATGCCTTGGGAGGTGGAGACGAGCCTGAGATGTGCCTGTCAGCTGTGGAGGTCTGGCCCATCCCTTCTCCTTCTCTTCTCATCCCCTTCTTCCTAGGCCTTGCCACCAAGAGAAACTAGAGCCTTCCTGGGACACCCCTCCCCTAGTCTTCCCAACTTCCTTCCCCACCTTCACTTCAGCATTCCAGGGCCTATGTCTTTCTACTTTGTCCTTCCTTGGTCTCCCCATCTCCCTGCCACTGTCATTTTTAACACCAGCCCCTTTCCTCCCTGCCAGCTGGCCCTGCTGCACACACCTCCACTCTCAGACATCTTTGTCTTCACTGATGCCTCCCCTAAGGATGCGCTTCTCACCAATCGGGTGGAATCTTTGACTCAGGAGCGACGCTGCAGAGTGAGCATAGCTGGTGGGAGACACTATGTTAGCTGCTCAGTGATGTGGGAGACCCTGTGACGACAACTTCATAACCTATCACACCATACTTTGGTGGTAGAGCAGCCTTGGTGGGATGGGGAGAAGCAGGCAGTGAGTATCATGGTTCCCAATACCTTTAATATTCAAGAAAGTGAGGCCCTACCCTTAATGTTGGATTCATATTTAAACCTGTTCCAGTAAACTATTCGAAGGACTGGAGATATAGTTGCCAAATGTCTACTGTGAATAATTATGGTGACGGTTACAAGGGGGTGGCCAACTACTAACTTCAGTTACTCGGGGAGTTGTGTCATTGGAGACCCCACATTAGCAGCCAGAGGGTAGACAGAGACCTTATCACCAATCATCTCCGTAGAAAGCTTGAGCACAGGAGATCCCTCATTCATGATGGTAGATGGTACTTGGACACCACAAGTACTAGGCTCTCTCTGCCATAGGTGACGTTCCTAGTGACTGAAGATCCATCGAGGGTTAACATTCGGGCCCGGCGTGAGGTCTTGTCCCCTCTGCGTTTTCAACCATATGAGTCGATAGCCCTAGCCTCAGGAGGAGAGGTGATCTTCACCAAAGACCAGCACATTCAGGATGTGGCAGCCATAGTTGGGGAGAGCATGGCTGACCTGGTGAGTAAGTGTGGGGGCCAGAACTGAGGAGATGAGTGAAACTGTCATCTCTCTCTTTCTCACAGTCAAAAGGGGAATAGATCCCACTGCTGTATTGCCATTCCAGTCAGAAAAGTGGGAAAGGAAACATCTGCTCCTCTGAAATTCATGGCTACCCACTTCCATATTGCTTCTTCCATATTAGTACCACTCCCCACCTTAATCACCAGTATTCTGTCCTTCAGAATGCCATCTTTAAAGGGGAGACAGGAAGTGAACACCCATCCTTAATCCCTTGCCCACAAGCCTGCCTTGACTATAATAATCTCACCCCTGATCCTGTGCCCCTCTCTCACTGGTACCCTTCTTCATGTGTGACTTAGTTTCTTTCTGTCTCTGTCTGTATTTCTCATCTGTTCCTACTGCATTCCATATTTTATCTTCTCCCCTGTGTTTTGTTCCTGCCCATCCCCCAAGGTGACCCTTCCCCTGGAGCCCCCTGTTGTGGTGCCTGGGAGGCTGCTTATATTCAGTGTGGATGAGCTGCTACAGAGGATTACAGTCCGGATCCATGGGGAGATCAGCAGTTTCTGGATCAGGAATCCTGCAGGTACCTCCATGTTTTTGTCTCAAGGGAGAGGGAAGAACAGACACAGGAGAATGAGGGGAGATGTACTAGGGAAATGGGAGAGGGGACTTCAGATCTGGGACTTGAAGGGAAGAAAGAAAAGGAATTATCTCATGTGGCAATCTCTTGTCCCCTACCCTCAGGGGTCTCCCAGGACCAGGAGGAAGGTGAGGGACCCTTAGGTCACACTCGACGCTTTGGGCAGTTCTGGATAGTGACTATGAATGACCCCCCACAGACAGGGACCTGGGAGATCCAGGTTACAGCTGAGGGCACCCCCCGGGTGAGAGTACAAGGTAAGGAGAGAGACTCCTGTGAAGGGGAAGGGGAGCTGCAGATCTCAGAGAGCTGTAGCAGTTACATTCATCTCAGGAAGTTCTCCACTGCCTTTGTCCTTCCCCAGCTCACACCTCCCTGGACTTCCTCTTCTACTTTGGGATCTCAGTGGAGGATGTGCCCCACCCTGGCCTCTACCCCTTGACTCAGCCAGTTGCAGGTACACCTGTTCCCCGCCCTCCCCTATCTTGTTCATTAATCTTTTAAAAATATATATTTTTTAAAACTCTTGCAATATAGTTTACATACAGTAAAGTGCACTAGGGAGCCCAATGGCGCAGTAGTTAAGAAATCAGCTGTTAACCAAAAGACACCAGCCACCATCCATGGGAGAAGGATGTGGTGGCAGTCTTGGAAACCCTAGGGGGCAGTTCTACTCTGTCCTATAAGGTCATTATGAGTCTGAATTGATGGCAACAGAGAGATAGAAGGGAGTTTAAAGTATACTTATCTTCAATGTAGAGCTTGCTGGATTTCATATATATCAATCCATGTAACCATCACCCATTTCAAGATACAAAATGTTTCCAGCACCCCAGAACTCCCTCCTGACCCTCTCCATCAGTACTCCCCAGAGGTAACCCCTTTTCTCCATTCATACTCCCCAGAGGTAACTCTTATTCCGAGGGCTGTTCATCTTTTTCCCTGTGTTGCTGAATCTCACGCAAATCACTCTTCTCCTCTTCCCCTGTCCTAGGTCTCCAGACCCAGCTGCTGGTAGAGGTGACAGGTACTGGCAACTCTGGTAATCATGGGCCGCATTTCTCCCACGTCATCCTTCGAGGGGTCCCGGCGGGCGACGAGCTGGGCCGGGTGCCCTTGGAGCCCACGGGGCCCCGGGAGCGAGGTTTCCTCGCAGCGTCGCTGCCGCCCACGCTGCTGTCCACGCCTGGACCCTTCTCTCTGGAACTGATTGGCCAGGACAGAGCGGGGCAGGGCCTGCACAGGGCAGCCCTCCAACCCTGCACTGTGGCCCCTGTGCTTCTGGAGGTGAGACACCAGGGGAGGGTGCTGCTGGGGCTCGAGCGAGCTGGGCTACATTGTCCTCTGACTCCGGTTCACCTCCGCAGCTCAGTGGCCCCCCTCATTTCCTGACGCCGGGCAGCAAGGCCCCACTCAGCCTCCATATCGCCAGCTTCTCAGGCCCTCAGGATCTCTACCTAAGGACATCAGTGAACCCCAACTTCCCCCTCACCTCTAATCTCTCCAGGTGAATCCCTTGAACTCTTCGGCTCCCTTCTAGCCCCACCTATTGGTTCCTGGGCGTGGGACTCTGGCCCCTCTCGATTGGTCCTCAGATTCCTCGCCCTCTCTCCGCTGTTTGGCTCCGCCCCTTATCCCTCAGTACAGTGGAATCTGGCGCTTCAGCAGGTTGTCTGCGTTCACTCTCCAGGGTTCATCTGGGACAGAATGAGTCTGCCTGGGGTCGCCTGTGGCTAGAGGTCCCAGATTCAGCTGCCCCGGACTCAGTGGTGATGGTGACAGTAAGTGCAGCAGGTCGAGAAGCCAGCTCAATGCCCCCGACCCATGCCTTCCTCCGGCTCCTGGTGCTGGCCCCAGCCCCACAGGTAAGATGTCACCCCCCGCAGCCGCGTGGATTCCGACTCATAACGACCCTATGTTGTTGTTATTTGCCGTCGAGTCGGCCCCGACTCATAGTGACCCCTCCTTGGGTTTCCGAGGCAGTATCACTACGAAGTAGGATTACCCAACCTTTCTTCCGAGGAGTGGCTGGTGGATTTGAACCGCCAGCCTTCTGGTTAGCAGTCAAGTGCCTTAGGCATTATGCTACCAGAGCTCCTGAATATATAACGACCCTATAGGATAGAGCAAAAATGCTCCATAGTGTCTCCAAGGTTGTAAATCTTTATGGAGGCAGACTCCCACATCGCATTCTCCTGCAGAGTGGGTGGTAGAGATTCTAACCACCTACCTGTTGGTTAGAAGCCGAGCACTTTAACCATTGTACTACCAGGGCCCCTAAGGAGACGGCAATGTGGGCTGAAGTTCGGTGCAGTCCTAGCCCGGCCTTGACGGTGTCTCCTTTTGCCCTCTAGGACCAGTTCGCTGCCTCTACCCGCTCATCCAGCCCTGTCAGCACCACTGCCTCCAGCCCTACTTTTAGCCCCTCCACTTTGGTGACTCCCAGCAGGGCTGGGGGAAGGATGACTGACAGCCCTTGGTGGGGCACAGTTGGAGGGGTGCTGCTTCTGTTTGGCCTGGCCTCCTGGTAACACAACTTCTAGGGGGATGGTTTTCCAGTGCTCTTTTCAGTCTGCCCCATTGGTGAGAAGGGAATATGGGCCTGGGGCCCCCACCCTCTAAGCTGGGATGGAGGTTTTCCTTCTCATATACTCTGTCCCTTCTCTTTCTTAAGAACTGTAAGTCTGGGGTAGAGGGCGATGGATTTTCCCACAATACACTTTCCCCCCTAACCCTGTGGAAACCAAACCAAACTTACTTTCGGAGAATATTGCTTTCTAGTTCTCCATAGCATCTTTATTCTACTACCTATTCATGCTCGTCCAGGCTCAGGTAGAACAGAAAGTATTGGGGAGGAGACTAAGGTGGGGAGTCGGGTAAGAGGGTACCAGGAAGTGCTTTTATAGAATTTTTTAAATTTGAAACTACAGAGCAGCTGCTATTTTATTTTTGTATTTAAAGCTGAAGGACATTTTCAATAAACATGTCTTCTCCCTAGAGAGATTTCAAAGAAAGATCATTTTTTGCACATCGTCTAGGAGAGAGTGAGGGCATGAGACATCAAAAAGATGAAATGGAAGTAAGCTTTCAGGAGCAGAGGAGAAACCACATCAAGATGTCTGAACTTCAGCTGACCTACCACCTAACCCATTTAGGGGTTTAAGCTAAGAAGAATAAGAGGCTGAGGGTTCTGACTTGGCCTATTCCCTCACCAGACTGAGAGGAATGGGAGGAGGCCTTAGACAAGGGTAGGGCCCCTCTGCCCCTTGGGCTCAGCCATCTTCTCCTCTGGCTGGATGACTCCTCTCTGCTGCCTTGAGAACTCCTGGAGAAGAGGAGAAAAACAGCCTGGACATCAGAGCTCCTCCCTGCTCCATGGGGTGAGGGCTTCTCTCCCCACATCCCTACAGTTTACCTGTTGCTGCCAAAAGTTCTGCTTTCTTGGCCCTTCCAGGGTGTTGCAGGAACTAGCCTTGTTCAATGGATGTGGGGAGAACTGGGGGGAAATTAGCTGTGTTTTCTGTTAAACTTGTATTGACCCCAACAGCCCCCCAAATCCCTATTTCCCAAAAGTCTAGACTAAAACCAATAAACTCACCTTCCCCTCAATCAGATTCTGCAAGCAGATGTTCACCTTTTGAATCTGGGATAACTCGGGGCCACAAGGCTCTGAGTGTAAATCTGTTAGAAAATTCTAAGAAGGCGGAGTTGGAGGATGACAAGATGGGGAAAACCTGAGGTCCACCTGCCATTCATCTCATATTCCCACAGGACATTCCTTTCCACATGGGCCACCTCATCCCAGTGGGTGGGAAAATCCAATAGTCTGCACCTCCATCTTTCAACATTCTAGTACCTCCATCCCTTCATATAGCACAATACCCCCTTTCTCTATTCTTTATGGATCTGCCCTGTCTGCCTCTGTGCCATAGGAATAATCCAGGCCACTCCCCCATCTCAATGGAATGATCCAAATCATATCCCTCTGAATGGAGTGCAGACCAGCCTCCTCTATCTCCAACAATGGACACTACCTACCACTCGGTGGCATTCTGTCATTACAATGCTGCCTCTCATTTATGATTCCCACCCATTAACTCTTCCCTTTCCAGGATGGTCTCAGGCTGTGTCCATACATTCCCCGCCTTGCCCCCACTACAGAGGGGCAGCCTGTACCTCACCAATGGCCCCCAGATGCAGCTGCTGCCTCTGTGCCTCCCTCAGATGGCCCCCAAACCAGGCCTGGCAGTGTTCCAGTAGCTCCAGCCCCTGCCACAGGGCATCCTGTTCTCTCTCCAGGGCCTGCATCCTCTGAAGCTGGAAAAGGCAGGAAGCAGAAGTTGACTCTGGATCACTGCCCTTCCTCTCAGCCCCTGGCTGGGTTCATTGTCTGGTCACTTGGTGTGAGCCCAGATTGACCACTGAGGATCTAGAGGGCAGGGGAAGGGGGAAGGCTTATGAGTCTCTAAAGTTGAGTGGAAATATGGTGGGGGGCAGATCGAGGGAGGGGGCTTTCCCCTAGCTAGTACTCACCCAGAGGAAGAAGCTCTGGGCCCCTGGGTCTTGGCGGCTTGTCTCCAGCGGCAGCAGCAGGACCGTGTAGGGAGCCTGCACCAGAGGCAGCCCACCAGAAGCTCTGCTCCCCATGGCTCTGAGGTGGGAAGGGTAAAGCCACTCCCTCTGGTGCAGCTGGGCTGGTCCCTGCCCCTCCCCCCCGTCTGTATCCATCCTGCCTTTTCTTTCAGCCTCTCAGGGCCTTCCCTGCTGTGTCTGTCTGAAGTTGAGATGTTCCTACTTATGGGGGAGAAACACCATCTCCCTCAGCTCCTTTGTCTTCCCTCAAATCTGTTTTCAGGACCCCTGAAGTGCGTTGTTCTCATGAACTCCCCTGGATAGAATCCAAGGGTCTGTCTCCCTACAGCAGTGTCAATGTATTTTTAATGAGGCAGGACAGGTCCCTCTGTGGACTCCTGCTCGGTGTTTCAGCTCCTTCCCATTCTCTTGTTTTGTTTTGACCGGCCTAAGGAAACAGTAACTGTATCCAAAACAAATTTTATTCCTAATATGAAATAAAATGTCCAGGGAAACTTAGAACTCTGGATCCGAAAAAGATAAGGAAACAAAGAGGGCATGTGATATACCACTGGGGTCTTGGGAACTTGGCGAGGGCAGAGGAAGGGCTCTCAGAGGATGGAGGTGGCCACAGGCAGCACTTCCTGACTCATGAAAATGTCCAAGTCCAGGTCAGGGTCTTCCAAATCCAGTTTCAAAAATTTATCCACTAAGGTCTGGCAACTGAAAGGGAGAGAGATGGCAAGATTTATGGGGGGAGAGGTAAGTGGGTCTTTTAGTAGAGGGGAGCGGGAAGAGGCACAGAAAACCTGAGGCCTTGAAGATAAAGGGATTTCAGTAAGAAGAATGGCTCCCTGAAGGGTAAAGTGCTGGAGGAAGGCTGGCTGGGTCCCTGAGAAAGGGAAAAGGGTGCAGGAGAAGATGCTACAGAGAACAAGGACACTGGGCCACATACTCACTTTTCCATTTGAGTCTGTTTTAGCAACTCCTTGACAGGCTTGATAGGTTTTCCACTGCGGATTAAGTCTGAGACCTAGGACCAACAGGAAGGGAGAGACAGGATGGGGTCTCAGGTAAGAGAAGAATTAAGGATCAGAAACCTTGTGGGCCCAGAAACCTAGGTCCCTGAGAAGAGCAGGGACAATGAGAAGGGATCCCTGGGAGAGAGGTGATTGGACATTTGGATACCATCACCTCCTTGCCACGAGCAATGAGTCTGTCAGGAAGCCCAGCCTGGGCAGCTGTGTGGGAAGCATGGCTGGCATTGGCAACACCTTCGCAAATTTTGTAGAAGAAGACAAGGTCGTCTCCATCCTCACAAGTCTCCATGGTCTCAAAAGAGAATAAATAGTATGTTATTGATCATCCTGCTTCTTGCCCTGAAACCCTTGGCCAATCCCTGAAGGTAAAAGGAAAAGGGACATGGTGCTTGTGCTCAGGGAGCCACTGTTCTGTTGAAGGAGCTGATCCCCACCTTGGGAAATACCCAGCTTAGGGGCCCCTACGGGCTAGATTGATTTCCTCACCAAATACTTAATGAGGGGTCCTTGTGGCAGCAGCTGTAACTGAACAAGGCTCAGAAAGTTGGTGGCCACAAAGATCTGTGGGCACTGGGGTCCACGTGCCAGCCAGTGACGGAGCACTGCCGCCAGAAGCGCGAGCCCGTCCACCTGTGTGGAGGGCAGGAGTTTGGGTGTGGTGTGGGCAGCCCATATGCCCCCTCCACCTGCCCTGCCTTTCTCCATCTCCCACTGTTTCTCTTCTGCCTACCATCCCTATTCTTCCCCCAAGGCCCAGCTTCATCCTCATACTCCTTCATCCTCCTCCATTTGCCCTTCCTTAGTTTCTCATTACTTTTTCCCCTCACCGTGTTGGTTCCCTTTCCAAATTCATCAATAAGGACCAAAGACTTCTCAGTGGCATTGTTCACTGCTTTTGCCACCTGCTGGACATGAGTAGGACAGAGGAGCATTTGGTTAGCATCTGAGAGAGGCTTGTAACACACCACAATGTGCCTGTGAATAAAGCTGTTTGTATATGTGTCCACTTTACTGGAGTATAGGTTCTTTCATGGCAAGGTGTATGTTTTGTTCATCACTTTATTGGCAATAGTGCCTTGCACAAAGCAGAAGTTCAGTAAATGTTTATGGTATTGATTCTGCCAGTCTGTGAACTGTATGTTCCCTGCCCCTAGTGTAGAGGGCATGTAGGCTAAGAGAATGATTTTCTTGCTCTGAGCATTTTTCAGGGTGGAGTTCCTTCCCCACTACCCCCTTCCCACAATTCCACCTCCCTTTGCACCCTCTGACCTGGTTGAGGTCGATCATGAAGGTGGAGAGGCCAAGGGAGATAGATTCACAGCTATGGATTCGGGTGAAGATGGCATCGACTGCCCCGATTTCGGCCTCCTCTGCTGGCACGAAGCTGCCCACCAGAGCCATGAATGTGATCAAGCCTACCTGAACAAGGGAGGAGATAGGGCCTGGGGCCTTATGTGAGGGCTGAGGTGAGGTGAGGCTAACCTGAGAGTGTGAATGATAGACCAAGGAAAGGTGGACAGAATTCAACAGAAGATAAAAGGTAATAAAACACACTGTTCCTCTCGTAATCCTGATCACTGCTCCTTAGGCTCACCTTGGAATGGGCAGAGATGTACTTGGGAAAGGATTGTACCTATTCAGAAATGGGTTAAGGGAACTCAGGCCATGGAAATATCTATCAGATCTGAGAATGAAACATGTGAGGTAGAGCAGCAGCATGTGTGGGCTATGGTCTTTTCATGACAGATGGGGTCAGGACAGAGGGGAGAAGAGCTAAAGGAACCTGGTTAGCTACGAGGTGGGGAGTGAAGGAGGTAGAGAAGATCCTAGAGGCCCAGGTTGCAGGGATTCTCACCTGTTTGAGGTATATGCTCTTCCCTGAGGAGTTGGGCCCAGTGATGACTCTGATCCTTTCTTTGTCCCCAGCACATTCTACAGAGTTGGGCACGAAGGTTCTGGCACAGAGTTCCATCAGAGGATGTCTGCAGTGGGTGAAGAGGCACCCTGCACTAGACCCATGGGCACAGGCAGATGAACCCCTCAGGAAATGGGGCCCAAAGGCTAGTTGTGTCTATGTCTCCACCCACTTTGTTCTCACCTGCCATTCTGGATTTGTACTCCAAGGAGTCTAGAGGAGTACCGGGGCCTTGAGTAGCCGTAGTCCCGGGCAGCACTGGCAAGAGCCAGGAGGACGTCCAGGCGGGAGGCAAGGTCCAAGACCCGGGTCAAGACAGCTGCCCGTGCCAGTATTTGGCACTGCAGCTGGTGCATCAAGAGGGTCTCCTGGTCTGGGAGCAGGTGAGTGAGGGAGTTGGGGATCAGGCCAGGAGAAAGTGAAGCAGAGACAAAGACCCTCAGAGTGACCTGGAAACAGGCTTGCAGGTACAGTCTGAAAGCCTAGGAGACACTCAGAGAAGATGCAGGGGCAGAAAGATGAAGACAGAAGGAAGAGAAAGAACCTGTAAGAATACTCTCCAGGCTGCCCACCCCAGCCCCTTGCTTCTCCTCACCCCGGATCTCGCAGTGCAGATCCCCCAGCAATGCATCCAGCTCCTTGGTTCGAGCACTACGATAGTGCAGCTTCTCCTCTGAGAGAAACTGGACACAAAGTTTCAAAGCTGTAGGCTTTGCTCCTCTTGTTCCTTTCTCTTCTTCCACCTTCCTAGCCCCACCTTTAGCCTCCCACCCCAACTTCTCTCTTCTTTGTCTTGTTGTTGTTGTTGTTATTTGCTGTCGAGTTGGCCCCGACTCATAGCGACCCCTCCTTGGGTTTCCGAGGCAGTATCACTACCGAAGTAGGATTGCCCAACCTTCCTTCCAAGGAGTGGCTGGTGGGTTTGAACCGCCAGCCTTCTGGTTAGCAGTCAAGTGCCTTAGGCACTATGCTAC
>NW_006921881.1:1196810-1201186 GCF_000298275.1 Orycteropus afer afer
AGGAGTGGCTGGTGGGTTTGAACCGCCAGCCTTCTGGTTAGCAGTCAAGTGCCTTAGGCACTATGCTACCAGAGCTCTGCTAAAAATTAAAGTAAAACCACAGAGGACAGAGCCTATATTGGTAGCACTGATGGGGTGAGCCCTCCCTCAGCTCTTGATTCATTTTCCTTATTACCTTCCTATACAGGTTGAGAGTCTCACCATGAAGTCCAGTCCTTCAATCTCAAAGTCACTGGCCTCCACCATGGAAGGCAGGCGGGGAATAGAAAGAAGGAAGCCAATCTGGGGAGAATACAAAAGAGGTAATGCAGAGAGTGATTAACTGGGCATCTCTCCCAAGGGTAAGCCCAGAGGCCTCTATATCCCCCTCAGGATGCTCAAGACACAAAAAGATGTTTCTGTTTTTCAGACGCTTCCAGAAGTTTTCTTATCTACCAGTGTGTCTCTCATAAGCCTAAAGCCTCCCCTAAACCACCCCTTCAGGTTACACCCACCCTTCTGCCCTCACCAGAGGGATGTAGATGACACTGCATGAAGGAATACGGAAGTCCAGAGTCTCCAGCTCCTTCCGAGCAACCTCTGTGAGGAAACTGGGAAGTCCCATCAGCTTTCTTTTTTCTAGGAGGATGGAAGGCACAAAAAGGAGGTTTACTCCCTTTTCCTGTCCTGGTTGTTATAATGATCCCTAATTGTGGTGAATGCCTGCCAAGGGTACCCCATCATTGGGTGGACCCTTTTGTCAGGACTCACACTTGGCACTGTGCGCTCACCCAGTACTCACTCTCATCAATTTCAGGATCTATGTTGGGGAGGACAGTGAAGCGGTTTTCTGCCAGACTGCCCTCAAAGTCCACCTGAGGAGATAAGAAGTCCCGTTTGGTCTCATCCCAGCACCTTTGCTCAGTTCAGTTCCTCAGTTCTCAGACCCCAAGTATCCATGCACAGTCCTGCTTCAACCCTAACCCTCAAGGCACATCCTGATGTTCTGCCATTTCCTTTTGGCATTCCATTCTTTAGTCACCCAACTGACTTCAAAGTCTCCCATGCTTCCCTACCTCAGACATTTCCCAGACCCCAGTCCCTCCCCGTTCTCCAACCCCACTTTTCTTTCCTTCCTCCTAGATTCTCTGCCTCTTTCCTTCTACTCACCACTTTCCCAATGAGGCTGGCGACATGGTGCAGGTCATCAGAGAATTCCTGGGCAATGTCCTGAAAGAGCTGGATGGACTGGGGCAGCGAGCGGCAGGCATCCCTCAGGCCCAGGGCGCTGTACACAGTCTGTGGGAGAAAAGGACAGAGGAAGATGGTCTACTTGCAGGCTGGGCTGATATGAGGGAACAGGGATAGATTAAGGTAAACAAAGACCAACAGGAATAAACAAAACAAAATCACAACAACAAAGAGAGATCTCAAAAGGCAAAAAGAAATAGACAGTGAGAGAGGAAATGGCATCTGTCATTTTCTGTGCCAGACACTATACTGAACACTGAGGTTACAAAAACAAATAAGACATGGCCCATGTCCCAGAGGAGCTCACAGTCTAGTGAGGGAGATAGAAATACATTCAGAAGATTGAAAAATAAGGTGGTAGGTGCTTTGATAGGGGTTTGCCCAAACTCCCAAGAGAACATAGAGGACGGAGAAAAAGAACAGGAATGTGAAAGGGAAAGAAAAAGGGGTAATGAAATGCTGGGGTAAGAAAGAGCAGGAAGAGAGAAAAAGTGGGAATCCTTGAGTGTTCATTCCTCAGAATGAAGGTCAGTGACCTGAGGCAGCTGATCTAATTATGGATTAGGTTGAGTGGATGGACCCAAACTATCAGATGTTTACTGATAACCTTACTCTGTGGTGGGGGATGACATATGAAGTCTATAAATCAAAGAGTTAATAAATCAAATAGTTTATAATCTACTCATGACAAAAACAAGCAACAGCAACAACAATGACTAACCACAAAATAAATTGATCAAGTTGTGGAACTGACTCAAATTACTAAGGAAATTTAGATAATGAGATTAATATGGTGGGCTAAACCTCTTGGGAAGGGCTTTGTAGAGAAAAGGAAATAAGATGAGTCTTGAATAAGGCTATTCAAAAAGAAGGAGGTATTATGGGTGAGACCAAGAACTTGGGCAAATGCATTGAAGTAAGAATAAGAGCTAACATGACTGAATACTTACTATGTGCCAGGCTATATTCTGAACCTTTCAAATGTGTTAATTTCATTCACTCCTCAAAATAATCCTATGAGGTAGGTACTAGCATTATCTCCATTTTACAGGTGAGCAACTTGAGGCACAAATGGTAGTATAATTCCCTCAGGGTCTCACAGAGTAAATGAAAGAGCTGGGATTTGAACCCAGGCAGTGTGGCTTTTAACCACCAAACTATACTGAGAAGGAACACAGTGGGTATCCTAGGCAGAGTGCTTAAATGCAGAGCCTGGCCTAGCAGAAGCAGAAAATAAATATTAAGAAGCAGTGGGAAAGGGAGATACAGTCATACGTATCTGCTTATTTATTTTTTTTAATGAAATTATGTGTTAAGTAAATATTCAGAAGATAATGAGAACCACTCGGAAGGAAGATGGGGCAATGCCTCAGAAACCCAAGGTGGGGTTGCTATGAGTCGGGGCTGACTCGATGGCACATAACAACGAGAATCAGGTTTCTGGCAAATGAGTGAAGGAAAGAAGGCTAAAGTGAACTCTGTGGTATTAGATTAGAATCAGAGGTATCAGTAGGAATTCATGGGTGCTTTAAAAGATAGATAGGTAGACAGAGGAATGTATTTGTGAAGGCATGGGTTAATATAACGAAAAACCCAAACTCACTGCCATCGAGTTGATTCCAACCCATAGCAACCTCCATTGGGTTTCTGAGGAGGTAAATCTTTACAGATATAGATTGCCCAGTCTTCCTTCCATGGAATGGCTGGTGGGTTTGAACCATCATCGTTCTGATTAGCAGTCTGATGCCTTAGGCACTGTGCTAACAGAGCTTCTTATGGGCTAATATACATAATACATATATTTCCCAGCTCTGTCTATGAGGAGAGTCTAGAAGTGACAGCTGCCCCAGAACCAATAAGCACACCCAGCATCCAGATCTTGGTTGCTCATACCATTCTCCAGTAAAAATAGCCAAGGCTCTTGGAGAAGTGTTTGATTTCAGGGCTAGGGCAAGGAAAATACAAGATGAGCCTGGAATATCCTGCAGTGCTAGAAAGTTAGGAGGTGCTCAAAAAAGGATTGAGAACCAGTTGAAAGGGCTTATCAAAAACCAACCTGAAGACCAGAAGAACCAGATGGTGCCCAGCTATCATTGCTGACCAATCTGAAAGGGATCACAATAGAGTGGAAGAAAAGTATGGTACAAAACTCAAAATGATTAAAAAACTACAGGCTTTCTGATCTGAAAGAGAGTGGTAGAACCCGAAACTATGGCCTTTAGACTGCCTTCAAGCCTAGAATTGAACTGACCCCCAAGGCTCAACTTTCAGCCAAATGACAGACCTATAAGGTAAACAGTAACACCAGGGAGGTATGCAATTGTTAGAACAATCAACTATAAGAGATCAAAAGGACAGGATTTGCTCAGGGATAAAGCTTAGAAGGCAGGAATGAATAAGAAAGAAGGATGCAAGGAAAAGGTAATCACAGGGAGAAAGTGGGAAAAGAGTTGTTATATTGTAGAGATTGCAGTGAATGTCATGAAACAAAATTTCTATGACTGTTGAATGGAAAACCAAATTTCTCTGTAAACTTTCATTCAAATCACAATAAAAAGCTAAAAAATAAATGAGTGCAATGATCAAGTCCCCCCCCCCAAAAGTGCACTGGATTGAAGCACATGTATAAATCCTTGAATATGTAATACAGGTATCCCCCACTTCTTGAAAATTCACTTTATACCACTTTGCTTTTATAGAAAAAACTAACCAAAAGAAATACAAAGAGGATTTTTGCTTCCACTCAGCATTTGTTTTGCAGCCAGCCATTAAAGAGGCAGTGTGCACCTTGAGCAGTGAGAGTGGTGTCACCAAGCTTCTTCCCAGGGAACTACACTCAGCATCTCAGCATTAAGGAACCATAGCTTTTTTTTTTTTAATTGTGATTTGGGTGAAAGTTTACAGAACAAATTCACTTTCCATACAGCAGATCACATATACTTTGTCTCGTGACATTGACCACAATTTACTACAGTGCAACAGCTCCCCTCCCACTTCTTCCCCATAGTTACCTCTTCCCTGTGTCCTTCCCTCCATGCACTCCTGCTCCCTTGAGCTATATCCCTGTGCATACACAGCCCTTCTATTCTCCCATGATTGTTCTCTCCAAGGAGTGTATCTACCTAGTGTAAATGTTCACCTCATAT
>NW_006921881.1:1201501-1202915 GCF_000298275.1 Orycteropus afer afer
ATCTTTGGTTTTCTTCATTCTTCTTTGCTCTGGACGAGGAGAGACCCATCGTTGCATCTAGATGGCTGCTTGCAAGCTTTTAAGATCCCAGTCGCTACTCACTAAGTAGGAGGTACAACAGTGTTATGCCAATTGAGCATGATGACCCCTGCGACTATGGTTCTGAGCCCACAGGTCCAACTACTCACTCCCTCTGGATAGCTGGCTGTGCCCAAGAAGTGACTACAACCTTGTTCTTTGTCAGCTCAACTATACACCTAGGAATTCTTACAGAACATAGCAATACACTTGTAGAAACATTGTCTACCAACCCTATATATGGTCTTGATCACACTCCCCCCTGAACAGACATAAGTTCAGCTTCAGCCTGTCACCCATCTATCCACCCATGTTTGTAAGGTGCCAAAGCTTTGAACTGTGTCTGCAACACTGTATGTTAGTGTTATTTTAGGTTTTTTGTGTTAATTGGTATGATTTGGTAAGGAGGGTAAGAATGGTTGCACAACTTGAAGAATGTAATCAATGTCACTGAACTGTATGTGTAGAAATTGTTGAATTTGTATATGTTCTGCTGTGCATATTCTCAACTGAAAACCAAACCAAACCCACTGCCATGGAGTCAATTCTGACTCATAGCCACCCTCACTGGGTTTCTGAGGAGGTAAATTTTTATGAAATTAGATTGCCTGATATATAGGGTTGGCAGACAAGTGTTTCTACGATGGTATTTGTATGTTCTGTAAGAATTCCCAGGTAGACTGTAAAATGATACAACCACTGTGGAAAGTAGTATGGTGATTCCTTAAAAAGCTGAAATTACAAATCTCATTTGACCCAGCAATTCCATTACTAGGTATATATCCTAAAAAAGTGAGAGCCAGGATAAGAACAGATATATGCATACCCATGTTCATCGCAGTACTATTTACAATAGCAAAAAGACAGAAACAACCTAGGTGCCCATCAACAGAAGAATGGATAACCAAACTATGGTACATACACACAATGGAATACTATGCAACTCTAAAGAATAACGTGTTGTTGTTGTTAGGTGCTATCGAGTCGTCTCTGACTCATAGCAACCCCATGCACAGCAGAACGAAACACTGCCAGATCCCGCACCAGCTCCACGGTCCCTGCTATACTTGAGCTCATCATTGCAGCCATCGTGTCAATCCATCTCGTTAAAGGCCTCCCCCTCTTTCATCGACCCTCCACCTTACCAAGCATGACATCCTTCTCCAGGGAACGGTCCCTTCTGGCAACGTGACCAAAATAGGTGAGATGAAGTCTGGCCATTCTCGCTTCCAAGGAGCATTTCGGGTGCACTTCCTCCAGGACAGATCTGTTAGTTCTTTTAGCAGTCCATGGTACTTTCAGCATTCTTCACCAGCACCACAACTCAAAAGCATCA
>NW_006921881.1:1205295-1219333 GCF_000298275.1 Orycteropus afer afer
GTGGTGCCACATCAGCAAATGGAGGTCTCAAAAGCTTTACCTTATCCATAGGACTAAGGCTGGGTTTACTCAGATGATGCAGCTCTTTCCCAGTCCTATTTTGAGAGCCTTCTAACCTAACCAGACTATTCATAAAGTTGCAGGGTAGTGTATCAAACAGTGTTTCTTTGCTATTCATAAGGTTTTCCCTGGCCAATTCTTTGAGAAGTGGACAGTCTCTTCCTTCTTCCTAGTCTATCTCAGTCTGTAAGCTGGGCTGATACCTGTGCACCATGTGCATCCCGCCGGGTTTGAAACACCAGCGACGTCACCACGGTAGGACAAACTGACAGACAAGTCTGTCTCCCTGTTGGAAACCTCTCATACCACCCTTACCTGGGTCCCTGTGGCTGACTGCTCCTCTGTCCGGGTTCCTGCCTTTTAATCCCCTTTCTGCCGCTCTACCGTCCTGCTGCCTTGGGCGTGCCTGGGTTCTCTCTCCTCACCCGGACCCTGCTGACTGCTTTTTATCCCCTGCTGTATACATTAAAGAATAACATAGAATCTGCAAAACACTGCATAACGTGGATGAACTTGGAGGACATTATGCTGAGTGAAGTAAGTCAATCACAGAAGGGCAAATATTGTTATTAGTCCATTATTGTAAAAAGTAAAAGAAAGGTTTATAGAAGGAAATATAGAAGGAAATTTTCCTTCTTGGTTACCAGGGGTGGGAGGGGAGGGGAAGGAACACTGTTAGATAGGCAGAGACAAGTATTGATTTTGGTGAAGAGAAGGGCAACGTACCAAATGTGAGTGATCAACATGGTGGCATTGAGGAAGAGGAAGACATAGAGTATGGGAGGTACAAACAACAAAGACGAACCCTTTTGCACATACAGTACTGTGTTGCCAGTGATGGCAAACATTGATCCACAGGTAGATAGATGGGTGGACAGGCTGAACTATTAGGTATGTCTATGCAGAGGGAGTGTGCCCATGACCATGTACAGGGTTGGCAGACAATGTTTCTACATGTGTATTTGTATGTTCTGTAAGAATTCCCAGGTATATAGTAGAGCTGACAAGGGACAAGGTAGTAGTCACTTCTTGGGCACAGCCAGCTACCCAGAGGGAGCGAGTAGTTGGACCTGTGGGTTCAAAACCATAGTTGCAAGGGACATCAAGCTCAACTGGCATAACATACTACCCAAAACATTGTTCCACATTCTCCTTTGGCGAATAGCAACTGGGATCTTAAAAGCTTGCAAGTGGGCATCTAGGTGCAACGATAGGTCTCTCTTCATCCAGAGCAAAGAAGAATGAAGAAAACCAAAGACGCATGGAAACAATTAGTCCAAGTGACTGGTACACCATATGATCCTCAGCTTATACAACTATGAGACCAGAAAAACTAGATGGTGCCCGGTTACCACTGTCAACCACTTGGAGGGGATCTATGTAGGAGATTCTGGATAGAGAAGGAGATCAATATTGAACAAAACTCATAATCATAAAAAAAAAATAAAAGTGACTAATTTGTTTGTCTGATAGACCCTGGTGGATCCCCTGAGAGTATGGCCCCTAGCTGCCCTTCAAGTCTGGAACTGAACCCACTCCTGTGGCTTCCGGCCAAACGAAAGACAGGCATATGAGCTGAACATTTACATTAGGGAGATACACTCCTTGGAGAGATCCATCACGGGAGAATAGAAGGGCTGTGTATGCACAGGGAGACAGCACAGGGACCAGGAGTGCATGGGAGGGAAGAACACAGGGAAGTGGTAAGTATGGGGAGGATGTGGGAGGGGAGCTGTTTCATTGTGGAAAATTGCAGTCAATGTCATGAGACATTGTATGTGACTTGCTGTATGGAAAATGAATTTGGTCTGTAAACTTTCACCCAAATCACAATAAAAATTTAAAAAAAAGAAAAAAAAGAAAGAAAGTAGATTGCCTGGTCTTCTTTCCATGGAGTGGCTTGTGGGTGTCAACTGCCAGCATTCTGGATAGCAGTCAAATGCCTTAGACACTACACCACCAGAGCTCCTTGCATATTCTCAACAACAAAAAATAATAAATAAAAATCCAGGAATGGACTGATGGATAATTAGACAGTTTTGATATAGGTGAAGGGATTTGAAAAAGAAAGAAAGATTAGCCATTAGCTGATAGTTTTTGAAGCTAGGTTATGGACACATGGAGATTCATTGTACTAGCCTTTGTTTCCGTTTGAAATATTTTGTAATAATAATAAAATCTAGGAACAAAAAAATACATAAAGATATAGATGAAACAAGATAGGCATGATTTATGTGTCAAAGTTGTATGCTGGATAAATGGGGGTTTATTGTATTATTCTCACCAACGTCTTTTAAATTTCTTGTAATACAAAATTGGGGGGGGGGATGTTGGGGTAAAGTTGGACAGGGTGACCAGAGTACAGAGTCTGGAACAGAGGCTGAGGTGCTAAACCTGGGCTTCAGAGATTCAGGAAGGGAGGGCTTACCTTATAGAGAACCTGCCAGTCGCTGACCTTGGTGTGGGACAACTTCATGCGTTTTAGAATCAGCTACAGTCAGACAAGAAGACAGCCATTGTTTTCCCTCCCTGACCCGAACTCCCCTCCAGAAGCCCAGTGTCCAGGATCAGCCCTGGACTTCCTTCCTCACCCGTGTCCCCCACCCTGGCCATGAGGGTCTCTGGCTCACAGGCACGTTCTTGATGTGACCCAGCAGCCGATGAAGCATCTGAGCCATTTCCAGATTCTGGGGTAGCAGGAAAAATTGAATGACGTCCAGACGGGAATTTAGTTCCCCCAGGTCCCGAGTTGGACGTGTGAACCACAGCCTGGAAAGGGTAAAAATTGTATCTGTTCTCACTGTGGTCTTGATCTCAATTTGTCACCACGTGTTTGGAGTCCCTGGGAATTGTTATAGTCTATATCTGACATGCTGTAGGGAAGTAATGGCAAGTGCAGTGTCCTTATACATGTGGCGTGTTTTACATATAGCTACAGAAAATCACTGGGAGTGAGCATGACAAGCATCACTGTGTCTGTGTATGACAGTTTCAGTGGGTACGAGCATGTGTTGTTCCATGTGGATGTGTGATGGAGCATGTCAATATTTGAGATGAAGAGCAGTGTGTTGGGGTATTTCTCTGCCAACACTCCGACTCTCTCTTGGCTGAGTAGGAGGGGGTGAATCAGTATGAGTTTGTTCATCTTTTTTAGCTGTGAAAGTGGCTCTGCGTGTAATAGCACCAAAATTAGTCTTTTTGTGTTCTTACTGTGAAAGTATATAACCGCCCATGTGAGATAATAAACCTTCGATTCATAATAATGGTCATCTTGGCAGGAAAGGAAGGCGGGAGGAGGGACACTTAAGTGGCTTCAAACAGCACTGCTTTGTTATTGAGATGGCTAATACAGAGTTTGCAATATTTATATTTCTACCTTTGCATCTGAAGTATTTCTTAAGAAATTAAATAAATTAGCATGGAGGGATGGACACGGGAAAGAGGTAACTATTGGGAGGAAGTGGGAAGGGAGCTGTTGCATTGGGGTAAATTGTAGTCAATGTCATGAGACAAAGTATATGTGAACTGCTGTATGGAAACTGAATTTGCTCTGTAAACTTTCACCCAAGTCACAATAATAAAAAAAATTAAATTAATTAGTGGACAGAAATAGATGTCGCATCTGTGCTTTTCTAATTCTGGGAGCCCCTATCTCCCTTGTGGCTATGAAGAGTAGGAGAATTTGTAAGGAGTGTGAACCCAGGGATTCTTTTCTACATTAGCGCATGCCCTTAGGCATGCCATTTCATATCAGAGCCAAGATGTGGAGGAGACACTGAAGCCTGAGGCTGGGTACCTCCCACTGGTGTCCATGGCCAGTTATCCCATGTCAGAATACTTAGGTTAGAATGAAGAAGTTCCAACCCAATTCGAAGTTTGGTTTTAGGCATCTCTGCTCTTGGCTACAGAGGATTCCAGCCAGTGTTGGATAGGCTAGTCTGTGAATACCCATGTGTAAGCCTATTTCTGTAGTGATACTGCCTTGGAAACCCAAGGAGGGGTCGCTATGAGTCAGGGCCAACTCAAAGGCACATAACAACAACAATAAGCCTCACCAAGCCAATTGTTTTATGAAAAAAAAACCCTACATATCTCTTGACTCATGTGCTGCTAGTGCCAGAAGACATTTTAGTGATCACTTACAAGTGCCAAACTCCCTAATATTACAGCTAAGGAAATGAGGCCCTTAGAGGACAAGCAACTTGTCCAAAATCATACTGCTGATAAATAGCACAGCTGGGTCTCAAACTCAGGCCTCCAGACTCCTAGGACAGTGCTCTTTAGGACATATTGTGCCATCCAGTCACCTTCCTGGTGCCCTGTGCAGCTTTAGGCAGCTGGATCTTTACTTCAGGTTATCACTCAGTACTCTGTAAGATCCTACCTGGGAAATCCATACTCCTTCCCCACCTTTAAATCAACTGTCTTCTCCACCTAGAATCCCTTTCCTTTCATCCCTGACTGAGGTTAGAGTTGTACCTGAAACACTGGAGAATGTGCAGGTAATTACACTACCCCACCAATTATCTGGAGATGACCTAAGATTCTTCTAAATTAACTCCCAAAAGCTATCTGATGCAGGGCAGGTGAGGTGGGGAAAGGATTGTGCAACTGTAGACTAGCAAAGGCTTCTGTTCTAAGCTTTTAGAGATAAGGCAACCAGTGTACTTTTTCATGTACTATGTTCACTCAACCAGTGCTACCAAGTACAAGGCCATGTGCCAGGCGTCGAGGTAACAGTTCACAGCTCTGAGGGTGAGCAGATTCACAGACTGCTAATTCTAACCAGCAGTGATAGTGCAACCAGAAAAACATAAACAAGCACTAAGTGAGCACACAGGAAGATGTACGCCAGTCTCCCTCAGGTACCTGTGAAAGCTTCACCAAAAAGGCGACAGTCAGGTTGCATCTTGAAGAGAAAGTAAGATTTTGACAGGTAGAGAACAGGAGAAAGACTTTCTAGAGAGAATAAGCATGGTATTTTCATAATGGCAAGTGGCCCTACATGACTTTAGAACATAGAGTGAACCCAGTAGAAAAGAACTTGAAGGAGGGGAGCCTGGAAACTAAAACTGGGCTAAATGGAAGGGGCCTTAAACATTATACTGCTAAAACAAAAATAAACCAAACTCACTGCCATCGAGTCGAATCTGACTCATAGCGACCCCTCCTTGGGTTTCCAAGATGGGTTTCCTTGGGTCTCCATATCACTATGGAAATAGATTGCCCAGCCTTCCTTCCAAGGAGTGGGTGGTGGGTTTGAACTGCCATCCTTATGGTTAGCAGTCAAATGCCTTAGGCACTACACCACCAGAGCTCCCTGCAGGGAATGGGGAAGCCTCCTGAGGGTTATGTTATATTATGTTATGTTATTTACTTCATCTATTTAAACTTGTAATACAGTGCCATGACATGCTCAGATCTGTGTTTTGAAATGATAAGTATTTTAGAGTAAAGGGTGGATTGGGGGAAAATAAAAGAGCAGAGAGACCAATTCAGGGGTGAATGCAATACTCCAGGCTAAAAATGATGATGGACAGAATGACAGCAGAGGGTGTGAGAGACATTTCAGGGTAGAATCAATAGGCATTGGTAAATAATTTAATATGGGGGTGGTGAAGGGGAACCATTAATCCAAGGTATATAGCTTGAGAAGCTGTATTTTGAACAATGCCATTAACCAAGATAGGGAACACAGGAAGAGGGGCAGGTCTGGTGGGCGTGAGATTTGGATACTCTGAGTTTGAGATGCCTGTGGAAACAGCAGGTGATGATGATATGCAATTAGCATTCCACATATAGAGCTTGGAACTAGAGACACAAATTTGGGAGTTATCTGAATTTGAAATGTGTTTGTTATAATTACAGAGATATTACAGTGTGTACACTGGTGTTTTATGGATGTGTTTCTGTTGCTTGTATGTATTCAAGTCTGTGTATCTGTGCTGACAACAGAAAATGAGAATAATACTAGCTACCACATGGAGTTGTTGTAAGGATTAAAGGCATTTAGACAGCACTGAGTAAAAAGGGCAATTGTTATCACTACTAGATATAGCGGTGGTGTGTGTGAATCTATGTACGTCTACTAGTAGGCATTAGCATGTAGTGTGTATGTGTAACTCATGCATTAGTGTGTAGCATGCGTGTGAGACAGACTCACCTGAGCAGCTTTTCTCCCCACTTACATCGGCATCTGTTAAGGATTCCTGTGAGGGGGAGGGGGTCAGGGAGTTAGCTCATTACAGGCAGAGGCCCCAGAAAGGAATGTGTGTGTGTGTGTTTGTGTGTGTGTCTAAGCTGAGGCATCTGGGTCAGGGGCACGGGTGTTGGGCAGGCTAGCCAGGAGGCGTTCCCTAGATACAGGACACAAAGGTAGCCAAAGCTGGCGCCTGGCTGCAAGCTGAGCTGGGATTACTGCACTCAGAGCTAGGAGAGGGACTGGGCAATCACAGGAACATTCAAGCAGAAGGATACACAGAGCAGGCGTAGTTAGCCTCACAAAGAACCCAACACACATCTGTAAACATGAGACACAACCCACCAACTGAGATATGCAGAGTGAAACCATGTGGATACTTGGGTCAAAGCCCCTAAAGCCAGAGACAACGGGTAAAGACTCTGTGCAAGTCAAAGACAAGCATTTACATACCTCTCCTTTTTACATAGGGTCTGGACAGGTGCATGCAGTAGAAGCATTTCATACAAACCCAGAAAATGAATCTCGGTTTGGTGAAGTAACAGCTGATATGTAAACAACATTTTACAATTAGTGGGTATGGGGAGATGCCCAAGCTCAGAGAGGGTACAGAGAGGATAAGAAAGCTGGATAGAGGGGAAGAGACACCTGGCAATGGGGGTAAAGTGGGAAGGAGGGCTGGGACACATCTTTGGAGGCAACTGTTATTCTGGAAGGTTTTTGTAGTATGAGATGAGGAAGGAAGCACACTTACCAAAAAGACTAAGCCCTTCCTTCAATCCAGTGGCCACTTTGTACACTGAGGGGTGAGACTCACTTTTAAATATCTGCAAAACACTGTCAGAGAAATGAAATCTGGGGTGATTGAAGGCTAGAGTTTTTGAGGTGAATGGGGGCTGGAGACTGAGAAAAGGGTGTAATAAATCCTCCTGAGGTCAAGTCTTTTTTTTTTTTAATTGTGATTTGGGTGAAAGTTTACAAAGCAAATTCATTTTCCGCACAGCAGTTCATGCATATTGAGGTCAAGTCTTAATGTAAGGTTTGCCCCTCAGTGCCTCAGTGTCTCCCTTTAGAGAAGGAGAGTGACACCTTTGTTCTTTCCCTTCCTCTCTTCCCCACAACTCCCTCTTCCTTTTCCTACAGGGAGAGAGATCTTAATAGTCTAGGATTAGGGAAACCGGAGCCTCATTAGGATCATTAGAAGCATTAAACTTAATCTTTCTCCCCACCCCCACCGAGGGCAGCCGGCTTCCACCTTCTTACCTGTAAGTGTCTTGATCTATGCTCACTAGATGGGTCCTGAGGACAAAAAACAAGCAGAATGGAAGGTGGCTGGGGTATGAGAGACTTGAGTTCATTGCAAAGCTAGGCTGCCCCCGACCCTCGCCTGTGAATACCACCTCTATCATGTCCCAGCACTCCACAAACCCTCAAGTTCTCCTGTGTGTCCTCCAGCACTTGACCTGCTGGGTCCCTGCCTCTTCCCCAAACTCTGTCTTACTTTTCAGATCTTTCATTCCCACCTTTACTTGAGTTGAAGTTAGGATAAATAACCTACAACACAAATTTCTTAAAGCCCAGGATGGGGACGCTGACATTACACTCTTCCAGTTCAACCCCGATTCTTCTTCGATTCAAGAACTTGAGCAGCCCTCCAAGTGCTCGAACCTGGAAGGGGATAAGTAGTGGAGGTGGGTAAATCCCAATGTCCTGGAGCCTGGACAACACCAGGGAAGATTATATTTTCCATAGCTCAGCCAGTACCTCTCAGGACTCCACCCTAGGACTGAGATGCTTCTGCTTTTCTCCAACCTTCCTCATCCCAGCCCTTATTCCCTGGGCCCCATCTCACCGTGAGGAGGCAGTCAAAGGGAATAATGGAAGAGAGGAAGAGGATTTTCTCAGTGGCAGTCATGGAATCTGGGATGAAGGAGTAGTTTCCAGAGAGGAGGCGCTGTTTGCTTATCTCCAGACCTACTTGAGGGAGGGGAAGAAGATAGAAGAGGGGAGGGAAAGGTCACAGAATCAATTCTAGAACTAGAAGGAACTGGACATCTTCTAGCCTAATGTTTTCATCTCCTTCTATTTATCTATTTATTATTTTTAAAATTTTTATAATGTTCCCTCCCTCCCCTCCTATCACTAGTAATCAACAAAGAAAGTTTCCTTCCATATATAAACCTTTCCTTAACATTTTACAATGATGAACTAATACAATATTTGTCCTGTGATTGACTTATTTCACGCAGCATAATGTCCTCCGAATTCATCCATGTTATGCATGTTTTGCAGATTCTACATTATTCCTTAGTGTCGCATAGTATTCCATTGTGTTTTCACCTCATTTTGAAGAATGCAACAATATAAGCAAGAGAGACTTGCTTGTGTGTGACTTGCCCAAGTCATTAACTGCATGTGTGACTTGCCCAAGTTCACACATGCAGTTAATGAAAAGTTGAAGCAAGAACCAAAATTCCAGACTCTTAGTCTAATTCTCTTTTCATTCTACATATCAAATAAAGTTGTCTGGCTGAGAGCACACCTGAGAAAGATAAATGGCTCAAAAGGATAAGATATATGTCTGGAGTTGAGGATTTTTGATCAAAAAGACTATATTGATGGAGGAACTAATAACACGAATGCTCTAAAAATCTAATTAGGATAGAACATTCCTTGTCCTTTTTGTAAACCTGTGAAGGTTATGGAAGCATCTTGTGGATCATCAGGGCCACTGGAAGCAGTGCCTTTTTTATTTTTATTTTTTAAGGGACAAATAACTTTGGCTTAAAGAGAAAAATTCCAACCATCAGAGCTGTCCAAGTGTCACTGCTCCCTCTTCCCTGGGGAGGCTCTCATTTCTAGACATGCCTGAGTGGATGTCTGAATCTTAAAGGATAGGGGGCAAGAAAGATTTGGGGGGGACTAGTCATGGGGCATGAGGAACACAAAGGTTAGGATGAGAGTAAGGTTAAGGGAGGACCTCTGATGATAAGGGTGGAACTAGGAGAAGGGGTTGGGAAACTGGGATGGGGACTAGGCAAAACAAAAAGAAGATGATACCAAAATCCACACTTGGCAAAAATACTATTTCAGGTCTCTTAGGCTCTGTTTGCTCCTGGGAGGCTGTGGGGGAGGCAAAAGAAAAAAGGCCATCACCCTGTACGTCTAAGTTCTGCCTCTGCCCCACCTTCCCTGTTGCCCAATTCTAGCTTTTGGCTCTAGCTCCCTCCTAGACTCCTCTATCTCCTGGAACATTCCATACCTTAGTTCTCTTCTTTGCCCAGCCCTTACCAAGCTTCCCCAGAAACTGAGTCATATTTTCATCCTGTTTGGCGCTTGTAACAATGGACCGGGGATTGATTTCATCCAGAACTTGGAAAGAGAATGGAGACCTGATGAGTTAAGAGATCTTTATTCTTTAACTAAGAGGGAACCCATCAACCTCCCCTTGCTAACCTCCTCCCCTCTCAAAAACCGAGATTTCCTCCCTCTAAGAGCAAGGAGTGCTCTGCACATTGGGAGCATAGATAGGAGTCAGGAATGAGATTCAGGGAAGAAGAGTAGTGAGATTGGCTGGGGTGGAGGTAGGAGGAAAGAGCAGTGCCCTGGAGATTGTCACTAGACTATGAACCCCTGGAGAAAGACATGACTGATTTCCTCAGAACTATATCTCCAACACTTGATACATAGTAAACACCTAATAAATATTGGTTGAATAGTGAAATGAATTCCTAAGAACAACAGAGGAAATCTCTGGGAGTTAACTAATAAAATGCTATTCAGATTGAGTCAGGTAAGGGCATATGAGTGAGACACACTCCCAATCCCAGACAATAGAACAATTTATGGTTCTGTCCCCACCTCTCTGGAGAAGCTTGAGGGTCTCATGGTCTGGGGCATCTGGCATGAAATAGATGGTGGAGTCACTAGTGTCATAGTAGGCAATGCCCAAGTATCCTGAATTCCACAGCACACACAGATGGATCTGACCAGTGAGGAAGAAAGGAAACCAATATCTGAACCACTCATAAATCCTGGATAACTAGTTGTCATTGAGTCAATTCTGACTCATGGAAACCTATATGGTACAGAGTAGAACATTTCCATAGGGTTTTCTTGGCTGCAATCACTATGGAAGAAGCCCTTATGGTGCAACGATTAAGCACTCAGTTGCTAACCAAAAGGCTGGCAGTTCAAACCCACCTCACAGCTTTGGGGAGAAAAGACCTGGCAATCCGCTCCTGGAAAGAGGACAGCCCAGAAAACCCTATGGGGCTGTTCTACTCTGTCACATGGGGTCAAACCAAAAACCAAACTCATTGCCTTTCAGTGGGATCCAACTCCTAGAGACCCCTCCTTGGGTTTGTGAGGCGGTATCACTACAGAAGTAGATTACCCAACTGTCCTTTCTGGTTAGCAGTCAAATGCCTTAGGCACTACAGCACCAGAGCTCCTTCACATAGGGTCACTATCAGTCAAAATCGAATCCGCAGCACCTAACAACAATCTTTACAAAAGCAGTTTGCTAGGTCTTTATTTCACTCTGCTGCCGGGTGGTTCAAACCGGCAACCTTTAGGTTAGCAGCCCACCACAAACCGCTTGCACAACCCAGGCTCCTAAGGCAGGATAACGCATCATATTTATTTTATCAAATCTCTGAGCTGGGCATTACCATCCTCGTTCATTAAATGTGCAACGGACTCTCAGAGGTGATTTGCCCAGCTCTACCTAACCCCTTTTTATGCTAACATTCCTAACTCTCAAGTCTCCTAAGCTGAGCTCTCTCACAACATCGCTGGCCCCCAGAGACCTCCACCGGCTCTTCCTCGTCGTCCTCGGCATCTCCAGGAGCCAGCACTGGAGTCGGGACGGGGAAAGAGGCCGAACCTGCCCCGGGCGCAGGTCTTTGAGGCGTCCTGCCTGGGGTCGCTCCTAAGGAGGCCATAGGCTTGAGATTCTGCAGATGCGAAAAATTAAGGCGGTTCAGAAGCGGTGTTTCACCCGTTAGGGAGCTGGGGTAGGGTGGCACACAGAAATCAAAATCCACCGAAAACTTCTGGGCTGTGAGGAACGTTAAGAGCTGTGGGAACTGGTATGGAATACTAGACGGAGCGATTTCTCAAGTATTTCACTAAGTACATATAATGGAAAACTCATTCGCCCCACCCTCGTTTCTGTCTGTGGCCCAGAGAGGCGAGTTGTACACGTCCCTCATGGTCGCCGCCTCATGGTCTAAACTTCCCTACCCCAGCCGCCGCCAACGTGCGCTTTCCCGCCTTTCCAGTCACCGGTACTAGACTGCCTCACAAATCACAGCCAAGACACTGCAGAAAGGGCGCCCCAGCGCGAGGTCGGTGTGCTCAGGCACACGCCCTGCCCCCTGAGCCGCTAATGGCCGGAAAGACCCGGATCCCGCCTAGAAATCCAGAGAGAAGGAGGCGTGGACGGCAGGCCCAAAGAAGCTGGGTGCTGATTGGCCTATTTGCATTCTGGGCGGTGCCAGAAAGTTCAAACTTCCCGCCCTCTGCCGTTGCTTAGCTGCAGGACATCTGGCCCTCAGTGTTTCTGAGCTTTGATTGACGCCGGGCAGAGCCGGTGAGAAAGTCCGAAGCCGAGATGTTGCCCGAGCATTGTGGAATTGGGTGGGGGCTGGTACAGGGAGGAAGCCGATCTTAAAGAGCTAGATCACATTCTTTCTGGAGAGTGGCGATAAAAAAAAAAAAAAGAAACCCACTGCCAACCAGTCGATTCCAACTCATAGCGACCCCCACTGGGTTTCCGAGGGGGTAAATCTTTATGGAAGTAGATTGCCCAGTCTTGCTTCCGTGGAGTGGCTGTTGGGTTTGAACCACCAACCTTCTAGTTAGCAGTCAAATGCCTTAGACACTGTGCTACGAGAACTCCTTAAGAGTGGCGATAAGCCACATAAATTCAACTTGCACCTCAACTGTAAGTTAATATTTGTACCTTCTGAGTTAATATTTATAAAGGGCTTAGAACAGTGTCCCGCGAACATAGTAAGTGCTCCATGAGTGTTTTAAATAAATAAGCGGAAATAAGAAGTGAGACTGCTATCTCAGTCCTCCTTCCTCTGTTTCCTGGGTGCAAAGTATAACTGCCCCCACAAGAGCACCTCAGGTCTAATTTAGAATTTTCGGTCCCCAATTAAACCAAATTCCAGCAGAGAAAAGTAGATCCTATAAGACCACCTACACCCCTATTGGGACACTCCCATACCCCTTCACTTAGGGACCAAGGCAAAACCAAACCCACTACCAATCAAACCCACTGCCAGTGAGTGGAATCTGACTCATAGCAACAGGGTAGAACTGTCCCAGAGGGTTTCCAAGGCTGTAAATCTTTATGGAAGCTCCTGTGGAGTGGCTGGTGGGTTCAAAACACTGGCCTTTTGGTTAGCAGCCTATGCCTTAACCACTGCACTACCAGAGCGCTCTCTCACTTGCGGGCTCTCTCTCTCTCTCTCACACACACACACACACACACACACAGACACACACACACCCTTAAAAACAGAAGTGTCGTTCATTCATTCGATGACTATTTAGTGCCTACTCTGGCCAAGGTGATGGACTCAAAGCAATGAACCAGATTAAGTCACTGCTCCATGAAGCTTATTTGCGTGTGTGTGTGTGTGTGTGTGTGTGAAATGTGTGTGTGTGATGGAGACAGAAATAAACAAATACATACTTAATAAAATAGATTCCTTAAATAGATCTTCCCTTCTGCTCTGAAACGGAGAGATCCCACCCACTCAAGAGGTTATGAAAGGTGGTGGGGGTGAGATGACCTGGCCCTGCTGACCACTGATTGGAAAATTCTCTTCAGAGAGAAAGGTGGGGGAACAAGTTGAGGTCTGGGTTAATGGTTACCCTGGCAAATTATTGAGCAATGGAGCTATGGAAACCTGAGGGAGGCCCGGGCAGCTCTGGGGAGTATCAAGGAGGACCACACCTTCCAACCAGGGGTGGGGAGAGATTAGGGACTGGTTTACCAAGCTGAGGAGGGGGAAGGAGTAAAAAGAGAAGCCCAGAGAAGGAAAGAAAAGATGAGATAGGAAAAAAACAAAGACAAGGAGATAAGATAGAAACTTCTCTCATGAACCATTTAAGGGTGCAGGCTTGAGCCTCAAATCCACTCTTGGATGGCTCCAGGAGAGGGCAGCATTGCTTGTCACCTTGGGGAGTTAAGGCAAGATATCTTGTGGGTAGCCAAGCCAGCCAGCCAAAGTCAATATTGATGATCAAAGCAGCTGCAGCTGTAGCACTGCAGGATGGAAAAGAGAGGCAGGGGAGAGGCTGCCAAACCTGTTTGTGCCCATGTGCCCAGGGCTGGCCTCATTTCCCTGAGGGAAGGTCTATGTAGGACACTGACCAGCTGGAGCAGGACAGAACCCTGGGAAGGAGAGCTGCTTTGACCTTACTCTGAGGGGAGGGGTCCTGTCTGCTGATTTTGAGAGTTATTCATGGAGGGGAGCACCACACACACAGACACACACACATCCGCATGGACTCATTCTACATTCTTATTTGTTAGTTAGGTGCCATCGTGTTGATTTCGACTCACAGTGACCTCATGTGACAGAGTAGACCTGTCCCATAGGGTTTTCTAGGCTGTACTCTACAACAGATCCCCAGGTCTTTCTCCTCTTGGAGCCACTGGGTGGGTTAGAACTGTCAACCTTTCAGTGAGCAGCCAAGCTCTTAACCATCGTGCCACCAAGGCTCCTTCTACATTCTTCTTATGTTGTTGTTGTTGTT
>NW_006921881.1:1219433-1226492 GCF_000298275.1 Orycteropus afer afer
CAACCTTCCTTCCGAGGAGTGGCTGGTGGGTTTGAACCGCCAGCCATCTGGTTAGCAGGCAAGTGTCTTAGCCACTATGCTACCAGAGCTCCCCATTCTTCTTATAGGATGTTACAATTCAAGAGAGCAAACACCATATATACCCTTTCTTTCTGAGGAGAGAGGCAGACCTTCCACTAGGAAGGAGAAACTCACAGAAGAGGAAGCAGGAGAGGAAACCACTAACTGCTGGTGTCTAGTAGCACATCGTGTCACTCCACTCCACTTCTCACTCAAGTCTCTAGCTTTCTTTAAACCTCCAGCCCTTTTGTTTGTTTGTTTGTTCTCATTGCCAGTTTTCCTGGAACTGTGAGTCTTTTGTTGAACAGAGGCTGACAAGGGGAAAAGAGATGGGATGGTTGGAAAGGAGAAATTTAGGATGTGGGAGAAATTCTGGGTGTTTACTCAGTTTGGAGGACATATTCTGGGGCTAAGGAGCTCTGGTGGTATAATGCCTAAGGGATTTGACTGCTAACCAGAAGGCTGGCCGTTCAAACACACCAGCCACTCCTGGAAAGAAGGTTGGGCAACCTACTTCTGTGGTGATACCGCCTTAGAAACCCAAGGAGGGGACTATGAGTCAGGATCAACTTGATGGCTTTGATTCTGGGGATGGATAGAGCTACTCTTTCTCTCTACTGATTTTGTGCCCCCAAGGATTCCACTCAACACTCTGCTATCTGATTTTTGTTTTTCTCCCCTGGCAGGTCCATCTACCACCAGCCCACAGGGTCAGCACAGTTCCACCTACCAATGCAGCTCTACCCCAGACTACAATAGCCCCAGGATATCGCCAAGGTAACCTGTCAGTGAGAAAAGGACAAGGGGGACAGGAAGGGGCCCAGAGTTGGCAGGCAGAAGTTGAAGCATTAAAGCCCAGAGAAGGAATGAAAAGATGAGATAGGAAAAAAACAAAGACAAGGAGATAAGATAGAAACTTCTCTCATGAACGATTTAAGGGTGCAGGCTTGAGCCTCAAATCCACTCTTAGATGGTTCCAGGAGAGGGCAGCGTTGCTGACCAGGCTCTGGGGAAGGTACTGCTCCCCGCCCCCAGGGCCCCAGGCTCAGCTTCCTGTTTCCCTAGCACAATGCTTGGTGTCTCCCTGAGAACATCCCCTGCCTTCACCATCTTCTCCCCCTACCCCACTTCTACTTCCTATTTCTTCTCCCGGACCACAATCCTAACTCAGAATTTGGACTGGAGTCTGGAAAGAACATGGAAGAGGGAACAAAGGTCCACCCTTTCAGTTCTAAAATCCTTTTTCTAAGCTCTATCAACTATGCCCAAGCTGTTGGTATGAGGGTGGAGTACTGTTTATTCTCTGATTAGTGAAACAGGGAAACTGAGGCAGAAACCAAGCCTTGTGTCCAGAAGATGGCTGGAGAAACAAGGGGTTCCCAGTATTTCCTCTCCTTAACACCCCTAGATTCAATCCTCTGGAGGACCTGAAGACCTCTCCTCTGGGCCCACTCCCTAGACCCAGGAGTCCAGCCCCTCCCTCAGTCCCCACCCCAGGTTCTAGGCGGGGCCGGTTGGTGAGTCAGAGGCTCCCTGATCCAGCCTGGGAGGGGACGGAGCTGAAGGGAGCTGGGCATTGGGTACGCTGAGTTGGTGGAGAGACCGTGTCTGAAGCGAACCTGTCTGATCGGGATTGTGTCGCACTGAAGGGACAGCCCTAGGTCCAGGGAAAGACTCCCTTTCTGTGAGACCCGCCTTCCCTGGCCCCAGCCCCTCCCAGTTCCCCCAGCGACAGCCGCTTCCTGGTCCCTGTTTCAGCCATGGCTGAAGAACAACCACAAGTTGAATTGTTCGTGAAGGTAAGGACACCCTCTCCTTCCTTGGCTATCCTCCGAATTTCTGGAAGCCAACTTTTTCACCTTTCCTCAGCTCCAGCCTTAACTCCCGAACCCCTTCCCTCCTGGACCCCCACCTCTTGTCCCACAGGCAATCTCCAAGGGGGGGTTGGGGGAAGGGGGTATACTGTTGACTTGTGAGCTGGTAAAGAGCTTTCTAGGCTCCATGCTGAAAAGTTTGTAAAAGTGCAAGTTTCCCACAGCCTAAGGGAGAGGAATGTAGAGGAAAAGGAGTTCCAGGGCATTTGAAAAGATTGACTGGGAGTGGAGGGTGGAGGCGAGCTCGTGGAAGTACTGAAAGAGAAAGGGACAGCGAAAGCCACAGGGTTTGGGAGGAACAGTGATCAGGACATGTGGCCCTAAGAGATCTGAGGTTGAGGGTGTGGGGTGAAGTGGGAGATACTTATAGGAGGGTTGCAGGTGGGGGAGTGAGGTTCCAAGGAAGAGGGTGTGTTGTGGGAGGCCATGGGGGTGTGGGTGTGGGTGGGTGGGAGGGAATAAAGTGGGAAGAATTGTGGGATGGAAAAAAAAAGAGAAGTGTGGGAGCAAGATCAAGAAGCAGGGCGAAAGATAATGGGATGATAGCACTTATTCCAGTGACCTGGGGAAGCATGAGACAGGGAGGCAGCAAGAAGATAGATGTTTGGCTATAGCTACAAGAGTACATGATGAGGGAGATCAGGAGGAGGAGGGGAGCTGGGGTTGGGCTTTTAAGAGCTTGGGAATGAGAACCAGGAACCTCTCTGTGGATGTGGACGAGGAGAGGTGTTCTCATGGCATTTGGGTATCAAACCACAGGAAGCAGCCTTCCAGGTTTCTGCCCTGCTCCCTCCGAGGAGGAGGAGGAGGCCGTCAGCCACTCCCTTCCCCACCCCACCCACATTGTCTGGCTTTCCCTGTCTCTCTTTGCCTTTGATGTCCTCTTCTCTGTCTGTGTCTCCGTCTGTCTGTTCATTCTCCCAACCTTCCCTTTCCTGTCTCCCTACTCTCCACTTTCCCCCTTTTGTTCATCTCGTTGTCTTTGTGTGTTCCTGCCTGTTTCCCCCTCTCCTTTATGCTTGGATTTCTCAGGCAGTTATTCCCTCTCTCTCTGTCCAGTGAGGCAAGCCGAGTCTGGGTCCAGCAGCCTTAGGTGTGGTCCCCACTTCACTCTCACATTTGCCTCAGGAGCTATTTTTACTCCTGGGTGAGGCAGTGCCTAAGAGGTTCTGGCCCTGTGTCCTGTGTGAGGATTATTGGGAGCCAGACCACTGATTCCTCATGCCAGGAGACCTCACCCCCACAGCAGGGTCAGTGGGAAGAGGGAGGTGGCCTTAGCTACCCAGGCGGAAGCCTTACAGGTCCCTGCCCCCACGTCTTTGCCAGGAAGGAAGCTGCTGAGGCCAGAGATATGAGAGATGAATCACCCTCAGCATAGGGGAGGTGTCCCTTAGGGGATGAGGTCACCACTTGCCAATTAGAGAGCAGCCCCCCTTTGCAAGTCCCTCCACATCTCTAGTGTGAGGCTCAGGACCCCTTGACACTCCACGGAGAAACAGCTTGAGTGGAGGTACAAAGAACAAGAACTCTGACTTCTTCCAAACCCTGCTCCACCTCAAGTCCTGCTCTCAGGTCCTAATCCATTGAGAAACTGGGAATCTGGGCCATTAGCTGCAACTTCGGCCTCACCAAAGTCCCACACCCCTTCTCTCTCTGGAGTCCAAGTTCTCTAAGACCTATTCCTTCTGCCTTCCTCCTACCTGACCTCAACTCTCTGAGGAACCAGAATCCTGCCTTTGCAGAATATTTCCCCTTTGACTCAGTTCAAGGGTGGAAAACTGAATTCTGGGGGAAGCTTTTAGTGGTGGGATACTGTGTATGTCATGACTAGGCAGAAAACAATTGGGTTGGAAGCAGGAGATGCGGAGAATGATTTGGGAAAGGGGATGGGGTGCACCAGGCCTAACCTTGGAGTGGGGGTTGCTTTTCAGGCTGGCAGTGATGGGGCCAAGATTGGGAACTGCCCCTTCTCCCAGAGACTGTTCATGGTGCTCTGGCTCAAGGGAGTCACCTTCAACGTCACCACTGTTGACACCAAGAGGTGGGCCCACTTCTGTTCCTTTAAATACCCCTCGTGCACACATGTGCACACACAAATACTCACCTACCTGTGTCCTTCCATGTGGAACATTTTTCCCCTCCACCCAGAGCCCTCTTTCCTTCCCACATCCCTCCATCTCCCCTTTCTGGTTCTCCCTGCCCCCTTTTCCTGTCCTGATGCCTAGCATCTTCCTCCAGGCGGACCGAGACAGTGCAGAAACTGTGCCCAGGAGGGCAGCTCCCCTTCCTGCTGTATGGCACCGAAGTGCACACAGACACCAACAAGATTGAGGAATTTCTGGAGGCTGTGCTGTGCCCTCCCAGGTAAAGGGCCACTCAGAATGGGATGGGGTGGGGGGAGAGCTGGAAGATTCTGGGAAAGAGAGAGGGTGAAGAAATGAAAGATGGAAATGGTGATGAGGCTACAGCAGGGAGCTGAGCTCCTCTCAGGAAGGCATCTTACCCTGTTTTTCCCACTGGTTCTCAGGTACCCCAAGCTGGCTGCTCTGAACCCTGAGTCCAACACAGCTGGGCTGGATGTATTTGCCAAATTTTCTGCCTACATCAAGAATTCAAACCCAGCACTCAATGATAGTGAGTCTTGTGGGTTGGAGGCCTGGGTCCTAAGAGGAATTGGGGAGAGCAGGGGGACTGAGAGGCAGTAGGGTACCTAGAAGTTCAGATATCAGGGAGATGGAGAAGATGCTGATAATCCTCTTCCCCTCTCTTATTTTTGCTTAGCCCTCATATTTCCCTGCATTCTTACTAGTTATGACTTTTAAACTTCTCATTGGTTTCCTAGCCTCTTGTGCCCCATTGGGTACTAGTTGGCCACTGGACTGCTTTCTGCTAGAATAGGGTTGTACTTAGGAACAATGACTTTAGAGCAAGACCAAAAAATAACTAAACCAAACTCACTGCCATCACAGTGACCCCCATTGAATTTCTGAGGCTGTAAATCTTTATGGAAGCAGATTGTCCCATCTTCCTTCTGAGGAGCTGGTGGGTTTGAACTGCTGACCTTCTGGTTAGAAGCCAAATACCTTATCTACTATGACACCAGAGCTCTTTATATCCACACTACCTGAGTCCAAATCCAACTAGGTGTGTAACCTTGGGCAAATCATTTCACTTTCTATACATCCATTTCCAGATTTATAAAATGAAGATAATAGCTACTTCATAGGTTGTTATGAGAATTAAATGAGTTTTTATATATAAAGAACTTAGAGTAACTTAGGAAACTAACTATATCAGTGTTAGTTATTATTTTGGATTGACCTCCCCATTATTATCTACCCCCCCACGGACCTCGCTAGTTAGGGCTTATTACCAATGTTCTAACCAGTTCTCTTGCACAGATCTGGAAAAGGGGCTACTGAAAGCTCTGAAGGTTTTGGACAATTACTTGATATCCCCACTCCCAGAAGAAGTGGATGAGACCAGTGCTGAGGATGAGGGCATCTCTCAGAGGAAGTTCCTGGATGGCAATGAGCTCACCTTGGCTGACTGTAACCTCTTGCCAAAGCTCCACATTGTGCAGGTGGGTGCTCAATGTGAGGAGAGGATGCCCCCTGGGATAGCTCTTCAAGGAACTTCCAAATGGGCTTTCCATGACAACCACTCCAAAGGTGGCTTCTTCTTAGGTTTCCATAGATTGCCACCAATGGCAAACCCCACCCCGTCCCTCTTGGCAGTCATTGCTGGCAAGACCACTGCTTGAGAGGATTAAATTCCATGATACAAGATGTGGGTGCAAACAGACTTAACATCCCAGTATTACTTTCAAGAATGCTCTTTCTGTCTCTGTATCACTGCCAAATCCCTAGATCAGACAGAGCAGGCTTTTCCTGAAGTCAAAGGTTTACCTCTTTATAGCTTCAGTCTCCACTTCCTTTTGTGGAAGATGAAAACTGCTCATTCCAATGTTGCTCTCATAGTCTCAAAGCTATGGTTTAATTTTTGACACGTGGGTCCAATGTCAGTCTGCCACACAACTATGTATTGAGAATCTGCTATGTATGAGGCACTGAAAGATACAAAGATGTATGATTGGTCCTTGCCCTCAAAGTGTTTGAAATCTAGCTAAGATAAAACATTCACATGAAAGCTAGTAATACATAATTCAAAGCCAAAAAAAATAGAGACAAAAATCACTGGAGATTCAACACTAGAATTTTATGGCATATAAATCATATCTCAATAGGGAAAATCAAGAGGAGAAAAGTAGCACCACAAAATAGGGTGGTCTGGAAATGGGTTGGCTGTTATTGGCTAGAGTTTCAGTAAGTAGAGAGGAAGGGTGAAGACATTGCAAGACAGTGTGGGGTTAAGAAAGATGATTGAATAAAAAGATTAATGTGGGAGATTAGAATCAATAGGAAGAAAGAAAAGTCAGACAGTGGGGGCACTTGAATGCCTCGATAAGAAGGATGGATTTTACCATGTAAGCAGTAGGAGAAGGGGAAGACCACCAGCATGACAGCCATTGTGGTTATTCAGGGCTAACATTTTGCTCCCTCTCCTCTGGCCACCCCTAGGTTGTGTGTAAGAAGTACCGGGGATTCTCCATCCCGGAGCAGTTGCGGGGAGTGCATCGGTACTTGCGCAATGCTTATGCCCGGGAAGAATTCTCCTCTACCTGTCCAGATGATGAGGAGATTGAGCTGGCCTACGAGCAAGTGGCCAAAGCCCTCAAATAAGCCCCACTTCAGGCTCTGCTGCCTCCCTCCATTTTCTCCACAGAGGCCCTAGGTGGTTTCCACATGGCTACCCAATGGACACACTCCAAAATGGCCAGTGGGTGGGGGATCCTGGAGCACTTGCTCAGGGCTGGCTTAGAGGGATGAGGAAAAGGATGATAGGTTGGGTGAAATTTTTATTGTGGGGTGGGGTGGGTAGGACAACATATTTCAGTAATAAAATACGGAATGAAAATTTTGTGTTTCTACACAAAGGCGGCATGAAGTCTGAGTGATACGGAATGAGGAGTGGGTCAATGACCTTGCACTCAAGACGGAGCAAGGAATTAAGATGGGGTGTATGCCGTGGTCCTGCTGTTTTTAGTGTGAGCTGAAGCTTGATT
>NW_006921881.1:1226592-1253029 GCF_000298275.1 Orycteropus afer afer
CCGCCAGGGCCGGCCAGATCTGGGTGGGCCCAAGCGGGGCTCGTGGGGCGGGGCCTGAGTCTTGGGGGGGGGGGGGCACAGTCCCAGTGGAATGGGCGCGGCCTAGCAGGGCGGAATGGGCGTGGCTTCTGGGAGCACCGCCCAGTCCCGCTTAGACAATGCCCCGGAGCCGCCAGACCGTCGCGCCCCCGCCCGATCTTAGTTAAAGAGCTCTCCTACCCTGGGACCCCCTCAAAAACCAGAGCTTCCAATCCCTGAGCATTGAAGACTAGGACTCTCCTCTCCACCAACTCTGCTTTCGGGAGGGAGGGACCCACGCCGAGATTGCAGCTCGGCAGGAGTGGGGGTGGCTGCAGGAGGTGAGTCTGGGGTGAGGGATGTCCCCAGCACCGTGTGGGGACTTGAGTTTGGTTCTTGGGGCTGCTGGACCATGGCCGCACTAGACGGAAAGTGCAGGGGACCAACGTTTATTTGCGGAGCTTGGCCGGGCGGACTTTCGAGAAGATGGACTGGGGGACCGGCTCCGGTACCCTGAGTGGCGCCTGCTCCCCGGAACCACGCCCCCCCAGGTTTCCCCGCCCCTCATTTCGTTTTCGACCTCTCCCAGTCCCCCGAGACTTGGTCTGGTTTATACTCGGTCGCGCTAGGGGCAGCGTGACCGGCTGGGGTGCAGAGAGGATGTTTAACTCTTTACGCACTATTCCCTCCTTCCTGGCTCCTCTTTTCCTTCCTCGTTCGGGCATCCAAGACTTCATCCCCCAGGCCCTGGCTCTATTCTTCAGTCTCAAAACCCTTGTATATCCCTCGCTGGACTTCAAGTCCCTCCAGCAGCAAGCAGCTTAGGGTTAAGGGGGCGGGGCCGCTGCATTTTTGGGGAATGAGCGCATCCTAGCGGCTGCCAAGAGGGGAGTCTGATAGGAACCTCACGACGCCCCCAGAGCTGGGGCAACAGGTGTTTTGGAGACCAGGGATCCCAATCCTGTTCGACAGATTTTCCCCAAAGCAGCAGACTTTCGAGGGTGCGGGGTGGAGGGGATTCGGCAGGAGAAGGAGGTCTAGAATGGGTGGGGCGAGTGGGAGGGGCGCCCGGAGATGGCAAGTAGACGACCTGAGCTTTCTTAACCACCCCCTGTGCCCTTCTCTGCATGTTTTTCTTTGCTTCTCCTTTCTGTCTCTTCTCCCAGACAGGTGAAGTAAAACACGAAAACTAAGCAATCGGCGCTGACGGAGGAGGGCGTCTGTGTGGATGGGATGGGGACGCCGGGGGAAGGGCTGGGCCGCTGCTCCCATGCCCTGATCCGGGGGGTCCCAGAGAGCCTTGGGTCAGGGGAGGGTGCGGGGGCTGGTCTCCCGGCGCTGGACCTGGCCAAAGCTCAGAGAGAGCACGGAGTGCTGGGGGGTAAACTGAGGCAGCGACTGGGGCTGCAGCTTCTAGAACTGCCTCCTGAGGAGTCGCTGCCGCTAGGACCGCTACTTGGTGACACGGCCGTGATCCAAGGGGACACAGCCTTAATCACGCGGCCCTGGAGCCCCGCCCGAAGGCCGGAGGTGAGCGCCCGGGCGCAGACGGGAGGGAAGGGGGGGGGAGGGGGACGGGGAGTTAGAAGTCTCAGACTTTAGGGAAGAAATGGGGGAGGGGGACGCCTCTCAGCTTCGCGCCAGACTCCTCTCCTGCTCCAAGGTCGATGGAGTCCGCAAAGCCCTCCAGGACCTGGGGCTGCGAATTATGGAGATGGGGGACGAGAACGCGACGCTGGATGGCACCGATGTTCTCTTCACCGGTGAGGCTGGGGTGCTGGCATACCTGGGTTCTGATACAGGGAAGCAAAGTGGGAGACTGGGCCGTTTCAGGCCTTGTTTCCAACTCACTCTTATCCTCAAACCTCCATGGCCTCACTGGGCACAGGCCGGGAGTTTTTCGTAGGCCTTTCCAAATGGACCAATCACCGAGGAGCTGAGATAGTGGCGGACACTTTCCGGGTGAGTAGCTGGTTCAGTCTTGGGCAGGGGAGCGGGGGACCCACGAAGGACGGGAAACCTGAGAGCAGCCTTTGTTTGAGATAATTCCTTCACTCCTCTCACGCCCCTAAATACCTCCCCTTATTCTCCCTAGGGAGCTCTCTGGTAGCGTAGTGCCTAAGGCATTATTTGATTGCTAACCAGAAGGCTGGCGGTTCAAATCCACCAGCCATTCTTCGGAAGAAAGGTTGGGCAATCTACTTCCGTAGTGATACTGCCTCGGAAACCCAAAGAGGTGTCGCTGAGTCGGGTCCGACTCTTCGACTCTTCGGCACATAACAACAACAACATTCTCCCTAGGATTTCGCCGTCTCCAAAGTGCCAGTCTCGGGTCCCTCCCACTTGCGCGGGCTCTGCGGCATGGGAGGACCGCGCACTGTAGTGGCCGGCAGCAGCGACCCCGCCCAAAAGGCTGTCAGGGTGAGGAGGGGGACTGGATAGGACGGGGTGTGGTCGATGGACGTGGGCGTGACTCCCGGATGGGGAGACGGGGAGCTGAGAAGGCTAGAGAATTAGACTCAACTCCTGACCTCACGGAGCTGTCCATCTAGTGGGAAAGAACTCGCGAGTAAACAAGAAGTACAATAGTGGGAGAGGGCTATTGTTATTAATTTCCTCCTCGGGAGTTTCAGGAAACTCCCCAAAGGTAGCATCTAAGGTGTGACTTGAAGGATGGGTGAAACAGACAAGTATGGGCCCAGAAAAAGGGAGAAGAGGGTTTCAGGTGGAAAGAACTACATGTGAATTCGAGAGGGTGGCAGGTGCCCTGGAGTGGCTTCTGACTCAGTGACCCTATAGACAGAGTAGGACTTTCCCATAGGGTTAGGCTGTAATCTTTACAGCTGCTGTTGGGTTCAAACCCCAGATGGATCTTTCAGTTAACAGCCAAGTGCTTTAACCATTGCACCATCAGGGTTTCTTGAATTTGAGGTAGAAAGTAGTAAATGGAAGTAAAGTGCTTAGCATAGTGCCTGGCTATCATTATTATTTCATAAATGTAACTCTGTCCCCACCCTTAATGGTGGTTGGGCAAAAGCTTCCTCTTTCCTCTCCATCCTTCTCTCTCCTAGGCAATGGCGGTGCTGACCGATCACCCCTACACCTCCCTGACCCTCCCAGATGATGCAGCCGCTGACTGTCTCTTTCTGCGTCCTGGGTTGCCTGGTGTATCCCCATTCCTTCTGCACCGAGGAGGTGGGGACCTGCCTAACAGCCAGGAGGTGAGAGAGAGCAAAAACCCCACTGGCACCACTATCAAGAAGGAAGGAGCTGCAGACCTTCCTGGTGGGAGGACAGAGGGGTGGGGTGCCTTCTCTAGAAGCCTGGATGGGATACTCTGAGCTGACTGGAAATGGGGCCTGGCTCTGGCCTTGGAGTATTAACCCTTCCCTCAATGTGTCCTCCCTGCAGGCACTACAGAAGCTCACTGATGTCACCCTGGTACCTGTGTCCTGCTCAGAACTGGAGAAGGCGGGCGCTGGGCTCAGCTCCCTCTGCCTGGTGCTCAGCACACGCCCCCACAGCTGAGTCCTGGCCCTGGGTCCTGGTTGGCTAGGGGAAGGGTAGCAGTGAGAGTAGGAGGAGAGGAATGTTAGAGGATGGTGAGTAGGTAGTAGTGGGGAGAGGACCCCAAGATGGGGGGAGGGCATAGTGTGAGAAAAAAGATAAGGGCCATTGGGTGAGTCCTCTCTGTCAGAACCAATAAAATAGAACTGACCTTTTACACTGGGCTGTGGCTGCTGTCTTACTGGGCCAGAGGGGCAGGGGCAAGGCTCAAACCTGATTGTGGGTCAATGCTGGAAAGGAGGCCTCTCATTAAACAATGTTTCATTAGGTACTTACTCATTGCCTAGCCCTGGAATAGGGTCTTGGGTCCAAGATAGGTGAGACAATTTCTATTGTTAGGAGTATGTTCAGGGTAGAGAAGGGAGAGTATGGGCAGTTCACTCTCTGGATTTATCTGATGATTGAAAGAAGGGTAGATTACCAGCCACCCTGATTTGATGGAGAGGAAGAAATGATGCATCCAGGGACACTCACTTTCATTCACTCATTTACTAAAGCATGGCAGTGACATAAAAAGGGTCAATTTCCTGATATCAGGAAATTCAGATGCAAACTGAAGTATAGGCTGTAAAGGAACAATTACAGGAGGCTGTTGGTATGAGAAAAATAAGATGGCTTCCTAAGGCATCAGAGTGTATGCAGGGGTAGGGGGAAGAAAATCAGAAAAGGTTACATTTGAACTGAGTTCTGAAGATGAGTAAGAATTAGGCAAGTAGAGGGAAGGAAGGGAAAGCGTACCCCAGGAATAAAGAAATGCATGGGCAAAGGCATATTTGGGGGCTGAGGAGAATTTCTCTAAGGCTGTCACATTGTAGGGAGCTCTGGTGGCATGCTGCCTAAGGCATTTGATGCTAACCAGAAGGCTGGAGTTTCAAACTCACCAGCCACTCCTCAGAAGGAAGGCTGGCAATCTACTTCCACAGAGATGCTGCCTCGGAAACCCAAGAAGGGGCTGCCATGAGTTGGATCCAACTCCACAGCAGTGAGTTTGGCTTGGTTTTTTGGTCATGTTGTATGTGTGCAGAGTTAGTGACAAGGATGAGCCTGGAAAGTGGATAGTCCTGTAGCACCTTGTACCCAAAGCCAAGGACCATGAGTTCAGAGCTCATGGCAGGCTAAGGAGAGAAATACTGCGGTTCTGGAATAAGGGCTGTCAGGAGCAGGTTAGCATTTGGGGAGGATCTCTCTGGCTGCAGGGAGGACAAGGACAGGGGTGAGGTGGGGCTACAGGTAAAACAGGCAGGAAGTAAGGAGAGTAAAGGCAGCAAAGCTGGATATGGAGAAGGGTGTGGAGTTGGCAATGATATGATAGAAACAGAGGACTTGGAGGCTCTTTGTATGATGGGAAAGGGGGAGAGGTCTGCATGACTCTCACTTTCTGGCTTGGACAACTGGGTTGACCACAAGACTGAGTGGGTGTCTTAAGAAGTGATAATGAGTTGAACTTTGGACATCCTGTGTGTAAGATGTCCAAGGACATGCTGTATGTAGGGATGTCCCAGGGATAGTTTTGGAAATTTCAGATCTGAGATGTGAGCTGGAGATAAATCTGGGGCCATTCACAGAGATAAGGCCTGGCTATGAATGAGAACTTCCCAGAAGAAAGAGAAGGGAAAGAAAGAAAAGGACAAACACAGAATGGTTGGCAATGCTGTGGGTATAGGGAACAAGGAAAAGTCCAGAAGGAAGTCACCAGTAGCAAAAGAAAAGCTTAAAGAGGGCAATAGTCAAAAGCTAACCAGATGGATGCTAAATAATGTTTACGGGGTGTCTTCCTTCCAAGGAGTGGCTGGTGGGTTTGAACCACCAGCCTTCTGGTTAGCAGTCAAATGCCTTAGGCACTAAGTAACCAGAGCTCCTAACCAGATGAATGCTAAATAATGTTTACTAGCTGTAGCCATTAGGACATCACTGGCACCTTGGGGAGAACAGATAGCCATTTCAGTGGATGGGCAGTGAAAGGTAGAATGGAGAATGGAAGTAGCAGGTGTAGGACCCTGGTTCAGAAGTTTGACTGTGAAGGGAAGGGAAGAGACAGGGCAACTATCTGAGAGTTGTTGATGTCTTAAGATGGGGATGCAGGGCTTGATGAGGTTTAGTGGTTTGGCAAGGGCACCAGTGATGAAGGAGGGATGGGAGTAACTGAAGGAGACAGATCAGTAGCAGGGATAGCCTGGAACCCACCTATCCCATGGTGCCTTCCTTTTCCAGGTGAGGGGTGAAGGGATGGGAGCTATGGAGAGCTATGAGCCTCAGATTGTTAAGTTTGGAGTAAGGGTTTCCCTTCAAACTACAACCGCATAGATGGTGGAGGCATCAGCAGGAACGGCTGGGGACTGGCGGTGGGGTCTTCTCAGGGCTATATGGTCCAGGTCGGCATAAAGCAGGCTCTGAAGGGTGAGGAGGAAAGCAGGATAAGACCAGCAGTCTGATTTCCTTGGGGATCCAGGCCTAGGTCTTTCCCACCCCCCTTCCCTCAGAGATTCTGGCCAGCTTCCTCCATCTCCACGCCCTCACCGGCTCTTCTTCCGGGTCTCCTGGGAGCTTGGGTTCCTCCTCCATTACTGGCCTCTGCGGCTCGGCTTTCACCAGTGGAGCTATGTGGGGGGGACAGAGCTGAGGGATGGAGAGAGGATGACCAACTTGTCTGCTCCCAGCAAGGGCTCAAGACTCAGGAACTGAGGGGTAAGGAGTGTGCGGATAGGAAAATGGGGTAGGGTTAAGTCTCACCAAGTCCAGAGGATGGTCGAAGCTGGTGCAGGGGAGAGCTCCTGAAAGGGAAGTATATACGTCTTCGTCTTCGAGAGCCACCCATCTTTTCTTGCTTGTTCTCCTGGTCCCCAGGCCCCACTGTAGACAACTCACCAACTTGCAGGCTTTGGTGCGTAGAGCAGCGTAAGCTCCACCCACACCTATAGCCCCGCCCACTCCACGTTCTTGTCCTCCTCTCCCTCCTATTTAGCTCCACCTTCCTAACCAGGGCTCCACCCACCAGTCCCGTGGCTGGCCTTCAAGTTGTGACCTGCTGTATTCTCCAAACCCCACTCCAGCGCTCCAGATCTAGATCTTTTACGTGCCAGAGTTCTAGATCTAGATATTTCACCTACTAGGGTTCAGGTCCCGCTCCTCCGGGATCTGGTGCCGCCCCTCCCGTCTCTGGTCATTAAACCAGGCTCAGCTCTTGATGCTCACCTGCGCAGCCAGCAGGCCACGCCCAATGCTCCCAGCCCCAGTGCCAGCCCGGCGATCAACAGCGGGATCAGGAGTTGGGAGTACAAGGACCCTGGGGGGGGAAGAAGTGGGGGTGCCGAGGCCAAGGGTGCAAAGGACATGGCTCGCTCTCCTACTTAGAAGCCCCTCAGGCAAGGCCCATTTCCCTCCCTCCCGAGGAGGATGTGTGTCCAAGTTAAGTCCCCTTGTGCCTGCAGACCCCGACTTACTTTGAGAAGGCCCGGTAGCCCTACAATCGGCCCCGTCCTCCAGCACATGAAGCACCGTACGGCTCTCGTTCTCTTGGCGGCCCTTGCAGAAAAAGGTGCCCGAATCTCCCGCGCTCAGGAGCAGCTCCAGCCGCCGGATGCCAGAGTCCAGGACGCGTAGGCGGCCGGCGAAGGGCTGGGCAGGAGGCACGGTGGGGGTCCCGCTGGACGAGGCCCACAGGATCGGACGGCGTCCTTTGGACAAGCCTTTACAGGCTGGGAAGCTAGGTGCCCAGGCCCAGCGGATGGGGTGCGCGACTCCTACGCAGGAGAGATTCACCCGGTCCCCAGGACGACCCTTCAAGGAAGCTAGGAGAGCCGGGGCTGTGGTGAGGACAGTCACAGACGGCAAGACTACCCCCCTTCTCTGCCTCCTCTCTCCAGCGCATCTTCCCTCAAGACATCCGAAGTCTTCTTCCGCCCGTCTTCCAGGCGCCTTTTCCCCCCTGCCTGTCTTTCCTTGCTCACCCACGCTTCCCCAGACACGGCTTACCCACTGGGTCCCCTTGAGTTCCTGAGAGCAGCAGCAGCTGCAGAACCAGGGCCATGTTTGGCATGTGGTGGGGAGAGTGGACAGTGAATCAGCGGGGTAGACCGGAGGGAAGCGGAGAGCATGGCTGCGGGGGGCTCAGATAAGAGCCAACGTGGCCCCGCAGCTGCGCTGTTCCCTTCGGGATGGGATCCTCACAGGTCAAGTCATAAGCCCTCCAACAATGCTCACTTAAAATTTGTTTTCTGAGCATTTACGCAAGCGCTTTCGCATACTTTAACTCCTGCAGCTTGGCCGTGTCCGGGAGCACCCGTGAATTCTGAGACCTGGCTTCTGAGTTCAAGTCTTGCCTTTGCCATCTATTAGCTGTGTGATGGGGAGCTTTGGTAGTGTAGTGCCCAAGGCACTTGACTGCTAACCAGAAGGCTGGCGGTTCAAACCCACCAGCCACTCCTCGGAAGGAAGGTTGGGCAATCTACTTCCGTACTACCTCGGTAACCCAAGGAGGGGTCGCTATGAGTGGGGTCTGACTCGATGTCACATAACAACAACAAAGCTGTGTGATGTGGGCAAGTCTCTTAACCTCTCTGGGCCTGTTTTCTCATCTGTGAAATGGAGATACTAACAGTTTTGAGAACTAAGTAAATTAATACATGTAGAGCAAGGACTGACATAGAGAAGGGTCATTTAAGTGCTTGTCATTATTACTATTAACCAACTGCTTGAATAATTTCTTTTAGAGGGATCAGCACAAGGCTGGTCCCTATGAGGCAGAGGTCAAAGATGTCCCAAATGTCTGACTTTTCCAAACTGCTGTGCCACTCCATCAGCTCTCATATCAACTCCTCCTCCTCCCCTCAGTACTCTCCCTCCTGTCTTAGGGTTCCCTATTTCACAGTAATGTTTCACAGAACTCACAAACTGCCAGGGAAATGGCTCAGGTGGTGGTGGAGGCTGGGAGGCTGGCAAGTACCAAGTCCGTAGGTAGGTCTGGAGGATTCTTCCCACTCAAGTGGTTGCAGGGGCCAGTGAACCCAAATTGGTGGGTCAGATGACTGGTTGCTGTCTCAAGTCCAGGGTTGAGATGATGATGAACCAAACACAGGACCAGAGCCAGAGAGAGAACTCTCTCAGAACATTCACATACATATCCTCAAGAAAACTAAGGGTGGTGACTTGAGTCATCTTCCAGCAAGTGGGACTCAAGATACATCCCACTCTAAATAGGCATGTTGATGTTGTAGTTTGCCGTCCAGTCGGACCTGACTCACAGCGACTCCTCCTTGGGTTTACGAGGCAGTATCAGTATGGAAGTAGATTGCCCCATCTTCCTTCCAGGGAGTGGCTGGTGGGTTTGAACCGCCAGCCTTCTGATTAGCAGTCAAATGCCTTAGGCACTATGCTACCAGAACTCCTTCTAAATAGGCATAGATGAACCTGTGGGCTCCAGACAATAGTCGCATCAAGCTCAATTGGCACAACATATACACAAAACATTGTTCTACCTCCTACTTTGGCGAGTAGCGACTGGGGTCTTAAACGCTTGCAAGCTGCCATCTAGATGCAATGTTGGGTCTCTCCTTGTCCAGAGCAAAGAAAAATGAAGAAAACCAAAAATTCATGGAAACAATTAGTCCTAGCGACTTGTACACCATCCAATCTTCAACCTATATGACTATGAGACTAGAAGAACTAGATGGTGCCCAGCTGCCAATGTCAACCACTTGGAAGGGGATCAGTGAAGGAGATCCTGGATAGAGAGGGAGAACAATGTGGAACAAAACTCAAAATCATTTGGAGAAAAATAAAAGGGGGGTGGGGACCAGGTTTGCTGGTCCGATAGAGCCTGGTGGAACCACTGAGACTATGGCCCCTAGCTGGCTTTCAGGTCTGAAATTGAACCCACACCTGTGGCTTCCAGCCAACAATAGACAGGTATATGAGTTGAACATTTCCCTGAGGTAGATACACTCCTTGGAGAGAACAATCATGGGAGAAAGAAGGGCTGCTTATGCACAGGGAGACAGATGGGGGCAGGAGTGCATGGAGGGGTAGACACAGGGAAGAGGTAACTATAGGAAGGAAGTGGGAGGGGAGCTGTTGCATTGTGGTAAATTGTGGTTAATGTCATGAGACAAAGTATATGTGAACTGCTGTACAGAAAGTGAATTTGCTCTGTAAATTTTCACCCAAATCACAATAAATTAAAAAAAAAAAAAGACGTAGAGACTAGGATTTATAATACATCACAAAATGGAGGACAATGGCTAGAAGGGCCACACCAAACAATTCACTGCATTGCACCAAGCAACCAGTTGCCATCCAGCTAGGAGGGGTGGTGGTGCAAAAGGAGACTCATGATGATCCCATGTATGTCAGAGTACTCTGCTCCATAGTTACTTGCAAGTAGATTGCACCTTCTGAGGTGCCTCTGAGTAGACTGGAACCTCCAACCTTTTGTTTAGCAGGCAAGCATGTTAGTTAATCATGTGAAAAAAAAAACCAAACCAAACTCACTGCCATCAAGTTGATTCCGACTCACAGTGACCCCCATTGGGTTTCCAAGGTGGTAAATCTTTACAGTAGATTGCCCAGTCTTCCTTCCATGGAGTGGCTGGTGGGTTTGAACTGCCAACCTTCTGGTTTGCAGTCAAATGCCTTAGGTACTACACCATCAGGGCTCCTTTGTTAACCTTGCAGGGACTCCATTATTGCTATTACTGTTCTTATTTTAGCTTCTACCTTACCTTTCCATGCCCACGCTGCTCCTCCCAGCTACAGGGCTCCACCCAAGCTGGCAGGCTTTGGCTGAGTGAGAACACTTTGGAGAAGGTACACATGTCCCATATCCAGGACTTCAGTAGCCATAATTGGAGCAAAATGAATGAGGTCAGGCCAACCCCAAGTGGAGTCAGCGTGGAATCCCAAGTATCTGTGAGAGGCCTGAGGCAGTCCTCCCCCTTAGCAGTTGGGCTGTGGATCTCCTAGATCTGCAGCCCCAGCCCATGTTTCCACTGCTATGATGTCATAGAAATCCTCCATAATGCCACAAACCCCACTCCTTCATCCCGGGGCTGCAGAGGGGTTGGGAAGATCAAGAGGAACAGAATTAAGATTAATTTGATTCTCCCATACTCAATTTTTACTTGCTGCTGTATGCCTCCACATTGTCCACTTCTCAGGAGCCAGCAGAAGCCATCACCATGACCACTGCAACATCACGGAGGCTTTGGGTGACATTGAATCAGAGGACTGGACAGGCAGGGCCCTAAGCTGGAAGCCAGAATGAGCATGTTGGCTTGAAGTCAAGAATGAGAATGGAGTTGACACCTGCTTTCTCCCATTCCTCTCTCCCCCTGTCACCCAAGTAAGCCTGCTCAGCCTCTCCCCACTCTTTGTTTTCCCCTCTGGGAGCTTTGTGTAAATGGAGAGGGAGGGGCTACTGGCAGTGAAGGGAGGGGCCTTTGGAAATATAAATTCACAAAAGGTCACTCAACTCCCAGAGCCAGATCTCTGAAACTCTATTGTCAGCTGGTGTGGACACCATTCTCAGGACCTTCACCATGAAAGGCCTTCTGCTGCTTGCCCTGTCTACTCTGTTCTGCTGGGTCTCAGGTGAGCATCTGAGGGTACAAGGTCCTGCCAAGACCTTCACCCTGCCCTACCCATTGCCCTACACTACCTACTAGTCAGGATTCCAAGCACCCATGCCCCAACTGGCTCAGTCAGCTCTTCTTGGGCCTCCAGGATCAGGCCTCCCTGCCATAGGGTCCTTGAACCACTTTTTAGGGGCCCAGGCTTCCACCCTCAAACTCCTTCCTGCCTCCAAGAACCACTCTTCTTACCTGCCAAAGTTCCAGGCTCCTGTTTCCCATCCCAAGGACCCCCTTTCTCAGAAACCCAGATATCCAGTTCCCTGGCCAGGTCCCTACTCCAATACCCAACTGTCCAGGATCCAGGTTATTGACCTCCTCTCCTCTCCTGTGCTCAGCAGGGTAACCTCTCAGAGACCCAGTTGTCTAGCCACAGTCTTCTTTTGCACCCCACCCTTCCATCTCCTCCATCAGGGACTAGGTGCTCAGTCCCTCAGCTGAGACCTTTCCTATTTCTCCCTGCTCCTCCCTGAGTCACATATCCCTTCCTTGCCAGAGATGCAAGCCGTTATATCTTCCTTAGATTGAAGTGAGTTTCTGGATGGTTCTCTTCCCAAATAATCTTTTAGAATCTCCTGGAGAACCAGAGAGACTTTGTGAGCCTTCCAGGGCAGAGGTGCCTGGCTTGCTCACACCCAGGATGGAATGGTCTTCACTGAAGTATATCCACAAGGCTCCTCCACCCTTCCTTCCCCAAACCTTGCATACTCAAACCTTGAATTAGAGGAGGCAGGATCTTTGGGGGCTTACCTTCTGCACCCACCCCCTCCATCTTGGTAAGGTGCAGGTGCGAGGACAGAAGCTGACGATTTCCCAGATCTTATTCCTTCCTGCTAGAGAGCTGCTGTGGTGGGAGGATCCCTTTCAGGTATGGCTCTTCTTCCCACTCTCTTGGCAGCCCCAGGAGGTGAAGAATAAGTACATTTCTAAAGATGTTTCTAAAGATAGCTTTCCTTCCATCCTTAAGTTCTCAGATATTACTGGTAATATTGTAACTTACATAATTTTATTTATTTTTATTTTTGCAGTGTTCCCTCTCCTCCCATCCCACCCCTGGTAACCGCCATGTAAATTTTTACTTTTAATGTTTTCCTCCATCTTTGACCACTTCAGAATTCCTCCATCATCTTCTCCCTCCCCTCCCCTCAGTCCTTCCCATTGAATTTCCACATTCCATTCTATTCCTAACCCCAAGTTTGTGTTCAGAGCTCTGGCCCTTTTGACTCATTCCCAGATGATGTGGCATGAAGGAAGGTAGTTAGGGTGTGGGCCTTTCACAAAGCAGCAACTCCACCCTTGCTGGCCACCCACTTTCCACCTTTGCTGCATCACTCACCTGCTCTGTTCTGACCAGACCAAACAAGTCCTACTGCTTATACAACTGGCTTTTCTCCACCCTCCTCCCCTCAGCTTAGCTATCCCCCAATAAGATACACGCCACCCCAGCTTCTCCACCCAACTTGTGTCTCCCCAGCTGACATTCGTTGTCACTCCTGCTATAAGGTCCCTGTGTTGGGCTGTGTGGACCGGCAGTCCTGCCTTCTGGAGCCAAACCAGCAATGCCTGACAACAAATGTGTACCTCGGTAATGGCCCCTTCTTGAGTGGGAACAAAGGGCAGGTGGGAGACTTTATGGAAAGGACTGAACCCAAATTAGGATTAAGGCTGAGATGGAATTGAGAATTATGATGATATTTGGCCAAGGACAATTATGTGCCAAGCACTATTCTAAGTCTTTGAATGGATTGTTCCAATTAATGTTCATAACCTATGATGTGAATGCTATTATTACACTGAGGAAACTGAGCCTTGGAAAGAGACAGTAACAGGCCCAAGACCTCACAGCCAACAAGTGATGAAACCAGAATTGGGAGATGGGAAGGGGGTAAGGAAGTACAGAAAGAAGATTAGACTGAGAAGAAATAAAGAAGGGGAGAGCTAAGGACAGGGTTGGGAAGGAAGGAAGCCTGGATAGATGCATGGGATGGGGAGGGGAATACAGGCCGGCCCGATTCCCATCCCAGCTGACTTCTGCCCATTCCTACACCCAGGTAAGATGTGGGTTTTCTCCAACCTGCGCTGTGGTACACCAGAAGAGCCCTGCCGTGAGGCCTTCAACCAAACCAACCACAAGCTGGGCCTGACCTATAACACCACCTGCTGTAGAAAGGACAGTTGTAATAGCGCAAACCCCCGGCCCACGTCAGCTGTGGCCCTTGTCCTCACCTCCCTGGCTGGCCTTGGCCTCTGGCTGCTGCACTGAGACTCACTTGGAGGCTGCCCCTCCTGCCACCTGCCTCAGCCTGAGCCTCTCTTCCTGTGTCTCCATTTCCCCTGGTTTTCCAGAACGGTCTCTCTCTATCTCCTTTTACTGTTTTGTTAGACACTCCTCCAGAGTGGTTTCCCTATTTGTCGCCCTCCCACTCTGCTTTTATTCAATCATTTCCCATTCCCCTTCTAGACCAATCCAGATCCTCCAGTGCCCCCTTAAAGGGCTCTTCCTCTTGCCTCCTGTACCCTACCCAGCCCTACTATGGGAGAGATTGGGATCTGGAGCTTCTGCCCCATCCCTGATGAAGGCCCACAGGAAGGACCTGATGACCTGATGATCTCACTATATGGGCTGAGTCCCCAAACCCTGGCTCCTCATATGTACCCTATCCCCATGCTCACCACCTTCCAGTTTGAATAATAAATGTCTGTGTTTGATAAATTGTACTTTTATTGTCAGTAGACCTAACTGTCAGGTACCCTCTCATGAAATAATCCAATCCCCATTATATTACTCTCATTCCCTGTCTCTCATCCAAGAATCCTGCAGGGAGTTTCCCTGGGGAAGTTGGGCTTGGACAGCTGGAGGAACAGGTTTTGCAGAACTTCATCTTCCCTTCCAGTGCATGGAGGAGACACACAGGCACCAGTGTTTAGAGAAACAATGCTTATCCTAAATTTAGGCCACACCTTAGTATGCTGCCAAGAAGGAGGTGCAATCTGGCTTGAAAGCTCCCCAGAAAGGGTTGGAGAAGTGAATAGAGATGAGACCCAGGACCCTCTTCCCAGGTCTCAGTCCCTCAGGTTGGAGTCACAGTCATTGTCTGGCCTGGTTACTAAGTGAGACACCAAGCAACTCTCCTATCACAGTGCTTACTTTACCTTCTTAATTTAAAATAGTCCTACTGAGAGCCAGTTGTAAATAGAAGGGGGTGAGAGACAAACACAGACAACCAGACTCATGGAGTCCTGATGATCTCCACTCAGAAGCCAGAGCCTGCTCCCTCAGTGATCCTCATTACTAAGGAAGATTGTCCCTAGCAACAGGATGGCAACAGGATCAAGGAGTCACTTAGGGCAGATTCACCATTGTCCTTTGGGGTTTAGTTGGTTTAGAAGTGCATCATTATAATGAAGTCCACTAAAGTTTGGTAACCCCCAAACTAGAACCTAGATACCTCCATATTACCACTTCAAGCCCTCCCATCAACAAAAGATGGAATCTTCCAATCAACTGTAGGGTGGTTGGTAGATTTTAATGGCTCACAGAGGAGTGTTTGTCTTCTCACCTTAGATGTCTAGATCTCCCTCGCTCCCTCACTCCAGTCCCTTTCCCACCACTACGCTCTCCACAGTCCAGGCAAGAGCAAGGCCAGGGCAGTGACTGCTGTAGCCAAGATGGATGCCGGGACCACGGTGCTTGCCGTGGCGCTGTTGCATAGGTCTCCGACGCAGCAGTCCCTGTGGGTTGTGTAAGTCACGTCTCCTACCAGCTCTGTTTCTACTTGATTGCAATGTTGGACGGCCACACAGGCTGGACGATGATGAATCACGGTCACTGAGGCTGAGGGAGAGAATGGAAATAGTGTTGGATTGTAGCTTGAGGACTTGCTTTCTGGGGCAGAGTAGAAATGTGATTTCAGGGACTCCAAAGAGATTTCTCTTCCCCCTCAATAAACATCTCCCTGGAACCAAGGGATCAAGGTCAACACAAAAATTGTGTACTTCCTGATATGATGCACTGAGAAGAATACAACATCATTTCTGGGGCATTCCTGCCAAAAAGAAAAAAAAAAAAAAAAAGCATGACCTCAATCTAATCATGATATACCCAAATTGAGAGACATCCTAAAAATAACTTATGGAGACCCTTCAAAAGTGACAAGAAGTTGATCTCAATATTGTGGCTTAACTCTTTTTTTGTTTGTTTGCTTTAAATTGTGCTTTGGATGCAAGTTTACAAAGCAGATTTGTTTCACATTCAACAGTTCATGCATATTTGATTTCATGGCCCTGATTACAATCCCCAACCATAAAAAAACTCTCCTCCCCTCTCCTCCGTGTGCCCTTCTTATCTATGCATTCTTGTCTGTCCAGCTTTCCCTCTATATGAATGCTACCTCTCTAATGTCTCATGATTGATTGATCTAAGGGGTGCATTTCCCTGGGATAGGAGTTCTGCATGTAGGTCTTTCTACTGTTGGGGTGAGAGCCAATTATGGCTTAACTCTTAACCAAACAATATACAGGCCTACACCTGCACCAGGAAGATGTACTCCTTAGAACAATCAACCATGGGAGATCAGAGTGGCAGCATTTGCACAGGGAGAAATGTGGGAAGGCAGGAATGCATAGGCAAGAAGGACACAGGGAAAGGGTTAACCACAGGGAGGAAGTGGGAGGTGGGATATTACACTGCAGGGAATGTAACCAGTTTCACAGAACAAAATGTGTATAGGAACTGTTAAATGTAAAATGAATTTGCTTTGTAAAATTTCACCCAAATCACAATAAAAAGTTAAAGACAGAAAAAGAGATAGAGTTTTATAGCATTGTGTCTGAACTCCAAAGTTTTCTTCTCAATTTCTACAGAGAAGAAACAGATAAAACTAAGAAATGGTGTGTACTAAATGCTAAATGCTATAGTAATCTGGTTTCTAGAAAATTCAGACACATCTCTTTGGTATACCATAAAACCAAACTCATGGTCATCAAGTCAATTCCAACTCACAGCAACACCCTCTGAGTTTCTGAGGCGGTAAATCTTTACTTTTGTGGAGTGGCTGTTGGGTTTGAGCTGTCACCCTTCTGGTTAGCAGTCACATGCCTTAGACACTAGGCCACCAGAGCTCCTTTCTCTTTGGTATAGGTGGTAGGGAAAAAAAGTGACAAGGTCACGAAAGACAAAGAAAGATTGAGAACTGTCACAGATGGGAGGAGACTAAGAAGTTATGATAACTAAATACAATGTGGGATCCTGGACCAGAAAACAGACATTAGTGAAACAACTGGCCAAATAGAATAAGATTAGTTAGTATCATTGTACCAATGTTATTTTCTGATTTCAGTCATTGTATTATAGTTAATGGAGTCCCTGAATGGCACAGATGGTTAACATGCTTGTCTGCTACTCAAAAGACCGGAGGTTTGGGTCTACCCAGAGGCCTGGTACTCTACTGCTAAAAAATCAGCCACTGAAAGCCCAGTGGAGCACAGTTCTGCTCTGACATGTATAGGGTTGTCATGAATTGGAGTTAACTCAATGGCAGTCTGATTTGGTTTTGGTGGTGCAATGGTTAAACACTCAGTCGCTAACTAAAATGTCAGAGGTTTGAGCCCACCAACTGCTCCTCGGGAGAAAGATGAAGATTACAGCCTTGGAAACACCATAGGGCAGTTCCACTCTATTATGTGGTGTTACTATGAGCCAGAATTTACAACAACATGCTTACATTAGGGGAAGGTGGTTGAAGCTGGTGGAAGGATATATAGAAACTCTGTATTATTTTTGCAACCTCTGTCAATCTAAAATTATTTCAAAATAAAACACTAAACCATACATACCTCCCTGGTCCTTAGCTGATGCCTGGAAGTTGAACTTTGGTTTAATATTTTGGTCCCTGCCTTCAAGAAACAGCATTTTTGCTCATTCGTACTTGAGTGAATGGGCCTATGAAGTTCTTCCTGGAGTGTGAAGAGAAGGGAGTGGAGCACAAGGACCCTGGGCTTCTGAGGGGCTCAGTGCCAGGAGCCAGAAGGGGCTTACAGACTGCTCTACTCTGATAGCTTCACCATCTGGCCAGAGCCAGGCTGTGCCTGGAAGATTTAGAAGCCAGAAGGGTTGGAGGGAAATAGGGGCTGGAGGCAGGACAGGGCTGAGGAAGAGGGAGAAACTGAGGACTTACAGTTGGTAGAAAGTTTCATCTGTCCAGAGCCTGAGTGAGGTCTGCGTTCCAGGAAGCCACAGCGTTCGCCCTCGCCACAGGTGGTCACAGTGTCTTTGCAGGAGCTTCCAGGGCCTCCGCAGTCAAAGCATTTCATTCGGTTTCCTGGCAAGAGAGAGGAGGCACTGGGTGGGGGCACCAGAGTCTTCTGGGCAGCCGGCTGGCAGAGGGGAGGATGGGCTGGGAGAGAAATGTCTGGCTTCCTCCTTACCCAAGGAAGCCCCCAGCAGGGCGCCCAGCAGGATCCCTACTAGTTGGGGGTTCATTGTGTCTGCCTGTGTCTGTAGTGCCTCTCCCTCCCGCCCACCCTCCTCCCCAGCTCCTCTCCGGCAGCTTTATATCCCCTTTGCCTTGGGCTTTATTGGGCAATAAAAAGGGAAGGGAAGAGTAGTGTCTCAGCCCTGAGGCTGGGCATCTGGGGCCTCAATGGGGACAGACAGGAAGGGGTCCCCACAGGAAAAAGAACTTTCAGCATTCTCTGGAGCCACCAAACCCCTCCATCCTCAGCAACCATTTGAAAGCTGTGACCCAAGGACTCCTAACCCATGAATCCATTGCTGTCAAGTCATTTCTGACTCGTGTTGACCCTTCGTTGCAGAGTAGAACTGCGCTCCATAAGGGTTTTTTGGCTGTAATTGCTACAGAAGCAGATTACCAGCCTTTTCTTCCGAAGCACCAATGGGTGGGCTCTAACAGCCAACCTTCAGGTTAGCAGCTGAGTGCAAACCATTTGCAGTACCTAGGGACCTTCAAGGACCCCTGGGAGTCCCTAAAAACACTTTTGAAGGATCCTCGAGTGTTTTCCTTTTCCAACTACATATCTGTGAGGCTGAATTTTTTTTTTATATATGTACTTTGGCCAAAACAACATATCACAACAGATTGAATACAGAAGCCGATATAAAAACCCAGCCATCTTTTATTAATCCTGACATTAAGTAGATTCATAAAAATGTAAATGTACTCTTCTCACTACGTGGTTCATTTTTCATGAACATATGTTAACATATTACTATTTTTAGTTTTAAATGATTGTATAAGTAGCTATTTCAGTGTTTTGTTTTTATTTCTAATAGTAAATAATGATATAGCCTGCATAAAGCAAAGCTCTGGGAGATCGTCCATGATTTTTAAGAGTATAACAGTGTCGTGGGACCAAAAGAAAGAAAGAAATTTGTGTGTGCGTCATTTTCTAAGAAAAACGTGTTTGAAAACTGCTGCTCCACAGATACCTGTGTCTCCCCCATCTCACCCACCCCCTTCCCAGTTTTAATCCTCCTGGCACATCCTTGTCCTGATTTTCTGCAAGTTGCTTGCCTCTCATCTCCAAACTCTTAAGCTCCAGGTTTCCAGATTCTATCACAACAGCCCCCTCCCCAAATCTCCCTAGATTATCTTATATTCATATAGTATCCAGGAGCTCTGGTGGCCTAGTAGTACCTAAGGCATTTGACTGCTAACCAGAAGGCTGGCAGTTCAAACCCACCAGTCACTCCTCAGAAGGAAGGTTGAGCAATCTATTTCCGTAATGATACTGCCCTCGGAGGGGTCGCTATGAGCTATGAGTCAGATCCGACTCCAGGGCAGTGAATTTGTTTTTTAGTATGGAGTATCCGTGTCTTCCTTCCCAGTCCTTCAGACCACCAAACCTCCCACCTACCGGTGGAAACGTAATCATCCTTCCTGTCCTACCCATGATTAAGTCTTTTCTCCAAGGTAATAAAACAGGGAGGGATAATTATGGGGTAGAAATGTTGAGGCTTGGGGGGATCAAAGGGATCTGAAGCTGGGTGGGGTCCCTCACACAGCTGGGCTTTGTGTAAGGAGGTGATAGGGACAGGTTGTTGTTGATTCTTCATTCACAACCCTCAGATCTGGGTCAGGGCTGTTTAGGTGCGTGACCTTGGGAGGCACAAATATACTGAGGGGAAAAGACGGGGAAAACAAAGACGGGATGGCATGGGGGTGGGGATGGAGTCGAGAAAGCAGAGAACAGCTTGAGACTAGGGGAGAGAGGGAGAGGAACAGAAGGGAAGGTGGCAGACGTACCCTGGAGCGGCAGACGGAGCTAAGAGTAAAAGAGACAAAGACACTGAGGGAACTGAGAAGACCCTCAAGGGCAGAGAGGACTCGAGTGGGGGGCAAGGAGGAGGTGAGAAATGTGGGGTGGCAGGAGAGGAAGATAGGGGGCCTCAGTGATGCTCCCTCGGGCTGGTGAGTCTCATCCCAGTTCCGCCCTCGCAGATTCACTCCCTAGGTGTGTTTATTTTCTGGTCCCTCCCTGTCTTGCACCGATGTTCCAACTCTTAAGGATCTCAGAGTGCAAAGCACATTCTTCCAGACTCCTGCATTCCACAGCCAGCCATGGGCACTGCCAGCATCTTCCTCTGCCTCCTGTACCTCTGTGGGGAGCTGGGTAAAGGTGGGCTCTGGGAATCCTCAGGGCCAGGGAGCAAGGGGAAGAGGCTTGTGGAGGAAACTGAGGATTCAGGAGCGGGTGTCTGGAGGAGGCCCAGATGAGAACTGTGAGAGCTTTAGAAAGAAAAACTACTGGGAATGGTGTTAGGTCGGCTTGTAGAGCGGGATGAGAAAAATTGTGGTGGTGGTGGTGATGGGGGAATTTTCTTTGAAAGGCATTTGAAAATAACTCTTTTTGTTGCTGTATCTTTGACTCTTTGACCTACCTCTGTCCACCACCATCCCTACCCCCTGTTCCTCACCTCACATCTTTTGCTTCTTTGCTGGAGTTCTGCCGTCCGTTGGTTTTGCCTCACCTCTTTCTGGCACCATCTACTTAACGGCTTCACTTTCCTCATCTTAATTTTTGTGTCACTGTTTCTGTGTTTGGCTCTGTTTCTTTTGGTTTCTGTCCATGTCTGTGTCATGTGTCAATCTGGCTTGTCTCTCCTCTCTGTTTCTTTTCTTGCATGGACTCCCCTTCCTTCCCTTTGTCTCTGTTTCTACCCCTGTCTGCCCTTCTCCCTACCACTCCCCTTTCCCTTCTCTCTCTTGGGCTGACTCTTGCCTCTGCTCCATCTCTGCTGCCCCCACAGGTCTCAGCACTTCCCCTGCACCAAGAGGGCTCCGCTGTTACACCTGCAACTTTGCCAAACCCTGCTACCTTGTCCCCACCGAGTGTCAAGATGATGAAGCTTGTGGCATCAGTATCGGCACCTCAGGTAGGACCCTGGTCAGATGGCCCTTCTCTAGGTCACTTCCCACCTCTACCTCCATCCATCATTCTGCCCTTCCTGCTGCCCCACAGCCTCTTGCCATCTTCTAGTCTCTGTCTCAGCATTCCTCTTTGTTCCACAGAGCAGGGTGAGAGCATTGAACGGAGGGGCTGCCTCCCAAGGTCCCAGTGCCCCCTGCAGGGCCATGCAACCTATTGGTCACGCTCCTACACTCTGCTGCACCGCTGCTGTGAGCAGGACCTGTGCAACGCTGCTACAGCCCTGCGGGGGCTCCCCAGCCCCCTCCTCCTCACCGCCCCACTCCTCCTCACCACCTGCTTTGCCTGGGGAGGCCACCTCCTTCACTAGCCAGATCTGCAGCCCCAAACCCAGGAGGCTTCCATCGTCACCATAGCCCTGGAAACTCTTGCACAGACACTTCTAGATATGCCCAGCAACCTGATTTTGTACAGAGACCTCAGATACCTGTACCCAGCCCAACCACAGGCCCCTTTGAAGACCTGATTTCTAGGGACACAACTCTAGTCCCTACAGAGCCTAGCTTCATAAAGAACACCTCTTGTATATCCTTTCTAGATGTCCTTTCTAGTCCCAGGTCTGTAGCAAGGCAAGCATTTCAATGGGGCTTGAAGTCCTTGGCAAGGGGATTGAAGGAGCACCAGATATGAGAAGGAGAGTCACTCTGGAAGCACTTGGGGAGTACATTTAATTTAATAAAAAGGACTATCTGGGATTCCAGTAACACTGTGTATGTGTGTGTACTTGCTTTCCATGTATATGTGGGGTGGGGTGCTGGAACCTGAACTAGAACTTTCACCTCATTTTCCATCTGTGTCATTCGCGTCCTCCTTCTTGCCAATAGCTTAGTTAAGCCACTGCACCGTGAAGGCATTAGAGAAAACTTCCAAGAAGGCTTTTCTCCAATGAGGCCCAAGCTGGAGGAGAGACACCTGGGGGACTTGTGGAATGGTTTGTGAGGGTGTGGCTGGGAGTCCAGCTAATTTCCAATGGAGACCAAGGGGTGGCCAAGTTGGGAACATTAATGTCCTCTCCCTCTTCACCAGTCCAGACTTGCCATCGGTTTGCTGTGACAGGTAATGATGAGCACCTAGGCCCAATAATATGACCCATCTGGAGTGGCGTAGAGGAATCTTACCTTCCTATCCTGCCTGCCAGCCCCAAGGACACTCCCTCTACCCAGAGGCAGCAGGGAGGCAAGAGGCGGCACTCCATGTGTCAGAATGTGATAAGCTGCTCACATGCTCTGGATGTCACAATGGAGCTCTACCAAGAAGTGTGTGTGCCTGGGATAAGAAGGGTGCCCTGGTAGAGAGCTGACCACAGGCAACCCTATTCTGACTCAGTTCCCTCCTCTTCAGTCTGAGGAAGCCTGAGACCTGATTAAAGGCCCTTGTTTCCTCTCTCAGCATCTTCCCTTCTTCATGGGGGTGCAAGGAGGTCTGGCTTAATTTGGCAGCAAGTTGAGTCTTCTTTCTGCTCTCTCTGTTCCTTAACCCTCCCATGTTTTGTCCTATTTTTCTCCATCTCTTTGTCCATCTCTGTCCTCTTAGTTTGACTTGAATTTCTTCCTTCTCTGTTTCTCCGTTTCCCCATTTGTCCTTTGGTTTCCACATGACTGATTCATCATTCTTGTACAGGTATCTGTCTACCCCATCCCTCCCCACCCCCCACCATTTCTTTAGGCATCCCTCAAGCACCACCATATTGAGGTTCAGGGCAACCTTCCATTGGTGACTGCAAGACAGAAGACCACACCTTTTTGTAGATGACATCACAGGATAATGTTCCTCCTTTCCTTCAGCCCCTTCTTCACCACAACATGGCAGCTGGAAACCAGCTGGACTGAGAAGTCAATGCTCAGCCCCTCCCCCCTCTGATGAGGTCACAGGAATTCTTCAAGTCCCAGATAGCCAGGTAGATAGCAGGTCACACTTTCCAGCAGGAGAAGTCACTGACATCACCTGGTCTTGGGGGCAGGTGGGCTGTGGAATTTGTGAAATAGAGACCCAGGTTAAGAACAACTCCATTCTCTTCTATAGAAGAATCCTGATCAAAAGGGGGAAGAAAATTCCAAATTCTCATGGAGCCCAGACTTTCTGGAGCCATTGAGACTGGATGAACCCCCAAAACAATTGCTCTGAGATAATCTTTAAACCTTAAATCAGAAAAATCTCCCCTGTAGTCTTCCTTAAAACAAAAATAGTTTAGCTAAATTAGTGGGCTGTGTGCCTTGAGCAAAGTGCTTTTCCAAAGAACTGTCTATATGGATCAAATTGACATCAACAACTCAAATGATTAGATAGGAAATTTAGGGGGCAGTGAATTTATGTTAATGGCGGAGGACCAACTAGGAAAAGGAGGGTGAGAATGGTTGTACAACTGAAAGAATGCAATCAATGTCACTGAATTATATATGTAGAAATTGCTGAATTGGTGTATGCTCTGTGTAGTTTTTCAACAACAGCAATAAAATTAATTTTTATTTTTTTAAAAATAATACCTCCATCCTTACCTTCCCAGGAATCAGAGCCCCCTCCCTCCACTGTTTCCTTATCTATCTTCAGTCCTCTTGGGATTTAGGCCTCTGTCCCGTTTTTACCTTACCCCAGACGGGCCAAATGGATGTTCTCGTAGACCTGGATTTCAGGTTTGAACTGAGGAATCGAGGCATCTGGGCAGAAGGAGCCAGACAGGGTGGAGAAAAGAAAACTCAGAGCTGTGTTTCTTGCTAACCCCTTCCCCAAAGAAGAGGCTACAGGGTGAGTGAGATGTGAGATCCCACATCCATAAGCTCTGTTCTTCCCTCTGGGAGGGAGGGACCCACCTCTGCACTGAACCCTCTGGTCCTTGCATCTCCACAGCATGATGCTAAGGGCCAGGATGGTGACTCCTTGACCTGCCACGAGCAGCAGCATAAGGATCCAGGGCACATCCCAGCCTGTGGAGGGGGCACAGAGGCCAGGAGAGGCATCCATGGAGGCTGTAGTAAGGACAAGACAAGAGGGGCCGGGAGGTGAGGGAAGACTGTTTCTGGGCCCCAAAGAGAGGCTTCCCCCATAGTCTAGTGGGCTCTTCCAGCAGAAGACTTCATGAGCTTCCTTGCCATGAATACTTGCCACCTACTTTGTCCCCTTCCAGGTCTCTCACCTTGACCCCATGAGCCATCATCAGTAGAGAATGGCATTGCCCTCCTGACCACACAAAGAACTAACTCCAGAAGAGAGACTGACAGTCATAACTGTCATCCCTTCATAGTAAACTAGCCTTTCAAATAAATAGATAAGGAACCTTCCACTTATCCCTTCTTCCGGTTATTTACTCCACAATTTGCTGAGCACCCACTCCATGCCAGGCACCATATTAGGCACTAAGGATGAAGAAGTGAATCAGACCCAGTTATTGCCCATTCATTGGTCTTTGCTTACTGAGATAAAGGTGATTTGTTTCTCTCTCCAGCCTTGTAAATGTATTACTCTACAACCAATAGCATTCCTTGTCTGTATAATGGACTTCTTTATTGTAAAACAATTTTTTTTTTCTTTTTCTGCCTTCACTGACAATGTGCCATTATAACATCTGTGGATATATCCTTTTTTGAAAAGAAAATACCCCCAGCAATAATCCTTATTTTCTTCCTCTTGCTATGGGATAATAATAATAATAATAATAAAAATCACAAATTACCCTAGTCCCCCTCCTCCAGGCAATGGTCTGTTCCACCAGAAATCACCCCCTAATCTGGCCAATAATGGATTGACCTCCTGTCTCTCCTCCTCCTCTTGCCTGCAGAAAAGGGATAGCCTTCCTGGAATATGCCCATCATCCCTCCCCCTCTCCTCCTTCAATTTACCTGCTAGGCTGAAGCTGACCCCTTTATTTTGAGGCACAAGGCAGCGGATGATTCTTGGTCTGCGGGTCCTGGGCTCAGGAAGCCCTTCCCCGGGGCACACTAAGAGCAAGGCAGCTCCCTCACTCCAGAAAGACTGTACCCGGCCCCTCACGGACCCCTTCCCCTCCAGCCAAGTCACAGAGTCCAGGCGTCGGGGAGGAATCAAGGAGCACAGCAGAACAGAGCAGGGAGATGCATCTGCGGCCCTCGCAGACAACTGGGAGCCTGTGGGGAGAGATGTTATCCCCTCAGTTGTTTGTGTGTCCCCAGACCCCAGTGCCTCTAGTTTGCATGCGCTTGATTACCTTTAAGCACAGAAATGTCATACACCCTCCAGTTCTGGTATATATAGTGTTGACCCAGCACGGCACACCAGTACCGCCCAGCATCCCCTTCCTTGGTCCCCTCCAGCCACAGAGAGTAGTTCCCCAGCAATTTGGGCCTGGATTCTCTTTCGAGCTTCCCAGAGTCTGGGGCTGGTTTGGCCACTGGGACTTGGGCCACCAAGACGGTAGAGGAGCCTGCTGCAGAGCTGCGGAACCAGGACAAGTATTCATCCCCATGTAGCTTGGCTGGTGAGGGACATGGCAGCTCCAATGCCTCCCCCAAGGCCACATAGATGGCCTGGATGTTCTCTGTGGGAAGAGGGTTTTGTGAGATGAGACACCACAGGATCAACAACCCCACATTCAACCTCCAACCTCTGGCTTCCTTCCCTTTTAGGGTCCCTCAACCCACTAGCCTGGCTGGTGAGCACATTTCTAAAAGAGGTGGAGAGAAGAGGGTAAGGACTTTCTGGCCCTTCCCTCAGCCAGTGAGAGGATCTGAGGGAAAGAGGGATAGTTGGCAAATGCTCACATCTCTTCCTCTTATTTCTTCTTTTCTGGAAGCATTTACTTGTCCCTCCCTCATTTTCTAAAGGAAACTATGTGACCTATACCCTCACTGTCTCTGGGACAGGCAGGAGGAGGTTCATAGGGGTAAATCTATCTTCCTGAGTCAGATGCTTCCCCCAGGACTCTAAGGAGAAAGAGCAGCAGCCCTTCCCCAACCTTTAGAATAGCTAAAGGATTCCTCCATGTCCTACTTCTTACCTGCAGCAGCCTGGGGGGGACGATGTAGAAGCAGAAGGAATAAGAGGAGGAATAGGACAGCCATGGGGAGAGCCTGACAAGTTCTCTTGCCCTGGGACCTGGTGTCCCTAGGGAGGAAACAGAGTCCAGATAAAGGCCCACACTCCCTGGACTGGCGTGACATGGGCCTCCAGTGGGGATGGGAATGCTGGGGAGATAAGGTCCAGCTGCTTATCCACTGGGGAAAAAGTGGTCACTACCTCTTGGTCCCGAGGGAGAAGAGGAGGAGGACCCAGTCTAGGCTGCTCTGAAAATGACCTCCTAACCCTAGCTAAGGGACTCATATCAAAGACTCTCCATGCTAGGAAGCCTGCACAGAAGTGGTCACGGCTGTCCACTTCTCATCAGTCTGGAAGTATATTCTGCGGTCTCTTTTCATCCTTAAGAGACACCAACTGTGAGTGAAGAAGCTGAGTAGTCATGTGGTCTACATGAGACCCAGCACAAGGCTGGACACCCTCCATAAATTACTAGCACTTCTCCATAAATTATTTGGAATGACTTGCCTTGTGGTTGCCTGGCACATCACAGACCTTTCCTGAAGCCCTGATGAGTGTATGACGTTATTACTCAAGGGGAAGGATAGCAAGGGCATGGAGAGGTCACTAACTCATCCCTCTACCCCAGGCAGGACTCTTTTAAGGCAGATCTTCATAAAGTTTCAATACTTTTTAAAGTGTCATTTATTTATTTTATTATTTTTTTTTCTTTTATTAGGATTTGGGTGAAGATTTACAGAGTAAATTCACTTTTCATACAGCAGTTCACATATACTTTG
>NW_006921881.1:1258794-1266250 GCF_000298275.1 Orycteropus afer afer
TTTCACGCAAATTCTTCTGCTAGTTGGGGTTTAGTCCAAATCTGCATCCTTTCCTTCAAGGCTCAGGGGTCCAAGATTATCTTCTGTGTCTGTATTTATTGGTTTCCCTTTTCTTTGTTGAAGAGGGTCTGTGCAATCCTTCTGCCTAGTCCGCCATCTTGCCCCGCCTCCCCAGTGTCATTTATTTTTAAAATCTACTTATTTATTTTAAAAATTATTTTTAAACAAATTTTTACTGTAATTTGGGTGAAAGTTTAAAGAGCAAATTCATTTTCCATACAGCAGTTCATATACATTTTGTCTAATGACATTGACTGCAATTTCCTACAATGTAACAACTCTCTTCCCATTTCTTCCCGGTAGTTACCTCTTCACTGTGTCCTTCCCTCCCATGCACTCCTGCTCATCCCATCCACCCAGTGGTCTCCCTGTGCATACACTGCCCTTCTGTTCTCCCATGATTGATCTGTCCAAGGAGTGTATTTATCTGATGTAAATGTTCAGCGCATATGCCAATCTTTTATTTGGCTGGAAACCACAGGAGTGATTTCAATTCCAGGCCTGAAGGGCAGCTAGGGGCCACAGTCTCAGGGGTTTCACCAGGCTCTATCAAACCAGCCAACCTGGTCTTTTTTTTTTTCTTCTTCTTCTTCTTTTTTAATATAATTTTGAGTTTTGTTCCACATTGTTCTCCCACTCTACCCAGGATCTCCTACACAGATCCCCCTCTGAGTGGCTGACAGTGGTAGCCAGGCACCATCTAGTTCTTTTGGTCTCATGATCATATAGGCTGAGGACTGCATGGTCTACCAGTCCCTTGGACTAATTGTTTCCATGTGTCTTTGGTTTTCTTCATTCTTCTTTGCTCTGGATAAGGAGAGACCCTCTACTTTAGCAAGCATGATATCCTTCTCCAGGGACTGGTCCCTCTGACAACATGACCAAAATAGGTGAGACAAAGTCTGGCCATTCTCATTTCTAAGGAGCTTTCTGGCTGCACTTCTTCCCGGACAGGTTTGTTAATTCTTCTGGGAGTCCATGGTATTTTCAGTAATCTTCACAATTCAAAGGCATCAACTTTTCTTCAGTCTTCCTTATTCATTGTCCAGCTTTCACATGCATATGAGGTGATTGAAAATAATGTGGCTTGGGTTGTTATTGTTGTTGTTAGGTGCTGTTGAGTCATCTCTGACTCATAGTGACACTATGCACAGCAGAATGAAACAGTGTCTGGTCCTGTGACAGCCTCATGATCCTTGCTATATCTGAGCCCATCATTGCACCCACTGTGTCCATCCATCTTGTTGAAGGTCTTCCCATTTTTTGTTGACCCTTCACTTTACCAAGCATGATATCCTCCAGGGAATGGTTCCTCTGACATGACCAAAGCAAGTGAGATGAAGTCTGGTCATTCTCACTTCCAAGGACCATTCCAGCTGCACTTCTTCCAGGACAGAGTTGTTAGTCCTTTCAGCAGTCTATAGTACTCTTAGAATTCTTCTCCAACAGCATAATTCAAAAGCATTAACTTTTCTTTGGTTTTCCTTATTCATTGTCCAGCTCTCACATGCATAAGAGGCGATTGAAACTACCATGGCTTGGGTTAGGTGCACCTCAGTCTTCAAAGAGACATCTTTGCTCTTCATCACTTGAAAGAGGTCTTTTGCAGCAGATTTGCCCAATGCGATACTTTGTCTGATGTCCATTGACTACTGCTTCCATTGGCATTGGTTACAGAACCAGCTAATATGAAGTCCTCGACCACTTCAATCTTTTCTCCATCCATCGTGAAGCTGTTTATTGGGCCAATTGTGAGAATATTTGTTTTCTTAATATTGAAATGTAATCTGTACTTCAGACTGTAGTCTTTAATCTTCATCAGTAAGTGCGTCAAGTCATCCTCACTTTCAGCAATCAAAGTTGTGTCATCTGCATAATGTAGGTTGTTAATGAGTCTTCCTCCAATCCTGATGCCACATTCTTCTTCATATAGTCCAACTTCTCAGATTATTTTCTCAGCATACAAACTAAATAAGTATGGTGAAAAGATACAACCCTGACACACTCCCTTCTTGATATTAAACCATGCAGTATCCTCTTGTTCTGTTCAAACTACAGCCTCTTGATCTATATACAGGTTCCTCATGAGTACAATCAAGTGTTCTGGAATTCACATTCTTCTCAATGTTATTCATAATTTGTTATGAACCACACAATCAAATGCTTTTGCATAGTCAATATCTTCAGCCAAAACAAGGCCAGGAGCTGATTGTGGAACAGACCATCAACTGCTCATATGCAAGTTGAAGTTGAAGTTGAAGACAATTAAAACAAGTCCATGAGAGCCAAAATATGACCTTGATAATATCCCTCCTGAATTTAGAGACCACCTAAAGAATAGATTTGATGCACGGAACACAATGACTGAAAACCAGAGGAATTGTGGGACGACATCAGGAATATCATCCTTGAAGAAAGCAAGAAGTCATTAAAAAGACAAGAAAGGAAGAAAAGACCAAAATGGATGTCAGAAGAGCCTCTGAAACTTGCCCTTGAGTAAGAGCAGCTAAAAAAATGGAAGAAATGAAAAGATAAAAGAGCTGAACAGATTTCAAAGAGCAGCTCAAGAAGACAAAGGCAATTATTATAATGAAATATGTAATGACCTGGAGTTAGAAAACCAAAAGGGAAGAACACACTTAGCATTTCTCAAGGTGAAAGAAATGAGGAAAAAATTTAATCCTCGAGTTGCAATATTGAAAGATTCTATGGGCAAATATTGAATGATACAGGAAACATCAAAAGAAGATAGAAGGACTACACAGAGTCACTGTACAAAAAAGAATTGGTCAATGTTCATCCATTTCAGGAGGTGGCATATGATCAAGAACCAATGATATTGAAGGAAGAAGTCGAAGCTGCACTGATGGAATCGGCAAAGAACAAGGCCCCAGGAATTGACAGAATAGCCATTGAGATGTTTCAACAAACAGATGCCGTGCTGGAGGCACTCACTAGGCTATGCCAAGAGATTTGGAAGAAAACAACCTGGCCAACTGACTGGAAGTGACCCATATTTGTACCCATTCCAAAGAAAGGTGATCCCACAGAGTGTAGAAATTATAAAACAATATCATTAATATCACACGCAAGTAAAATCTTGTTCTTGTTGTTGTTGTTGTGTGCCATCGAGTCGGCCCCAACTCATAGTGACCCCTCCTTGGGTTGGCCTTACTGAAGATAATCCAAAAACTGTTGCAACAGTATATTGACAGATAGCTTCCAGAAATGCAAACTCGATTCAGAAGAGGACATGGAACGGTGGATATCATAGCTGATGTCAGATGGATCTTGGCTCAAAGCAAAGAATACCAGAAAGATGTTTACTTGTGGTTTTATTGAGTATGCAAAAGCATTTGATTGTGTGGATCATGGCTTGGGTTGTGTGCACCTTAGTCTTCAAAGTGATGTTTTTGCTCCTTAATATTGTAAAGAGGCCTTTTGAAGCAGATTTACCCCATGCAATACATCTGATTTCTTGACTGTTGCTTCCATGGGTGTTGATTGCAGATCCAAGTAAAATGAAATATCTGACAACTTCAATATTTTCTCTATTTATTGTGATATTGCTTATTGGTCCAGTTGTGAGGATTTTTGTTTTATGTTGAGGTGTAATCCATACTGAAGCCTGCAGTCTTTGATTTTCATCAGTAAAAGTTTTAAGTCCTCTTCTGTTTCAGCAAGCAAGGTTGTGTCATCTGCACATTACATGTCGTTAATGAGTCTTCCTCCAATTCTGATGTCGTGTTCTTCTTCAAACGTCCCCCTTCTCGTATTATTTTTTTAGCATACAGATTGAATAAATATGGTGAAAGGATACAACCTGGATACACCCCTTCCTGATTTTAAGCCATGCAGTATTGTGTTAGGCTGGATTCTTTAGAGAAGCAAAACCAGTAAAGCTTAGAGAGAGAGAGAGAGAAATTTATCTTAGGAAAATGGTTTATGCACTTATAAAAGGTGGCAAGTCCCAAGTTTCCAGATCAAATGTCAAACTAGAGGATTTTCCTGACTCACACAGCTGCAGGGGCTGCAGAGTTCAAGGTTGGCAGGCAGTATAATGGCTGTTGACTCTGGCGGATGACGAATCCAAGATCACCAGGCCGAATGGTGGATTATTCGCTCACAGAGGACAGTTGTAGGCAGCACAACAGGATCCAGATCCACAGAAGATTCTCTCATTTTTCCCAGGATGTCCATATATATATTGGAAACAGGCCACACCCCTAGGGAAACTCCCTTTCAACGGATTGGCTGCTCAAAATATATACATCTGATCTCATCATGGGAATAACCACATCACAACTTCTTAAACCACTCAGAATCATGGTCCAGCTAAGTTGACACACAACCCCAACTATCACAAGTATCTTCTTATTCTATTCAAATGAGAGTCTTGATCTATGTACAGATTCCTTCCCATTTTTCTCAACGTTATCCATAATTTGTTATACTCCACACAATCAAATGCCTTTGCATAGTCAATAAAACACACATAAACAGCTTTCTGGTATTCTTTGCTTTCAGACAAGATCTATCTGACATCAGCAAAAATATCCCTTGTTCTACATCCTCTTCTGAATCCAGCTTAAATTTCTGGAAGTTCCTTGTCAGTATACTGCTGCAGGAGCTTGGGTAGCACAGTGACTAAGGCACTTGACTGCTAACCAGAAGGCTGGCGATTCAAACCCAGCAGCCACTCCTCGGAAGGAAGGTTGGGCAATCTACTTCCGTCATGATACCACTTCGGAAACCCAAAGAGGGGTCGCTATGAGTCAGTACAACTTGACGGCACATAACAACAACAACATACTGATGCAACCGTTTTAAATTATCTTCAGCAAAAAGAAAGAAAGCATTATACTGAGTGAAATAAATCAGACACAAAAGGACAGATGTTGTATTATCTCACTTATAGGAAATATCTAGAATAGGCAAGTGTTTAGAAATCAAAGTTTATTAGTTCTATCAGAGGCAGGCAGAAGGGAGGGGGAAAGGAAGATATAACACTTAGGAGACACTGAGTTTTTGTTAAGGGTGATGGAAAGATTTGAGAAGAGTGAATAGTGATGATTGAATGATATGATGAACATATTTAATGCCACTGAATTGTACATGTGAAGATTGTTGAAATGGCAAATGTTTTGTTTCTTATATATTTACCACAATTATTAAAAAATGGTAAAAAAAAAATGACAAGATACTACTATTTAATGTGGATACGTAACTGTATAATGGACAGCAATGAAACTGAACAAGATGCAGTGACACAAAACAAAATTGAATCTTACAAACATAATGAGAGTAAGTAAAATAAGACACAAGTAGCATATATAAAGTACAAAATAGATGAAACTAATCTATGAGTTAGAAATGAGGATAGTGGTTCCACTTGAGGTGGGAGTAGCAACTGGTAGGGAGCCAGAGAGGGCTTTCTGGATGCTGGTGATGATCTACTCTTTTTTATTTTTTAATTTTTATTGTGACTTGGGTGAAGTTTACAGAGTAGATTCATGTTCCATATAGAGTTCATACACATTTTCTTTCATGACATTAACTGCAATTCTCCACAATGGAACAGCTCTCTTTCCACTTCCTCCCTGTAGTTACCTCTTCCCTGTGTCCTTCTTTCCTATGCATTCCTGCCCCCTGAGCTGTCTCCCTGCATAAGCACTGCCCTTCTATTCTCCCATGATTGATCATTCTAAGGAGTGATCTACTCAGTGTGCATCTACCCAGTGTAAATGTTCATTCCATATGCCTGTCTATTGTTTGTCTGTAAGTCATAGGAGTGAGTTCCATTCAAGTCCTGAAGAGTAACTAGAGGCCTGTGGTGGTTAAGTTTGTGTGTCAACTTGGCTAGGCCTGGTTGAGTGGCTAGTCAGCTGAATGTAGTTATTCCCCATGGTGCGATTGGTAATTAACTCCATGGTGGAATCTATTGGAGCAGCTGAACAGCTTCTTTGGGTATGTGGTCTGCTTCTCATATATAAGAAACATCTTTGGGAATGGTCTCTAGCTTATGGCATGCTTGAACCCTGCATGTAGCCATGTCATTGTTCAGCAGCCTGCCATACTCTGCTGACCTTGAGACTTTCAATAGACTTGAATTAATGGCCTGCCATGTGGTTTGGTAACATCGGGACTGTGCCTTTTTACTTGTCAACCTTGGGCCTATAAGCCTCAGCAGCCAGCAGCTGTCTGAGTGAAGAAAAGCCTCTAGCTCCAGTGGGACCGGAACAGAAGGTGGAGCTGAAGCCCAAGGTTGAGGGGCTTTCACCTAGCCCCTAGAGCCTAGCACTTTGAACTCAGACTTACAGCCTCCAAATTGTAAGAATAAACTGTTTGTTCAAGCCATCCAATTTGTGGTATATTCTTATCAGAGCAGCACTAGGTAACCAGAACAGAATACGGTACCAAGAGAGTGGGGTGCTGCTCTCACAGATACCTAAAATGTGGAAACAGGAGTGGGGTGCACCCTTGACTTGAGACACTGGCAGAGAGACCCCGCATACGGCATGAGAGATGGCAGCAGCAGAGTCAAGAGACTGGCAGAGAGATACTGGCAGAGAGACCAGCATGAGAGACGGCAGTAGCAGAACCCAGAGACCGGCATTAAACAGCAACAGGCTGACCAGCCCACAAAGGAGAAAGCCAGGTTGCATTGGGTAGGAGGCTTCCTGGCGGAGTGGGTTGCCTTTGGGCATTAATTGGTAAAAGAGACCAGCATGAGATGAAGTAGGGTTTAGCCAGCCCACAGAGCAAGAAAGCTAAGTGTCCTTTGGGCAGAATGAGTTCAGGTGGAGTGGGCATTAATTGGCAGAAGCAGAAAGACCAAGGAAACCAAAAGCAGAGCTGCCTCAGCCTCAAGGGTAGGACCATGGCCTTGCGGGTGGAACAACCACAGCCCCATAGGTTTCAAAGAGCCGGACCTTCACCAACTTGGTTCTGGAGTGTGGGGCTGCTCATTCATGTGAGTTAGTGTGATGGAGTCAAGCCGCTGCCCAAGAGTGAGGGGGCAGGGCTGCTATGCCCAAGAAGGAAAGGAACCGGGCACTCCAGGCCAAGGGGGTGAGGTCACCACTCAGGAAATAGGGGTCTGGAGTCACCCAGTGAAGGAGATCTGTACAGATACCACCCATTGAAGATCTGTACAGGTGCCAAGTTGACAAGCGGTGGAATTGTGGTGGTTAAGTTTGTGTGTCAACTTGGCTGGGCCTAGTTGAGTGGCTGGGCAGCTGGATATAGTATTCCTCATGGTGTGATTGGTAATTAAATCCATGGTGGAATCTATTGGAGCAGCTGAGTAGCTGCTTCAGGTGTGTGGTCTGCTTCCCATATATAAGAAACAGCTTTGGCACTACTGAAGAAGAAAAACAAAGTAGGAGGTCTCACA